>NW_012136858.1:629064-631076 GCF_000956105.1 Propithecus coquereli | reverse complement strand
AGGATGGACATATTTGAAACTCGGACTTAGGAGGGGAGGGGGGGCAAGGGCAACATACGTAACCTAAACATCTGTACCCTCATAATATGCTGAAATAAAAAAAAATTTTTTTACATGAAAGGAACATCTAATGAACATTTGCATAAAATATGTAAATAAAGAAATGCAACTGATTTTTGTAAAATCTAAGTCAGGCAATCATTTTATATGCAAGAATGCTAATGGAGAAGATTGAATATCTCTTGAAAGTCAATTGACCTGACCCTTAAAAGCTTTAGGACCTACCCTTTCTCAAGAATTTGGTTGAATTTTAACCGCCAACATGCACCTAGTAGTACATTGACAAGAGCTAAAACTTTTCCTGTGGATATGCTTATAACGTCTTTTCCAGGTGTTGTAGACATAGTCAGATGTGTCTTTCTTCAGACCTTTAAAACTCCTGTATACGTATGCTGTCTTATAGTGATATAATATTACCGTAGGGAAACATTTTGAGCTTTGGAGTCACAAAAGAGATGAGAGGCAATTTGTAGTTTACACAAGGTGGGAGTTGGGATATAGCCAGATGGAAATTAAGTAAAAAAGGAAGAAGGTAGAGATGTGGAAAACTGTTGATACAGTATTTTTATAATTATTTTACATCAACTCCTGCTTTTCTCCTCAAATCTTACTCCTCTCTCCCCATCCTCCCACCAATGGTCGCTATCTGACTAACACATTTCATCTGGTTACATAGGCCCCAAACTGAGTCATTTTTGTTTTTCTGAGTTGTCACTGACTCTTCCCCATCCTACATGCACTCCATTACCAAATCCTTTTGGCACTACATCCATAATATATAACAAATTTGGCCATTTCTCACCACTTCCACCTCCATCACCATTCTCTTTCACCAGGACTGTTGTAATTGCCCCTTAATTGGTATTTCCTATTTCTGCTCTTGCCCCCTTACTTGCTTTCTTGAGCCACCCAGCAGTCAGAATGATCTTTGAAAAATGTAAGTCAGATCATGTCACTCCCTGCTCAAACCTGCCATGGCTTCCCATTACATGTGGTACAAAGTCTTTACTGTGGCCTACAAGGTCCCATAGCAGTGGTTCTTATAATGTGTCTGTACATTAGAAAAACACAGGAGCTTTGAAAAATTACTATTGTTTGGGTAACTCCCCAAACCAACTGATTTCAAATCTTTGGGTTTGAGACCTGAACATTTGTGCATTTTCAAAGATCCCCCAGTATTTCAGAGGCACAACTTCTCTGGCTATCTCTCCAACCCCATTGCCTACCATTCTCCCCTCACTCACTCTAATCCACCATACTGACTTCCTCCCTGCTCTTCAAGCTTGCCAAAGATGCTCATGGCTCCGGACCTTCACACTTGTCACTCTCATCACTATAGCAAGCTACATGGCTGATTCCCTCACTCCATTCAGATCTGTGCTCAGATCTCTTCTCAAAGAGGCCTTTCCTGATCATCCTGTCTAAAATAGTTGAGCAGACGCCATCTTGCTTTATCTCCTTGTTCTATTTTAGTTTTCTTAAGGGTAGTTTTATTATTGTATCACAATTATGTATGAAGTTTTTTCTTCTGCTCACCAATAAATGTAAAATCCATGAGGCCAAAGGGTTTGTCTAGTTTGCTCACTGCCATATTTCAAGTTTGTAGAACAGTTCCTGGCATGTAGACATAGTAGGAGCTCAATAAATATTTATTGAATGAATTAATCAACAAATGCAGTTTAATTCCCTATCTATCTATCTATCATCTATAGATACATATCACACATTGTGTTGGAGACATTGTAGGAAGAGATTCTTCAGGCCATACGTAGAATAAAATATGGTTGTCTCTCTAGATGGGGGAAGATGACGTGCCAATGGATGAAAATAAAATCCAGACTCCAGTATATGCTATAAAGGATGTGCTGGGCCAGGCGCGGTGGCTCACGCCTGTAATCCTAGCACTCTGGGAGGCTGAGGCGGGCGGATCGTTTGAGCTCAGGAGTTCGAGA
>NW_012136858.1:627270-629014 GCF_000956105.1 Propithecus coquereli | reverse complement strand
GCAAGGAGAAAATAGAGAGTAAAGACATAGTTAAGGGCAAGTGAGATGGTAAAATAAAGAGACGAGGGAAAAAAATTGTGTTTGGGAGGTCTTGAAGTGACTAATTTTTAGCAATATTCCTCCATTTGCAGCTCTTTCATTTTCTTCACAAACTTTCCTCCTGAAATCCCAGTAGCAAAATTTAGTGGTAAAAATGGAAGTAGAATTTAGTTACAAGTAAAATATTAGCATTATTGTTATTTGGTACATAGTGGTAGATAAATGTTAAAACAAAAAGCATTGTACTGTGGTTCTTGGGATTTTTAGAAGATTATCAGTTAGAAATCACTTCATTAGAAAATTCTACTGCCTACGTAGATGATCAAATGAACATTAACATTATCACGTTAAATCAGACCTTTACATGTTTTGAATAAATGTCTTTATAAGAAAGGTTTATAAGCTATTAAATTTTTATTGAAAATCGAGCTTAAGTCAGTACATATCAACATAATTTATAAACATCATTAACTTTTCACATTAACAATTGTTTTTACAACTTATGTAATTGAGCAATGCTTCAAAAGCATTTTTAAAACTAAAGACAAAGAAGCAGAAAACTAAAGTAGTAAATTTATTAGCCTAGATGAATTCTTCAAGAAAATATCTCTATATCTTGGATCAGTCTACTCCATAATATTGCTGGGGAATTTTTTGTCATTTTGAAACATTTTTTCCCTTTACTTTCAATTTTGCTGGCAAGCAAAACACTGTTCAGAAGCTCACTGTCATAAAAGGAAAAACATATTTCTGATCTTTTTCTTCTCTAAGCAAGAGAAGCTTATATATCCCTCTTTGACATTCTCTTTTCTTGAAGCTTTATTTGTAGCCCCAGTTTCCTCACATCTGAATCAATTTCTCTACACAGATTTTTTTTTTCATTTCTACACACATGCAATACTTTTTCAATATATGAAGAGCCTTTTCCATTTCATCAACATTTTGGTACTTATAAGCTAACTCCTATCATTAGCAGTGTTATGACACTTCATTCGCCCCTCCCCTAGATCCTCCCATTAAGTTAAAAACCCAGGGCAATAGGTCTCTACCTTGATTCTGAAATAATTTGGTTCAATAAATTAGTAGTGATATCTCTAACTTTTATTGTTTAATTAAGAAAGTTTGGTTGGTCCACTTAAGAACATGAAAAGTGATATTTATGGCTAACTCTCCTATTATTGTATATTTATAAAATGATTTTAATATTAATTTAGCCTTTATATTTTAAAGATTCCTTTTAAAGTCTTTCTTTTATTATTCAACTTTAAGCCAATTTTTTTTGATAAATAAATTTGATAAAGATAAACATTTTCTCTTAATTTAACTAATACAGTTCTTTTAAAAAGAAATGAGTGGTGTTAATGTATCTGTAATCCAGGGCCATCTTGGAGTTAAGGAAGGAAAAGCTATTCTAACATGTTTTGCAGAGAAAAGGGTATTTTCAAATAGGTATGCCAAATTAATTCCAGAATGGAAAATTCAGCCACTAGAAAAACTTAAACATTCAATATTGCTTTACAGAAATCTGATAAAATCTTATGCTAAAATGACAAGAGGAGTCAGAAGTTTAACTCTTCTTTAAAATGGGGATATGAAAAAAATTTTTTTTTTACATGTAGAAGACTGAACCAGGATCCACACCTTTCACCTCTCACAAAAATCAACTCACGCTGGGTAACAGATTTAAACCTAAGGAGTGAAACTA
>NW_012136858.1:582681-624217 GCF_000956105.1 Propithecus coquereli | reverse complement strand
ATATATATAAAAAAATTAGCCGGGCATGGTGGCGCATGCCTGTAGTCCCAGCTACTTGGGAGGCTGAGGCGGGAGGATTGCTTGAGCCCAGGAGTTTGAGGTTGCTGTTAGCTAGGCTGTTGACACAGCACTCTAGCCCAGGCAGCAGAGTGAGATTCTGTCTCAAAAAAAAAAAAGAATGTGCCGGTGGGCATATAGAGACGGTCATACTGATATAGAAAAGTATATACTAGGAAGTTCCTAGTATATGCTTTTGTTGTTATTGGAACATACAATAGATGGTTTGTTTAATATCTGAAACTTCTTTGTGCCTTCCTTGACTGCAAAGGCTGTAATATTAATTACATTTTCTAAAATCACATTTTCTAATTCCCAGAGTGGTGACCATGATGAGATAGGGACCCAATTATGTAATGTTTCATGACAAAAGGAATTTTTCAGATATAATTTTGGTTACTAGTTAGTTAATTTGAGTTAATCAAAAGAGAGATTAACTGGGGTGAGCTCAGAAGTTAATTTTTTTTTCAGAGCCTCTGAATAAGAATGTAGATCAGCGAACATTGTGATTTCAGCCGTGTAAGACCTTAATCATAGACCGCAGCCAAGCCCTCCCAGACTTCTGACCTATGGAACCGTGCACTAATAAACAGATATTGTTTTAAGCTGTCAAGTTCGTGACAATTTGTTATGTAGCAGTAGAAAACCAATATATCACACATGATAATTTTTATCTCTAGAAGTTTAATTTGGGTCTCTTTAATATCTTTTATGTAATTACTTAAATTTTTGAACATAAAGAATGCTATTATAAAAACTGTTTTAATGTCCTTGTCTGCTAGTTCTAACATGTCAGTTCCAGGTCAGTTTCATTTGTTTGATTTTTCTAGAACCCCACTGTGTTTGTATCTTCCTGTTTATTTTTATGCCTCCTAATTTTTGATTAGATGCCAGACATATGAATTTTACCTTATTGGGTGTTGGATATTTTTATTTTCCTATAAACATTCTGGAGCTTTGTTCTGGGGATACAGTTAAGTTGCTTGGAAACGGTTTGGTCCTTTCAAGCATTGGCTTTAGGATTTGTTAGGTGGAACCAGAGTTGTGTTTAGACTGGGACTTATTCTCCACTCAGAGGCAAGACACTTCTAAGTACTCTACCAAATTCCTATGAGTTATGAAGTTTCACAGTTTGATTGGTGGGAAAACGTATTATTCCCAGTCCTGTGTAAATACTAGGTACTATTCGCTCTAATTCTTTCAAGTGGTTCTTTTTCTAGTAGTTTTTCTCACATGCATGAGCTGAATCATACTCAGGTTAGTATTTGATGCTATCTGTGAAGCTCTCTCCTCTCTGGTACTCTTTCCTATGCACTCTAGCCTCCTTTGTGTCCCTGAACTCCTAGCTCCATCTCTTATACTCAGAGAGTCTGCTAGTCTCTGCCTAGGTTCCCTCTTCCTGTGCCATAGCCTGGAAATTCTCTCAAGACAGTGAGCTGGGGCAATCATAGGGCTTACCTCATTTGTTTCCTATCTTTCAGGGATCACTGGCCTTCATTGCCTGATGTTCAGTTTTGAAAAGCTGTTTTTTTCATATATTTTCTGCAGTTTCTTTTGTTGTTTCAGGTCAGATCATAAATCCATTCTCTGTTATTTCATCTTGGCCAGAAACAGAAGTCTATTATTGATCTTTTGACATAAAATAGTGTGTTGGGATATACCTAGAAAATGTATCTTGCTATCATAGTTTGTATTGTAATGCATAAATCAATGTGTGGCATATACTGTATACCATGTTTATTTACAAAATCCTTTCTTTATGCTGTTTTGTTATCTAAACAAAAAAATATACTATTCAAATCAGATGAAAGTGATCATTAGAAGACAGCAGAGAAAGGCAAGTTGTGAGGATGGTCCAAGGTTGGCAGCAGAGGGCAGAGCAAAAATAAAATGTTGAGCAAGGAGGAGTGCATACGGCAAGGACCAATGAGGTAGAAGTGTGGGAGGAGGAATAGGCAAAGAGATGAAGTGGGAAGTGGTTATCCTGGGAGATTTTTGTGCGATGATTATGTTTTTTCATACAGTAGGGGGTTTGGCTTTTGTTCCCTACTCTCTACCCTCCTTCACCCCCCTTTTCTGTGTCTTTATACCACTTACTTCCATGTGCCTCTTCCTATGTGCATCTGTGGGCATGTAGCCCTAAATAGAGGATTTATAAGTGAAGACTGTCAGTCATTCCTTCAATAAATAATTTTTATTATCTATTCTAATCCACTGGACTATGTCAAGATATACAACTTTTAACAAGGCAGACACAGCTCTTTGTCCCAAGGATGGTAGAGTCTAGCAAGGGAGACAGATAATAGGCCGTAACAACAGTGTTCGGTGTATATCTATGGGAGGGTAACAGGGCACTCAGGGAGCCTTGGAGCCACCTGTCCCAGAGCTGGAGTGGGGTGGTCAAGGAAAGCATCTCTGAACTGAGATTGGAAGGATGGAGAATTGGTTAAGTGAAGAAGGAAAGAGAGGAAAGGAAGAGTATGCCAGGATGAGGCAGCAGCAAGTCCAGGATCAACAGGGAATGGTTTTGCCGTATGGCAAAGCTCCATATGGCTGGAGCATGGACAGTGAGGGGCAAGGGGGTCTTACTGGGTAGCTTGGGAAAATTTGGCACAGATTTTGCCCCCGCTTTTAGGATGTTGGTTTAAGTGATGACTAGAGACCGAAGAGCACCCATGTGCAGGGATTCCTGGCATGTATTTCCTGAATACATAAACCTGTCTGCAGAAGAGGAGCAGGGTGAGAGTTGAGATTTCTTCCCAGGTTGGTTTTTCTAGGTAAATCCCTCTCTTAGCATCTCATAGCTAGGAACATACCTAGTACGTGGCAAAATGGGAATTCTCAAGGACTTTGTGTATTTTGAAAAATTGCAGAAACTCGAGAAAGAGCTTCTATCTGTTCCAAAGATCTGGGTATGTTGCCTGTGACTTTCTCAACTGAAGAAATGAAGAACAGGCAGGATGAAGAAGCAGTGGAGAGGTGGCTACATCTTTGCAGTTTTATTTTTAGAAGAATATTTGATTTTCTTCATTTTACCAGGATAAATGACCTTTAGGGCAGGACAGCCGAGTATCCTGAGTGCTATTCCCTTGATCTGCAGCATAGACTACGCCAGGCATAAAGAAGTGAAAATGAGATAGTAGCCAACACATAACACATGAGGATGTATCATAGTGACTCACATTTTGGCATTTCGGAATGTAAACCAAGCAATTTTTTAATCGTCCTAATATAGAGTTCGAGGAACAAACTAAATTACCTTCTTTGATCACTTAAGCAGTTATAAATTGCTTATTAAACATTTTAAGTACTTTTTGTTACTTACAGAAGGCCAGTAACTTTTAATTTGCATAATACCTCACAATAGTTCATTAGAAAGTGACGTACAATGTAGAAAGCAATATATCATTTAGATTACTTATGAGTAAAGCCATTCACTTTCCCCAGCCTTGTTTTAGTAGAACCAATTTGATTGTAAAATAGCATTTTTTCCTTTGGAGAATCTGTATATATGCTGGTATTTGTTTTCCAAAGATGATACGAGGGGAGGGAACAGATAATTCCAAATTCTCTATCCCTTAATGGCCAAGCCTCAGTGACAACAAAGAGGCAGTATTAGCGTGACGGTCACGAGCATCTCTCTGGGCTCACATCCTAGTCCTGCCGACCTAAGCAGGTTATCTACACTCTGTGAGCATTGGTTTGCTCATCTGTGATATAGGTATTATCTCAATAATACTTTTATCATACAATTATATAGAGAATTAATTTAACTCATTCATGCCAGTGCGGAGCACATAATAAATGCTCAATAAATGATGGATATTATTATTAGTAGTATTAGCTCTTAGAAGAGTGGGGCTAAATTTTTTGATCCCCTCTAAGATTTTCCTCAGAAACAAATATGAATACAAAAGATATTTTGCATATCTTTTCAGAAGTTTCACCAGCTCCTTGAAGCTTTTTCATAATAAAGAACCTTTCTACTTGAGCAGATGAGAAGGGTTGAAATCCCTTGTTCAAGGGGAGGAGTTGGCTAGATAAGAACAAGGCAGTTGGTATGTATGAAAAATTGGTAAATTTGATGATGGGAGGATGTGGAATTCTCTTCTGTTTGCATGCATTTCCTCATTGAAATAAGAAGTAAAGCCGTGGGTTGGCAATGAAGAAGGCAAGGAGGATTGGAGGTTTAAGGAGAGAAAAGTTGTGAATAATTGGGAGAGTGAGAAAAGGAACCAAGTAGGGAAATATAGCAGGATTGTCAGGCAGCACCGAAGGCCTACTTGAGGATTGTGATCAGAAATTTAAAGTGAGACCAGGTAACTGATTGAACATGAATGCAGAGTAAAAGGATAGTTGAGTATAACCAGGTTGGATATTTCCAGATGAGTATCAAGGAATAAGAGACAAGAAAATTGTGGTGTGTGACAATGTTTCCCATGTGACTTTACCCTCTGTTACAGCCTTTGTTTAGAGAGTCATGGGCCTTTGGTCATGCAGTGACATGCGGACCTTCTGTTACTGGGAAGTGATGGGAGGTGCATCCTGAGAGAGGCAGGAGTGAGCGCCCTCCTGGGACCACCCCACTCCTCCTGTCTTGCTCTTCAGGAGCTAGAGGACTTGGAACCTTCATTCTGCATTGCCTTCAGCAGCGGAGGTGTCCTTTCTGAGAGGGGGCAGGAAGGGAATATGTGCTCTAGGAGAGACCTCCATGCCTCTTTCCAACCTATTTTTATCTGAGGTAACTATATTACCTCTGCTAATTTCGTCTTAGGTAACTACATTTCTGATAATGGAGTGTTTTATTGGAAGCATCCTGTTCCACAACTGAGGTATTTTTGCATTTAATAAAACATTTTCCAAGAAAAAAGTACTTAGTGCATAACAATCATAGTGTATTTCTTTTTTATTGATACATAATAATTATGCATATTTATGGGGTACATGTGATATTTTGATACATGCATACAATGTGTAATAAATTCCCATGATGTAAGGGGGAAAATCTATTCCTGATTTTACTTGCCTTAAAGGGAAGGAAAACACAAACAAATGAAGTTAAGAGGTATGATGTTCCTTGTTCTTGTACTAAATTTCTCTACATATTTGACTCCACTGGTAGTATTTCATTTTCTTCATTGACTTTTTCTGCTAAGCCCTTGAGAACAGGAGTTGCTAGCAGTTTCCTTCCCATCTACCTTGTTATGAAACATGGCCCAGAGAAGCCCCAGAACAGAAGGAAGGTCAATAGAGTCTCCCTTCCCCACCCCCATAGGATCTGGGTTTCTCCTGCCAAGATTGTGTTCCAGGGTTAGGACACTTTCCCTCCCTCTTTTATATAGCCCTCTGTTTCTCAAGCAAAAGCAATTTTGCCAGCTGATGTGGACATCCAGGGCACAACCTACTCAGGCAGGAACTTATGTGCTTCCTCCTGCTATTCGCTGTGGAGGGGCAGCATGAGATGAGAATGGGAAAAGACCTACATGCAGAGTAAGCTAGACCTGAGCAGGAGTACTAATTTATTGCGAGTTGCTTAATTTTTCTGAGTCTTATAGGTAATTGAAGCTTTTAATTTCTTCTCACTGCCCTTCTTCCCCTCCTCCTCCTCTTCCTCCTTCTTCTTCTCATCGCCCCTTCTTTTTTCCAGGATGTTCCAGCTACATGACAATAGCATGACACATACTTAAATTAGCTTCAACCATAGGATTTTACTGGCTTGTGAAACTGGAAGTCCAAGGTTGGGTGGCTTCCGCGTGACCTAATCCCATGGCCTTGCTCCCTGTATTTGTGTTTCTGCAGCTCTTCTCTTCTTAGTGGACTGCATTTCCAGGCTGGCAGCAGTTCTGGGCCTTGCATCATATAGAAAAATGTCTAAAGGATTTCCAGAATCTCTTCCACAGGTGGAGAAAAACTTCTGCAGAAGCCCCAGGAAGCCCTCTCCCTGGGTTCAGTGTGTCGTGTGACAATTTACAAATCTCTGGAAAGGAGGACAGGATTTCTTTGGAATACTAAAACCCAACCTTGGAACTGGGGATGGGGTCAGCTTTCCCTGAGGCCCATGGGCTGCATCAGGGAAGGGAAACTGCATAGAAAGAACTCAGGGATCTGTTAGGAAGGAAGAAGGAGGGATGGACACAGGGCAGACAGCTGACGGCGTTCGCGCTGCCCAGGGCCCATGTACTGCTCTCTCTCACTGTCTCTCCTGCTTACCTGATAAGCAAGCTCCCTTCTTCACTTGGCTCCTGGTGGAAATAGCTCAGCCACCTGGCCCCAGAGGTCCCTATGTCTACCAGTTGCAGTTCCTGGAAGCAGGCTCTCTGGTTGCACAGCCTGTACTAGTGTCTTAGTGACTGTGTCCTCTTTCTTTGTCATTCAGTCTTTCTTTGTGCTTTTGGTGGCCTGGCTTTCCTGACCAGGATTCTGTTTCTTTTCATCATGAATCCACTCTTTGGCGCTCCCACCATCTGAGGCTTCCAGGCTCCTGATCAAGATTCATGTACCCAGCCCAGTGAGCTACATCTGTTAGGAGCCCATCTCCTGGTCTTTTCATGTTACTGACATTGGCATCAGCTTTGAAAAATCTGAAGCCCAACTTTGTTTGATAATCCCCATTCATTACGCCAAATTCTTTTCAATTCCTGTTTTATCTTCATTCTCATCAGCCAGGGCCATGAACTGAGTGGAGGAGAGGCTGTGAGGGTGGAGTAGGCTGCCTGGGCAAATTCTGCACCAGCTTCTCTGCAAGGAGGCGCCATGGGTGTGCTTCTCCTGATGCCACAGGAACGACCCTGCTGAAGAGCCACAGACATAGCTTACCCACTGCGGGATGAGGCCCCACTGTCTCCCACCTGCAACATGCAGCTCAGTGCTGTCTCTGGGGGAAGGGGAAGCATTATGCTCCTGTAATCACATCCTCACCAGTGAATAGCCAGGGGATTTTGAAGCATAGTTCCAATTTTTCAAAAACACAAATAAAAACACTTACTGCAGGTTTGTTTTTCACTCTTGACAGCAACTATATGTCAGAATCTGCCAAATCTTTCCCTCCAGACGAGGAACATGTGTTAGTTACTATGAATAAAGAAGGTGAAGCAGACTCCTTTCCTATATTCTTTTCTGGAGTCAATCCTTTTTTTTGTCCCTTGGGGAGAATAATGACATTAACTTGGCACTTCTAATGAATCAGGAGTCTGATTGATTAACTGAGCCAGCATTAACTGAGTACCTACTATGTGTGAGGTATTAAAATGTATTAATTTACTTAGTATTTATAACTGTTGTGAGAGTAAGTGGTATTATTATTCATCTGTTGAAGCTGGACCCAGAGAGGTTAAGTGATTTTCCTGAGTTAACCCAGTCAAAAACAGCAGTGCTGGATGCAAATCTGGCACACTGTCTGCAAAGCTCCTGCTGTTAACCACTTGTAACAGAGTTGGAGCCCTGCCCCACCTTTAACAAAATACCCCTGGCACTCATGAGAGACATTGTGTTGCTTCTCTTACCTTTACGACCATTCCTTTTCTATCTCTTTTCTTGGCTCCTTTTCCCTCTCCTGTTCCTTTTCATGATTCTCGTGTCCTTTCCATGTGGAGGGAGGTCCATGCCAACAAGGAGAGTTCTGACAAGGGTGTCTGGGCTTGAGGGAGGACCTGGGGAGAGCTGAAAGAGGTGTATTGAACTGCATAAATTAGATTAATTCTGGGGGATCAAGAAGGGTCCCAAGGGCCTAGAAAAGAGGGTCCAAAGTCTTGGCAGACAAAAAGTTATACGTAGCAGCCTTAGTAAGCAGTCAATCCTACTTTTAAGTCAGGTACCATGGGATGGGGCTACTGACCTTCAAAAATGTGCATCAACATCTGACTCCTTGGCTTCACTGGTAAATTCTGCCAAATATTTAAAAAAGAATTAATATCAATCCTTCTCAAGCTCTTCCAAAAATTGAAGACGAGGGAACACTTCCAAGCTCATTTTACAAGGCCAATATTACACTGCTACCAAAGCCAGATAAGGACACTAGAAGAAAGGAAAATTACAGGCTAATATTCCTGATGAACACAGAAGCAAAAGTCCTCAACAAAATAAAATGGGAAACTGAATTCAGCAGCTCATTAAAGGGATCATACGCCCATGATCAAGTAGGCTTTATCCCTGAGATGCAAGGATGGCTCAACATATGCAAATCAATGTGATAGATCACATTAACACAAGGAAGGATAAATGTCACATGGTCATCTCAATAGATGCAGAAAAAGCATTTGACAAAATTCAACATTCTTTCATGATAAAAATTCTCACCAATTAGGTACAGAAGAAATGTACATCAACATAATAAAGGCCATATGTAACAAGTCCACAACTAACATCATTCCTAACTAAGATCAGGAATATGACAGGGATGCCCAGTCTCACCACTTCAATATAGTACTGGAAGTCCAAGCAAGAGCAATTAGGCAAGAAAAATAAAAACCATTCAAATTCGAAAGGAAGAAGTAAAATTGTCTCTGTTTGCAAATGACATGTTCTTGAAAACCCAAAGACATCACCAAAAAAAACTGTTAGAACTAATAAATGAATTCATTACAGTTGTAGGATATAAAATTAGCATGTAAAAATCAGTTGCATTTATATACACTAACAATGAACTATCAGAAAATTAAATTAAGAAAATAATTCCATTTACAATAGCTTCCAAAATAAGAAAATACTCAGGAATAAATTTAACCAAGAAAGTAAAAGATGTGTACACTGAAAACTATAAATCATCAATGAAAGAAACTGAAAAAGACACAAATAAACAGAAAGATAGATTGTATTCATGGCTTGGAATGAATATTGTTAAAATGTTCATACTACCCAAAGTGATCTACAGATTCTATGCAATCCCTATCAGAATTCCAATGACATTTTTCACAGAAATAGAAAAAAAATTCTAAAATTCATATGGAACTACAAAAGACCCCTACTAACCAAAGCAATCCTGAGCAAAAAGAACAAAGCTGGAGGCATAATGGTGCCTGACTTCAAAATACACTGTAATACAAAGCCATAGTAATCAAAACAACATGGTACTGGTATAAAACAGACATACAGACCAATGGAACAGAATAGAGAGCCCAGAAATAAATCCACACATTTATGGTCAATTGATCTTCAACAAAAGTACCAAGAACACACAATGGGGAAAGGATGGTCTCTTTAATAAATACATGATATCAGGAAAACTGAATATCCACATGCAGAAGAATGAAAGTAGACCCTTATTTCACACCATCCACACAAATCAACTCAAAGTAGATTAAAGATTTAAATGTAAGACCTGAAACTGTAAAACTACTACTAGAAGAATATATAGGGAAAAATCTTCTTCATATTGGTCTGTGCAATGATTTTTTGGCTATGACCCCAAAAGCACAGGCAACAAAAGCAAAAATAGACAAATGGGATTGCATCAAACAAAAAAGTTTAAGCACAGCAAAGGAAACAGTCAACAAAGAGGCAACCTACAGAATGGGAGAAAATATTTACAAACCATACATCTGATAAAGAATTAATATCCAAAATATATAAGGAACCCCAACAACTCAATGGTAAGAAAACAAGAAATTAAAAAATGGACAAAGAACCTGAAAAGACATTTCTCAAAAGATGACATACAAATGGCTGGCAGGTATATGACAAAATGCACAGTATCACTAATCATCAGGAAAATGAAACTAAAAACACAAAGAGATATCACCTCACACATTTAGAATTGCTATTAACAAAAAGACAAAAGATAAGTTCTGGTGAGGATGTGGAGAAAAGGGAACACTTGCACACTGTCGGCGGGAATGTAAATTATTATGGCCATTATGAAAAACAGTAAGGGAATTCTTAAAAAAATTAAATTAAAAATAGAACAACCAAGTGATCCAGCAATCCCACTCTGGGTGTATAGCCAAACGAATTGAAATCAGTATGCTGAAGAGAGATCTGCACTCCCATGCTGACTGAAACACTATATTCATAATACCAAGATATGGAATCAACTCAAGTGTCAATGGATGAATGGATTGAAAAATGTCTCATACAAACACACACACACAATGAAATACTATTTAGCTTTACAAAAAGAAGAGAATTCTGTAATTTGCAATAACATGGATGAACTTTGGGGGCATTATGCTAAGTGAAATAAGCCAGGCACAGAAAGACAAATACTACATGATCTCACTTATATGTGGAATCTAAAATAGTAGAACTCATAAAACCAGAGAGTAGAATGTTGGTTGCCAGGGGGTGATGGGAATAGGGGGGTTGGAAACAGGGAGATGTTGGTCAAAGGGTACAAAGTTTCAGTTAGACAGGAGGAGTAAGTTCTGGCAATCTATTGTACAGCATGGTGACTATAATAATGTATACTTGAAAAATACTAAGGTGGTAGATTTTAAATATTTTCGCCATCAAAAAATGCTAAGTATGTGAAGTGATGGATATGTTAATTAGTTTGATTTAATCATCTCACAATATATACATATATCAAAATATCACATTGTACACTGTAAATATATACTGTTTTTATTTGTCAGTTATACCTTAATAAAGCTGGGGGGAAAAGATCCTGAGGCAGGTCCATCACTCAAGTCTTGGTTTCCCTCACTTTGCTTCTTTATGAAAGCTTGCTGGTTTTGAACTTGACTTTCCTCTTGAAAGTTGGTTCGCTGAAGCACCATTGCTAGGATCTGCCGACTCACATTCATTCTGTTTCTCACCTTGGCTTGTCCACCACCTAATTCACTCTCCTTAATCAAAGTTCTAGTGACCAGGTCATCTATATGCCCTTCCCAGCATTGTTCTTTTGATATTCATATATTTTGCTTTGCCTATCTTGTTTGGCTTTATTATCTTCAGGGCTTCTGGACCTTCCTGGATGAAATGAAAAAAATCAATCCTGGGGAAGAAGGTGTTTCTTAATTTTTTCACGCACCAAGAGTTTATTGTGTATCTACCGCAGTTCTGGTTCTGCCCCAGGTGAAGGAAATCATCCCCATGATCAATACCCCTCCAGACCCTCTATAGAGGAGGGAGGAAACCCGAAAAGAAGACATCCTAATCCAACAAATATGTGCCCATCAGTGAACTTTGGTTCATATCGGGCAATGAGGTTTGTCTGAACCTCAAATCCAGGCCAGTAAATCAAATTGGTTTGAACCTTAAATCTAGACCATTTGTATTTATTAGGAGGTACAGTGTTAGTCAGTTGTCACTAGAATCAAAGCTCCAGGGACCAGATTTGTGTCTTCACTGTTGTATCCCTGTGCTCATCACAGTCCCTAAGATATAGCAGCAACAGCAGCAGCAGCAGCAGGGAGCATTTATTGAATAAACATCACTGTGCGAAAATCGTTTTGTAATAATAGCATGCTTCTTGCCTGTCAGCTCTTTGATGCTTTCTTGAGTCTTTGTTTGTAAGAGGGACCCAGGAAATAAAGAGATATTCAGAGAACTCAAAAAAAAAAAAAAAAAAAAAAAAAAAAACCAAAACACTTTCTGGAGGCTTTTCCTGTAATAGTGGCAGTGGAAGAGAGATCACACAGGAGTTGTGTGTGAAACTTTTGCTTGGAGGCCCCTGGAATTAAAACTGAATTAAACTTTCATCGCCGCATGTGATGGAGTGTCCCGTTTGTCTAATGAGCCCTTACATTTTCTCTCATTTTCCCATGGTCTTCAGCTGTAGGAGATCTGAGGCAGGAGAATGTGTGAGAACAGAGATTTCAGAGACAGAAGCCTCATGGCATAAATGAAACATGCCTGAAAACGCTGCCTTGCAGGTCTTCCCAGTACCACGGGGGGTGGGAAGAGAGGAGAGGAAGAGGCAAGGGCGGGGTACAGGCTGAGGGAGGAAGTTAGCTATTTGCTGCCGCATGTTTTTATACTCTGGTGAAAATGTACAATTACACAGCATGCTGATTTAAATTTGCTTTAGCACCGGAGATAAAATTCTCAGAACAAAGATTATCAACTTGCCTATTTATTAAAAATCAAGCAAGCTGTGGCTGAAAATGTTTAAACTAAAACTTAGACTCTGGGGGAAATCATCCTGAACTATCCTCGCTCAAGGGACTGTGCGCTCTCCCGTTATTGGTGGGCTCCATCAGCGTGAGTGACACCCCTCGCTCCTCCGGCCTGGCTCACGGGCTCACGGCCATTACGCATTCTCAAGGTTAAGGCACTGATCAAGAGTGTTGTCAGCTGCAAGGAAGCCCGAGAGTGTGAGAGTATTTCTCTTTTGGTCCTAATGCTGAATAATGTTTACTAGCAATCTAAGCCTCTGTTTTCACCTATAAAATAAATATAATTCTCATGCCTTTATTATTATTATTATTATTTATTTATTTATTTTTTACCTTACTGAGCCTCAGTTTTCTCATCTGTTCCACGGAGAAACTAGATAGTTCTAAGTTTCCTTCCCGCTCGAATATCCTACAGCATCTATGATGAGACTATCCTGGGAAGAGGACTAAAGGAGATCATTAATGGAGTGCCTCATGTTAAGTAGAAAATTAGTTTCTGAAAAAGTATGTGTATAGAAAACTGTGTTTTATTTATTTATTTATTTGTTTTAAACAAAGTCAACTTCTTTATTGCAGGATTTCACAAAGTTTAAAATTTTTTTATTTTAATAGATTCAGGGAGTATAAGTTCTTTTTTGTTGTTGTTATTGTTTTTTGTTTTGTTTTTTTTTTTTGCTACATGGATGAATTATATAATGTTGAAGTCAGGGCTTTGCTGTATTTTAAACATGCCAAAAATGGTTTTTGAAAGAAGTTTTCAGTGACTCGTTTTGGAAAGTTCTTTTTTTCCAAGCTCACCTAATTGGATGTGCTTTGATAGCTTGACTTAACCACTTATCTGTGGTTTTCTGTCTATAAAATACATACTTGTTTTGCCATGTGTTTGTTAAATGATAAAGCATCAATAAACCCCTTTATCTCTGTAATGCTCTGTGGAAATCATCCGAAAGGACTTATATATATAGTACTTGCCTCTGGGAGACTGTCTGGTGTAGCAGTTGTATGTGTAGATAAACAGAGGGGAAAAACAAGTTCTTAAATTATAATATTTAAATTGAGTTAAAGGAACAGAAAATGTATTAAGTGTGATTCTGAGTGAAGTTTTATTTAGTGGAAGGGAAAAAGTGCCATCTCCTATAGTAAATCAAATTGCACAGCATGAAGGATGCTAGAATTTATGAACCACTGGGGGAAAGGGAGAAGCCTCATCAATTTGGGAAGAAGAAGGCTTGGGCATCTGATGACATCTGGAAGTCTTGAAGATGGATGTGTGTTTAACTCATTCTGAAGAAAGTTCAGTTTTTTTTTAAATTGTGGTAGGCAGAATAATGGTACCCCCAAAGATGCCCATGCCCTAATCCCTGGAACCTGTGAATATATTACCTTACCTGAGAAAAGGGATTTATGCAGATGTGATTAAGGCCGAGGACCTAGTGATGAGGAGATTATTTTAGATGATCTGAGTTGGCCCAATCTAATCATGAATCCTTAAAATGAGAGAACCTTCCTTAGCTGTGATCAGAGAAAGAGATGTGATCACAGAAGCATGGTCAGGGTGATGTGATATGGCTGGCACTGAAGACAGAGGAAGGAACCATGAGTCAAAGGATGCTGGAAGTTTCTAAAAGCTAGAAGAGGCAGGGAAACAGATTCTTCCCCAAAGCCTCCAGAAAGGAATACAGTCCTGCCAACAACTGGATTTCAGTTGATGAGACTTATACTGGACTTCTGGCCTATGGAAATGTAAGATAATAAATTTACGTTGTTTCAAACTACTAAATTTGTGGTAATTTGTTATAGCAACAATAGAAGTGAATATACTTGTTCAAGTTCATATTTACATAAATTAAAACCTTGACATGTCAATGTCAAATGACTTTCCAAAAAAAATATAGATTTCAGCCTCAAACTCCTATTGTTATGCTCCAATGAGAGTGTTTATGTCTTGCAATGCTGAAGCCAGATCAAAATAAAAATTGGATGCTTCTTTAATTTCTCTGTCTGCCTGTGGGCTTCCCTTGGCTCATGTGCTGACTCTGTCCTCCCTTTACACCTTGTTCGGCCCTTCCATTGCTAAGTTGTGAAAAAAGCCTTTAAATTTGTACTTTGCCATTTGAATCATTTTTGCTAAGTGTTTTTTTGTATGGCAAGATATTCTAATCTTTTCTTGAGAATTCCTGCTTGAACTTATCATGCTTATTATTTTTAAAATATATTTGAGTGGCCTCATTTTGCTGGGTCCTTGTTCTTGCTCCTTACATTCAGAATGCTCTTGGCCTTGAATATTGAAACAAGGCATACATGTCTCCTTTGACTACATTTCGTGTGATTTGATGTGCAAACAGCTCATCATTGGTGGGATTCCCAGGTAGAAGTAATATGATTCATAATGCATTATTGTAGTAATTTCTCCACCAGGCTGATTTTGTTGATAAAATTTAAATCTCTTCATCGTGACTGTTGGGGCTGATGATGGGTATTTGATAATTTCACCAAACATCTAAGTTTGGCTTCCCACCGGATTCTCTCTTTTATTTACTTTAATATTGAATAAAATATTTTCAGCCTTTCAGGAGGCAGGGTGACTGGTAAGAAGTGTTTCTTTAATAATTTGATAATTTTCCTTCATTATTGGTAGACCATATTATTCATATTTGAATTCTACAAGGTACTAAGTTCAAGATGGATCTCAAAATATGGCTCCCAGGAGGCGCTATGTGTGCCAGTGTGGTGGAGGAGAAGGGCATCGACTTGGGAGTCAGATATGCCTGGATTCAAGTTCCAGCTCCGTCACTTACCGAATGTGGGAACCTGGACAAGTTGTTTAATTTCTCCAAGCATCAGTTTCCTCATTTGTATAAAGGAGATAATAGCCACTCTCGCAGTGAGGATCACTCACCTGTGTCCAGCAGGCTTACACGCTGTCTGGCTCTTGGTTATTCCGTTTCCTTTCCCACCTTCTTTGTTTTTTGCAGAAGTCATTTTACAACGAGTCCATTCAAATTTCAGGGTGGAGTTTCTTACCAAGGTACTTAATTTAGATCTCTATGTCTGTTGTTCAGCTATTCTTTTTAAATAGTATTTCAAGCTTCTTGGAAGATAATAATTAATGTATTTTCAAATATCTTTGGTAGCAGGGGTTTCAGATTAAATCTAAATCATTTCTCCCCTAGGATTCTAGGGGAATTTGGTGGAGTTTTACTTTGTCAAACCAAAGACGCTCCTAGGAAAGAATTCAATCTATGAGAGTGAGAAATGGGGGCAAAAGTCTGGTTTCAGGTCACTGGGCTGGACCTGAAGGGGCCACCGGCAGGTGGAATGTGGAGCTCTGGGCCCAGGGCTTGGTTTCAATCACAGAAGGCTTTTCCTCGTTTTGCTTTCTCAGAATATTTTTTATTAGAAGGAGGATTTTACATCACAAATTCAAATACTATTTCCCTTTGGAATATAAACTTAGACTAGGGAACAATTTAACTCAGAAGTCAAAATGAATAATATTCATGCTGTCGTTATACTACTACTCTCCTCATATGCCTATAATGTTTTACAAGACATAAGATTTATTCTTACCTAACATTTAATAGGATTTTAATTTCTACTGAAACTTACAGATCATAGCTAATATTCATCAACCAACTGCACACATGACCCCTAACTTAGTTGAGTTTCTGGCCATACTTACACACTCACATGTTTCCTTATTGACCAGTGATTTCTAAATTTTCATTAGACACTGTTCCATCAAAATGACTTTTTTGAGTCTGCAGAAGTTTGTATTTATCTCCACTTCTCAATATTACTTTTTAGAAAACATTCTTTTGATATAATATCTATTTCTCTTGGATCTGAAACCATTTCTTTGCTTTTTAACAATTGCTTTGGTGAAACTAGCCCACTGCTTTAGATCTATACTTGAAATACTACATGTCCCCTCTTTCTGTCACTTCAAAGTCTTAGATACATACAGACTGCAAGGATAAATTGGGCTGCACAACTTATAATGATCAGAGAAGGAACAGGACCCGTTAATACCAGCCCACAAAGCAATTTAAACTTATTGAACATATGGACAAATCAAGTAAGCATGAGTAACCAACATAACTCTTTTGTTTCTTTTTCTTGCAAGAAAAAGAGTCATAGTGACCTCAGGAGGTGAGTCCTCATTATTGAGATTGACCACAGTCACCATATGCCTTTTTTACATGAACAAGTAAAAGCAAAGGTCATGCGAAGTCCTGGGAAATCCTGGCTACCTCTTAAAATATATTTTAATATTGGGATACTTAGAGTTGTGTTTTCCCTCCATATAGAAGTAGTTCTCAATCTTTACAATCACATGGGGAGCTTCTAAGACATTCTGATGCTCATATTCCACTTCAGACTAATAAGATTTGAAATCAGAATTTTCCCATATAATTCTAATATGCTATTATATCAGGAGTGAGGGCCACTGACTTAAGGGTTGAATTCAACATTCATTCATTTCTGAGGATAACAGGAGAATTATGACTTTCAAGACATCTGCTGGGTTTTTCTGTAGTTAGCCTGATGGCTTGTCTGAGGAATTCAAAATTTTGCACAGAGATGGTTCTTATTAATTGGATTTCCTGAAATATTAATGATCTCCTAAGGAGGGTTGCTGCTAGGAACAGACATACAGTTCATAGCTTTTTTGTGTGTTTTTTGTCTTTTTACATGTTGTTCGCCTGTTGGTACATTCAGATTCACACCTTTGACTACACTTGTACATTGGAAAACAACTGGCTAAAGAAAACTAAAGCTAAGTATCTGGTTAACAGCTGATGTGCATCCTGGCAATTTATTCAAGCTGCTCTGGAGGCTGCTGTGTTCTGTCATGGGAGATTTTCAGCCAAAGTGGTTAATTAAGGCTTATTAGGATAGTCAAAATGGTTGTCTCTTTTGCTTCCATCTCAACCTCTTGCATCTCCATTAGTTTATAGTCATAGCCTTGGCTGCTGGTCCCACACTCTCATTCTTGTTTGAGGCTGTCCTGCTTTCTATGTAGTTTTGTCAGTTTTGCCTCCGCCACTCCCTCCTGGGTGTCCTCACCTGGCACCCTGACCTCCCTGGCTCTCCCACTCGTCCTACACGCTGGCTTCTTATTCTTGCAAGAATTCTTCAAACTTGCAACCTTATTCTGCCCTTCCTGCTCCTGCTTCTCACTTGCCTAAATCCTCCTTATCTATCTTGATACTCATCTGTGCTGATGCTTTCCACTCTCAAACCTGAATTCTATATCTGTTCCCTTTTTGACCCCTTCCCACTTCTTCACTCCATTCACTCAGGAGTGAAGTTATGAATTACCATTAAATTATGTGAAAAAAGAGTTCGTTTTCATTTCCTAAAAATGATTTTAATAAAACTTTTGTTTTTCCTATTGCTTTGAAGTCCTTTGATGTCTATGCCTGCTTGCATCTTGATCAAAGAGCTCATTGGCAGACAAATAGAAAATTCTCTAATGTGCAAAATTGCATATATTCATAGAACACTGGGGCAGTAGGGAGCAATCAGCATGCAACATACAAGCTGCAATTACAAATAATAATTATGTATGGGAGTGTTTAATTTTTTGTGTCCTATAAAATACAGCAAGGAAAATAAATCTGAAACCTAAGTGTCAGGTCTGGGAAAAGTTATGTCGACCTTAATAGGCATCAATCTTGATTGATAAATGAGATTTTTAATAAAAAGGCCAGATCAGGGAACACTTCTTCAGACTAAATGTTATTTTCTGCCCTTATGAACATTTCTGTCCACTGTAGGACTATATCAAAAGTTCAGACTTGTGAATCAGGTCTTAAATTCAATCAATTAAGG
Organism: Propithecus coquereli; assembly: GCF_000956105.1. NCBI lineage: Eukaryota > Metazoa > Chordata > Mammalia > Primates > Indriidae > Propithecus > Propithecus coquereli. The sequence continues at coordinate 606,269 of NW_012136858.1, read as the reverse complement.
TTCATGTTCCCTACCCCAGGGTTGCTGTCCCCTTCTTCTTGCTTCCAGCATACGGAAAGGAAGCACAGGGGCCCCATGGCCTGGGCAGACAGGTGCGCCTGGTTGGCCCTCTATGAAGTCTCACTGTGTCTGTTTTGGAGGCTTCTCTGGCTGGTGTAGCTTGCCATCTGCTCTCTGGCACGGTCACAGGCACTTCCTGCTCTCTTCTCCCTCAACTCTGCTCTCGCTCATGCTGTGGACCCGGTGCGAGTCACTGGTGACCCCCTCTGTCTCCTGGCTTTGAGCTGTCCACCTTGCAGCCTCTGCTGGGGGCCCCTTTCCCTGTGATGCAGCATCTTCGAGTAGGTAGGAGGACTCTTCACACACTGTGGTTCTTTATTCTCTGATGTCTCCCTTGCCCCTCTGAAAGGAGTCCAGGGATTTTCTGGATTGGTTTCACTTTGTGATGGAATAGAGAGAGGGGATCTAAGTCAGACACTCAGTCTAAACACAATTCTACCCTGCTGCGGCGTAGGGTGGCTCTGTTCACACGTGAGGAGGTCCCCTCCAAGAGTTCCTGAAGGGAAGTGATGCTCAAGCCTTCTGCATGCTGGATCCCTGCCTATCTGTGTTCCCCATGCTCCCCCAAGGCTTTCAGTCCCAGCGCCGCCCAAGGCAGAAGCATCTCAACTCTCCGGGCTCCTCCCCCAGCCTCAGGAGGGGGCTTTCCTCAAATTCCTGCCTCTTCCCTATTCTGCATCTCCCTACTCTATGGTTACAACTCTACAATCCAGTCCTGGGTGCTTGGCCAATTGATATTTCAAAGCCCAGTTTTGAAACTTCTGAGAAAACAGCTTTCTCTTTCAGGAGTCCTACTCTGGCAATTGAAAACCACGGTTTTCGTGTCTATTATGAACCCTCTAAATTAAAACGGAAAATCATAGTGTGGTTGTGATTTCTTTATTCTCCCTGAAAATGACCAGCACCTTAGCCTCAGTGCGTGGAGAGTCACAAGATGGCAAGTTTGGGAATGAAAAATAGAGACACTGAAAAACAAATGAAAAATGTTATTCCTTCTACACCTCTTTGGCTTTATCACATTCTGCCTTTGTTTAATATATTTTTCCTTTTTTCTTTTAGAGATGAGATCTTGCTATGTTGCCCAGGCTAAGCTTGAACTTCTGGGCTCAAAAAATCCTTTTGCCTCAGCCTCCGCAGTAGCTGGGACCACAGACACAGGCCACGATGCCAGGCTACATTCTGCCATCTATCATACTTATATATCTTCTTGTCTTCACATACCTCTTCCATTTTTTGCTACCTCTTATCTAGATTGTTATCTTGAGGCAATGGTGGGGCCAAAGTCCTATTCATCTCTACTCTTCATCAACAAATGTGGTATCATCCTTGCCGTCAGCCCTCAGAAGTATTTGTTACATTATGTTGAATTTATTCTTAATATTTTATTTCGACTTTCTCCTATAAAGTAGGTATTTGCTTATTATTGAAAAAATATCTCCTTCACCTCTCTCTTCTTTTTGAGTTGCTTATTTAAAGCCTGGCTAGAAAATAAAATTCTCTCAGAAATTTATTTACCTCTGATACCCTAAAGATTAACCTACCTTTATTTATAATAATCATACCTAAGACCACCACCTGGATACTACAACAAAAAAAAGGGTGTGGACAATCTCATTAGCTTTGCTTAATTAAAAGAGTGCTCAAACATGATTCTCACAGCTATTAACTTCCTCTGTGCACTCACTCTCTCTCTTTTTGGCTTGAATGTGCATTCTAAATGCAAGGGTCTAGGTGCAGAGGAGCTCCTTAAACACACTGTGTCTGAAGAATGGTCAGGCAGTAAAGATGCTGAGTAGGAATAGCTGATTTGCTCATTTGCGGTCTCAGGTTGTTTCAGCTTCTAGTAGGGCCAATGAGAACCTTGAGGATGGTCTGGTCTTGGAATGCTGTAAGATTAAAAGAACATCAGCAACTTTTTCTTGGAGTAGGACTCTGAAAACACATGATTACATGATTATATTAATGTTCAAAGTAACAAAAAAATGTGTGGATGCCAAAGGAAATACCTATACTACTGCCCATGGCGTTAGTATAGCTAGATATTCCGGCCCATCTATAGTATTTGTTGTCATTTCATAGGGCAAGATTTGCAACTTTAGCTCTCACAGTCATTTCGATCATCAAAATGGAAACCCGCATGTATCAGTCAGGGTTTTAGTTCTAGCTGACTTAAGCAGAAAGGGGATTTATTGCAAGTATAGTGTGTCGTGGATAGAATTACCAGAAATCTGGAGGACCTGGCTCAGGCTCAGTGGCTCCATAAAGGCTGTTGTGACCACAGCTGCAGAGTGTTACGGGCTGTACTTAGGTTGCCAGAGTGGACCCAGCTGACACAGAGCTGTGCATGCTGCGGCTGCTGCCGCCGCCGCCGCATCCAGCACTGCAAAAGTGGCTTCCCTTGCCTCTCCGGTCCTTGCTCCTTTACTTTGCTAGCTGGAGCAGGTGCGTCTGGTTCGGTCAAGTGCCAGCGCCCTAGCTGCAAGGCCGACTTGGGACCGTGGGACTCACAAGTGGGAAAGACAGTGGTGGGGAACCTGCATGAGAGCCTGTCACGTCAAACAGAGGCTTCTGCTTACCCAGGAGAAGACTGTACGCTTGTATTCTTAGAATATGACATAGAAAATATTGTGAATAAATAAACTCCTCTGCAAAGTTTGGTATCTATTTGGCTAAAACCTAAGTATTTTATTTCCTCATTATTTTCCTCTTTGCCCTTAGGGTTCTAAAAAGAAAACTTTGGGTTAAAATCCCTGTCATATATGCAGATATTAGCTCTCATGGTATAATCTCCTTCAACACTTTGGACATGATGTTCTACCTCAGTGTCTCCCTCTCTTACCTAACGGAGATAGTATATGTAAGCCAAGGTGTTGAGGAACTGCCAGAGAGTAAAAAGAAAATGATGCTTGCTTTTTGGCTTTCTGCCTTAGCTTTTTTTTTAACTTTCTATATATTAGGCATCCAAAGAAGGAAAGAAATCATTTAGGTGAAAATTTATGCTGAGAATATTAAGAAATATACATATGACAGACTTTTTCCAATTAGAAGAGAATAATTTTCTATCCTCACCTAAGAAAATAAACAAGAATCTTTACTAATAAGATGGTCTGTCAGTTATAAGATGGGAGGTAAAAGTGATAATGTCTCTGCCCAATTCTCCTCTTAGAAGTCACCATGAGAACCATAACAGCTGCAGCCAAATTACAGGTGTTCAACTTTGTCTTTGATCAAGCCAGAAAATACCTGAAACTCTAAACTATTTAATAGAACATGAAGATGGCAGGCAGGTGGGTGAATGTCCCACCATTGAGGGGATCAAAGGTAGGTCAAAATAGAAGTGTGTGTGTGGAGTGGGGGAGGTTATCAATGAGAAGCTGGGTGGTTTACCCTGCCAAATTCTAGCAAGTCTTAGAAATTGGAAGCCCTAGTTACTGCACAACATGGCAGAGATGGGGCTGAAAACAAGAGAACTATTTGCTTAAGAAGCAACGGGACCCCAACCCCACCTTTGCTGAGAAGCTGGATGACTACCCCTCTGTACCCTACGAGCATTGAGAGATCCATTTCTTGGAGAAATTGCAGAAACAGTTTTGGAGTTGTGGATACCAAACACAGAGAAGGGCAGTGATTCGGTGCTGGATAGAAAACGGGGGGAGTGCAAGAAACTCTGTGTATGTAGCAGGCAGACCCTCTGTTGTCTAAGTTGCCCATACCAGCTGCCAGGCTTCTACCCCAAGGAGGAGAGTGAAGGATTCCTCTCTTAGGCAACTCAGGAATTGACCAGACCTACAAAGACCTACAGATGAGAGAGCTGGGTCCCCACCTGATACTCTGTGGGGAGAGTCATGAGTTTCAAGCCCTGCTGCTGTGGTTTGATGTGGCCCCCCTCCAAAATTCAGGTGTTGTCAATATGATGGTATTAAGAGGCTGGGGGCCTTTAAGAGGTGATTAGGCCATGAAGGCTCCTCCCTCATGAAAGTGATTAGAGCCCTAATAAAGGCCCTTGAGGAGGCAGTTGGTGGTCTCTCGCTCTCTCCTCTTTCTCCCTGTGAGGATGCAGTAAGAAGACCCACATCAGGTGCTGGTGCCTGATCTTGGACTTCCCGGCTTCTGAAACTGTGAGAGAATACATTTCTGTTCTTTATAAGTTACTCGGTCTATGATATTCTGTTATAGCAGCACAAAATGGACTAAGGTACCTACTGTAAGGTAGATTCATTTGTACAGGCAATAGGTTTCTTAGGCCAAACTAAAGTAATTGCCGGCATGTCTTCCACTAGCCTTCCAGGGAGGCATGAGTCAGCACGCTTATGTAACCAAGGTGGTATCTCCTACGTGAACCCATGTGATCACACTTTCCCAGGGCACGTTGCCACTCTTGTTCTGAGCCATATATAAGTGCTCACCATGTTCTCGGCCATACTCTTGCCAAGGCTACATCCCCCTCTCATCCCTAGACAATAAAGAACATGTGTCCCTGCTCCTCTTTCAATTCCCAGAAGCCTGCTCCGGTGCACTTGCTAGCCACAGGGCCCACTCCCACACCTACCAATGTAGAAGGGCTTTTAATCAGTATTTTAATGCCTTGTTCTTAAAAGGAGAAAATGGCCGGATATTTAAGGAAAAACCTTCACCGTGAAAGGTACAGATACAAGCCACCTCCCCCCCCTAAAAAAAAAAAGAAACTTAGAAGTAACAGAGGCAATGCAGGGAATGAAAGAAAAAGCTAAAAATTATCTCCATTTAATATCTTTAATGAAATAAGATAAGGTGCAAAGCAATAGAAGTCTAGTCAGGGCAAAGAGCACTTAGAAACTAAAAATTATAGTTGAAATTAAAAACCTTCATGGTTGGAAGATGAAGTCAAGGTAAGCACTCAGGAAAAAAAAACAATTAGTAAAGAAATGGAAGGTAAGGATGAAAAACTAAAACAATTAGAGGCTTCATGTAGGAAGCCCAGTATCCTAATAAAATAGGAGTTTCATAAAAAGAAAGCAGAGGAAATGATGGAGAGGGCATTTCCAAAGCATTAATAAAAGAATTTCCTTGGACATTCTGGGTAGGGTCCTTCCTGCTTCCGTGGGGTAGATACAACCCGTTTCTCAAATTATACTGATATGATTTTGTTCACATTCTGTGTGCATATGTGACTAGGAACTGTGGTTACACATATTCGAGGGCTTGTGAATCTCAGGTAAGCTTTTGTTTTTACCTTGGGCTACAGTGGTGGCTCCAGAAAGTGGCCTCAACCATAGTGGTGGCAATACTGCCACCGAAGACAGGGCTGAGGTGAGTGGGCTTGGGATCCCAGAGGAGACGGAAATAAAGCTCTAGCTGGTAGTGGTGCCCAGCTATGTTCTATTTTAATATAAAAATCAAGCATTAGCGCACCATCCGAGGGATGGACACACTTGAAACTCGGACTTGGGGGAGGGGGGGGCAAGGGCAACATACTTAACCTAAACATCTATATCCCCATAATATGCTGAAATAAAAAAAAAAAATCAAGCATTAGAAAAACCGAAATATTTTTTCTTGCTATCAAGTCTCCTAAAATTTTAAGTAATAATAAAAAGTAAATATGGGAAGAAGCTATGATATTAAACTTAATGCAATCTTACCTATAAAGAAAATTTGTGACTTAAAGGCTCATTAGTAAGAGGTACACTTCGTTCTTTATTTTTTAATAAAAATTACTTTTCTAAGTGTAAAAAAACAGTTTGCGAGTAATATGATCCTATAAAAAAAACCAGTTTTCTTTAAATTTATGAGCAGAAAAACGTGGCAGGATACAAAAAAATACCTTTATGAGCAGGGTGGGATTAATTGGTGAGGGGCATGTTGGGGGATTATTTTTCTTTATGTATGTGTTTATTGCATGATTTGTTAACATAAGCATACTTGAATAAATAAAGTTAAGTTTGAAATGACATGCCTTTTTTCCAACATTTTATTATAAATATTTTCGAACATAAGCCAAAGTTGAAATAATTTTGCAGTAAACATCTGTGTACTGACCATCAATCCAACTTACATTTTAATGTATTTCAAAGTAAATTGTGGATATCGGTATACTATATTCCCTTTTATATATACATAAGCCTATGCATCATTAGAATTCTGTGTTTGTTTACATTTGTTGAAATGACTTTTTCGTTATAAAAGTAATATGTGTTCATTGTAGAAAACTGGTAAGTAAAGATTTAAAACAATCTACAAATCTATCAGTATTTATTTGTACTAGGTATGTATTTATTAACATCATCTCATTTAATCCTTTCTCAACCCCTAAGAAGTAGCATTATCCCCATTTACCAGATTAGAAAAAGACAGCAGTTTGGTGGTGGTCATAATCTGAAGCCAGATTAGGGATGTATAAGTTGTCCCAGTTCCCACAGTGGCAGAGTTAGGATGGAGACCCAAATATGTACCATCCTCTCATTCTTAGCCATATGCCGTCCTGCTAGCCTTGTTTCCACCTCACCCACTCTGAGATAACCAGTGTTGACTCCTCCCCAGACCTTCTTCTAGGTGTACGTGTTTCCACAGACATAGTTTTCCACAAAAATGGGATTATATTTTACGTGTTGTTTTATAACTAGCTCTTTTCTATGCATGCAAACCTCTTCCTGCAGCATCTTGTTAATGGCCTCAGAGTATTCTGTTGCAGGAAGACACCACATTTAATAATTACCTTATTGTTGAATATGTTTCCAGTATTTGCTATTATCTGTGAAGGCATAAATCTTCTTGTATACTTCTAATTATTAATATATTCTTAGGGTCACAAGTAGAATTGCTGAGTCAGAGATTATTGCATAGTTTCTAGTTTCTACTCTGAATACAAATTCTCAAATTTGTTTTTACCAATCTTCCACCAGTAGTGTATAGCTAGCAGGTTTCCCCACATCCTATGCTGATGCCAAATACACATTTAAAAAAAAAATCATTTCTAGCTAGATAAACAAAAACATTTGTTTTGTCTGGCATACCTTTGATTGTTAATGAAGTCGAGCCTATTTTCACATATTTTTCATTTAGGTTTTTCCTTTCAGGTGCTGCTTGTTCATGTTCACATAGTTCATTTTTAAGTTAGTCTCTTGAGGAATTTCAACCCATTTCGTGTTAAAGCCTATGTTAAGACTGGAATTTTATTTTTCATGGAGAATTTACTTTTAGAGAGGTGTAGTAAAGGCAGTCACACTTGGAATACTTCAGTGACAGCAGAAAGGTTTGCATTTTCCCCTTTGTGACAAGATGAATCTCTGTGAGAGAGCTGTGAAGCCAGGAGGATTTTAGAGTTCATTTGTACAGAGCTTCCAATTTGACACCAGTGGCCTTGGGAGATTCGCCTGGCAGACCACGAGGGCAGAGGCTTGGCTAAATGAGCGGCTGGCGCTGAGGCAGCACCAGAGTGCTGTGGGCACGGATGGCCCAGGGCATACCCTTCAGGGGAGCGCCATGGGGGATGGTGGCCGCTCTGGGTGAGGGAAGGAAACCGGTTTCTGGGGCAAAGATGCGGGTAAAGGAATCCTTCCAGAAGCAGAGGAGAGTGAAGCTGGTAGTTTGTCTCAGTTTCTCTTGGTAATAATCCTCACCCTTCCAGCCTGCCTGCCCTGATTGAGGAAAATCAGAAGTGTGCAGCCGGTGAGGCCCTGAGTCCTGCTTCCACCGGCATGGGGGACGCAACGCCTCTCAGCCAGCCTCAGCCCTCAGAGGAGGGCGGGGGATAGTGCATCTTTTGCATGGCTTAGTTAGAAAAAATGTTTGGCCAAAATTCACTTATTTCAACTACTTTCATTTTCCATGGAAGTGTGATAGTAAAACACAAGTTATAGGAGAAAAAAATCCACTTAAAATTGTTGGTACATGGTAGGTGATTATTTTTACTCTGTTTTTCTTCATATTCCATAATGGGCACGTTGACATGTTAATATAGTAATACTAATACATTGTATTTGAAATCTCTCCCTCTGGGTGAGAATCTAGCTGCTAAGTTAGATTCAAGAAACAGGAAATCCTGTTGTTTGTAAACATCCCTTTAAACAGAAGTTACAGCTTATGAGTATAGGTTCTTCTCTATTGGTATATTGGCAATTTAAGCCTTAATAGAAAAAGACAGCAGTTTGGTGGTGGTCATAATCTGAAGCCAGAACTGAGCATTCCAGTTCCCCGGAGGCCTTGCGTGGACAGTGTGACTGGCGGCTTGTGGTCTTGTTAGGGATTCTGGGTACCAAGGGAATCCATGCTGAGATCTGTTCTATCTGCTCCAATCCAGTACAGCCCTTGGCTTAGAGTATGTAACTTAATCTCAGTGAGGGTGGACATATCTCTTCCTGATAATTCCACCAAAAAGGCTCTGCAAGGAGAGGTTACCCCAAGGGAAACTTGCGTAACGTGATGTATTGTTTCTGCTCATGATCGTCCCACGGAGTGGGCAGGAGGGGTGGTACTCAGGGTGGGATTTAAAGCCTGTCCCTTCAGTGAGGGGGGCAGGATCTGAGCAGGGATGGCCAAAGTGTAAAAGATGCATGAAGCAGGCATGAAAAAGTGCTTGAAAACTGAAAAATGGTACCACTGTATCTTTCGTTGGCTTGAAACTCTTGGCATGTTAATTAGTCTATAAAAAGGGGCTTGCCAATGTCATAGGACAAGTTCTAAAAGCCTCAGGCTTTTACACTTGAAGTAGCACAGTGAAGGACGGACCTTACACAGAATGTTCACAATGTATTGCAGAAAGTGACAAAAGTTGATTAATTACTTATACGAAAACTAATTTGCAGTGATGGTATTAACATTCTGAAGCCAGTCCTTTCCTTCTTTTGCTCCTTGTGGTTGGGACTTTCCCGCCTTTGTTTGATTCTTAAAAGGAACCATCTTTCATTTTCCCTCTTTTTTTGGTAACCTGTTCTTCCAAGGACTATAAATATCTGAGATTCACTTATCTAATCAAGCTTTCCTTCTTGATGGAGATTCTTATAGAATTCAGTGGGAAAAATGAGTTCTGTCTTAGAATTGAAATCTGAAATTATTTAAAAAAAATTGAAGATAGCAGGTTCCTTAACTTGAGCAGGGTATCTTCAACATTTCTACTAAGCGGGATACATTAAAATTCCTTACTTCATAGCAATCCCTCATTCCCTTCACCCAAATTTTAATCAACTAATTGAAATTAAGAAAATAGTATTTTTAAAGCCATGTTGGTTACCAGCATATGTTCTATTTTCAAAAATTATCTTTTATACATCTAAAAATGACATAGATGCTTAAATGTTTAAAAATTTATCTTTATCAAGATGTAAAAAATGCTACTATTAATTGGGCATTTATTATAGATAAGATACTCTGATAAGCACTTAACATACCTTAACACACTGGCCCCCTGGATGGGTAATGCAGGGAGCTGAGACCTCTTTATTGCAATAGTTTATTTGGGGGGAGTGGGGGTGGTTTGCGGTTCATTGGCCAAAGCTTGCTGTATTCTATTGAGCAGAATTTTCCAAAATGTGTTCCATGGAACACTGATTTCCAAAGAGGCTCCATGAAAAAAAATGTGTTTACCCAACTGAGTTTGGGAGGCCCTACAGAGTGAACAGTATTAAGTGAATTTAGTGTTCTCCACTTAAACTGAAAAGCCAATAATTGTGCACGCCTGGTTGGTGCTGATAAATAATGTAATTCTGCTTTACCGTCAGCCTTTAAATGGTTGCAATGCAGTGAGTCCTTCTTTGTACGGCGCTTGCCTCCCGCCTGCGACCAGACTCCTTCCCACCGGGTCAGTCCTCCTCTCAGACCTCACAACTGCACTCTCCACAGATACCAGCAAAGTTAACAAAGCCAATGAGACATTAGTGGGCACTGTCATAACTCTGGCATAATAAAACACTCTGAATTTTAAATCAGTCTATGGAGTAGCATTAGTGATAAGATCTTACTTTTCTCTCCAGGAACCTTTTCACATGCACATTTCTCAATGAGAACAGCCTGGTTGGGAGGGAGATGGTGTTTCCTGATAATCCAGGGTCAGACTGAGGAGTCTGACTGGCAGAGTTTGCTTGTAGACTTGACATTAATTAAATATGTGATCTTGGCAATTATTAAATACTTAAACTTTATGCAATTCAGCTTCCTCACCTGTAAAATGGGAATGATGATGGGACCTACTTCTTAGGGTTGTTCTGAAGGTTAAATGAGATAGTACTTACATTAGATCAGTGACAGGGACATAACTGGCAATAAATAAGTAGTGATTATCATCATCGGTATTACTATTTTCTCAGAAGTTGGGGTTGGAGGTAGAAGTCACTTTATACTCTTCTTGAGAGTGTGTCTAGAATTGGATCTTTCTGGTCTCTTTTGGAGGGCATCTTGCGCTTAATAGGCATATGAGACTTGATTAGTCTGAACTCAGGCCTCTGAAGCTTGAGGAATTGATGTTGAAAAGACGAGACTTTGGAGTTAAAAAAGGACTGCAAAAGTGACTTAGTCCCACTCTCGTTTTGCAGATGAAGACCCTCCGGTCCGGAGAAGTAAGGTGACTTTCCCCAAGCCCCACAGTTTGCTACAGGGGGAGTTGAAAGGAGAACTAGGACTCCTGATTGCAAGTCTACTGCTCTATTTCATACTTCCCTGGTGCTAGAGACCTCAGGGTGTGTCGGATAATGTGCTACTAATCTGTTTTCTGCTTAGACTTGTGGATTGTTTCATAACTAAGATTGACATTCCTCAAGCATCAAGAAGCAATTTGAAAGGAGAGGAAGGGAGACATGGTGGAAGAGACACAGGTTTTAGAGCCACAGGGTCCTGAGTTTTAATTCTAGAATGTAACTGTGTAAGTTTTGGTGAACAAGTGAACTTCTGTGACTTGCACTTCCCTAGTGTGTTTGGGGATGATAATACTTGCTTTGCAGAATTATTGGGAGATGAAATGAGAAAGTAGATAAAAATGCTTTGAATGTAGTAGGTACTCAGTAGATGGAAGTTATTATAGATGCTCCTTGACTTACAGTGGGTTTGCCCAGATGGAACCCACTGTAAGTGGAAGAGTGTACTGAGTGCCTATGGCTTTTGCACCATCCTAAAGTCAAAATCCTAAGTTGGGGACCATCTGTATTAACATTTATTGTTAATGACAGTTTTATTAATAATAAATGGATGTCATGGCAGAAACAGCTCCCTGAGAATAACAGAGCTGGAAACAACGTGTGGAACGTCCTTAATACCATGCTTCTTGGACTTGAGTATGTATACAGTACAGGTGTAAATAGCTGTGTGCAAAAGTGAATGAAATAGTATGTCATTTAGGAATGTCAGTTTTATTTGAAGAAAACTTGAAATTTTAAGTGGGTAGTAATTGAAAATATTTTTTAAATAACATGGATATTCTATGGAATAAAACTCAAAAGTTCACAAACATTTTGAAGAAACAGAACAAGACTTAAAATAAATTTTAGTTTTGCAGCAGACTTCTCCAAAATATACTGCCAGCCTCCTATTCCACCCCCAACACCCCTAAATTCCAGAGTGTTCACCCTCCGTGAGTGTTAGGGATATTCTGATGGAAAAGTTTGAGAACTATTGATTTAACCTGTGCTCTTACTGCTGGTTTGTAAATGTAACCACCCAAGGGAAGATGAGCTGAGATGATGGGACTAGGTGCTGCCGAGCCCCGTTACCAAGTGTTGTGTGTGTGTGTGTGTGTGTGCGCGCGCGCGTGCGTGTGGTGGGGGCACGTGGAGGGCAGCGATGGTCAAATCATGTTGGCTCTGGACCCACACATCTGCCTTGCTAACTTCTCACTCTCATTTCTGAATGCCTGGATTCTATCTGAGGTGGCATCTGTTCTTTATTGCCTGCTGGTCATCCCATCTGTCATTTCTTCTGCTCCTGATTTTCTCTACCCTTCCCCAGCTCAGTCCGTGAGTCTCAGATGGGCCTGGTCTTTGCCCCTGGATCCAGGGTGGCCACATGACTCTCTCATTTCTTCTCTGGCTTTCCCCAGAACTTGAACCTGTGAGGATGTAAGCCTGGAGAGGTCCAATGCACCTATCAGTGAGGGAAGCTACACAGAAACACGTAAATTCAGTCCGTTGTTTTATTTTGCCTAGAGTTGTAGGAGTTTTCTGTTATTTGTATCACTCTGCATCTGTATTCACTCTTGGCTTTTCCACCCTAATCAATTATAAGAACTATTTTCCTGTTCTTATTGTGAAGATTAATATTTATTTTTTCATGAACTTGTTTGTTCACTCATTTATACTTACGAAGTTTACAGAATACCTATTGTGGCAGGCACTGATAATTGTATACTCAATATCCATTCCTCCCCCTTTTTGCCAGTTGAACTGTAATTTTGTTCAGGACGATGATATGCCACCTAAGGCCATGAGTTGTGATTAGTCTGGAGTTCTAGGTTAATCACACCAATCCTGTCCTCTCCTTTCCCAGCCACCCATCGCAGTGGTGGCCATGTGACCCAGTTTTGGCAAATGAAGCCTCAGTGGATGCTGGCTGGGGGATTTCTGGACAATGTCACTGTGCTAAATATAGGGCATATGCATGACTAGCACAACCCCCTTCCTTCTCCTCCCTGTGGCTGTGATGTGTAGAGCTGCAAACACTACCTTGCAACCACGAGGCCCCAGGTATGAGGAAAACGCCAAGAGGGTCACAGAAAAGCCAGGCTTGAAATTGTTGAGAAAATGAACCACTAACAGTAGCCACTTCCCTCAAGACTTAATATGTAAGAATTATAAACATCTTTTTGTTTAAGCCTGTGCTGGCTTTTTGTAACTTGTAGCAGAAAGCATTCCTAACACATACACGTGCGAAAGAAGCAGGCAATGGGTGGGCTAAATGCTGGAAACATATAGGTGAAAAAGATATAGTCCCGTTTCAAGGAGTTTGGCAGAGAAGTATCTGGTTATTATAGTGTGATGATGTCATTGCTACAGAGGATGGACAAGGAGCCCAGGGAGCCCAACAGAAGGGATGCCTAAAAGACATGAGCCTTGAGCAACTCTTAAACCAGAATGAGGCTTTTCTAAGTGGACCAAGGTGTGGGGTTGGGGGCCTAGAGCAGTCCATGGGAGATAGAACAACATGTGCAAAGACACATCACTAGTTCAGTAGCTAGAAGCAGTGCTAAGTTGTAAAATGTGGGGAGAAAATCAGTAGCAGGAGGTGAGTCTGTAGAGGTAGGCAGGTACCAGATCTTAAGGATCCTTTCTTTCCATGCTAAGGAATTTAGAGTTAATCCTGTAGTTCAGTGGATCAACATCCGTATGAATCACCAATGAGGTTTTTTTTTTTTTTGAGACAGAATCTCTCTCTGGCACCATGGCTGGAGTGCAGTGGCATCATTGTGTGCACTGCAACCTCAAACTCCTGGGTTCAAACCATTCTCCTGCCTCAGCCTCCTGAGTAGCTGGGAACACAGGCATGTGCCACCATGCCTGGCTAATTTTTTTATTTTTAGTAGACATGGGGTCTCACTCTTGCTCAGGCTGGTCTCAAACTCCTGAGCTTAAGTGATGCTCCATCCTTGGCCTCCCAGAGTGCTAGGATTACAGGTGTGAGTCACTTTGCCTGGCCACCAATGGGCTTTAATAACAGTTTCCTAGGCCCTAGTTTCAACCCACTGCATTGAAATCTATGTGTTGAGTCCTGAGACTCTGTATGTATTTTTGAAAAGTTTCACAGGTGATAATAGTTAAGAATTACTCATAGATGATAAAAAGTTTTTATTTTCATAGATGAAAAATTTTGATCAAGGGAATGATCGGGAATTTTGATCAGATCTGCCTTTTAGAAAGATCTAGTTGTATGCCTATAGTATTTGATGAACATAGTGCATTATTTTTTAATACCTACCTCATATGTATGACAATTATTTTCATTAATGCAATATTTTTTGATTCTTTTTAAAAATAATTAAAAAATTTCAAAGATAGTCAAATAAAATAGTTCATGTATGAACTTAAAAAATACCAAGCAACACCTCAGTTTGTATTCCTTGCAGTGTTTAAAATATTAAACAAATCAAAACAGCAAGTGATCACGTAGAATGACAAATGGAAGTAACTCATGTTCTGTTTATTCATCTCAACTACCACTATGCTATCACTGCTGGGAATCCACTACAGGCCGTCCTTGCTTTGTGTAATTCTGATGGACATGAACTTCTATCACTGTTTAGTTCAATAGTGACAGTCCTTCAGTAACAAGGTTCAACTTTCAGTTGTCAGTTGAGTTTATTAACTGTGAGTAATTGCATGGAATGCAAACTTTATAGCTGGTTCTTGAGCTCACAAATCACTGCATAAAGGATGTTCATCATAATTCGTGACTAATCATGACACATCATTAGAAGTCTGTTAGTCTGATCACTGTGCATCTGTTATTCAGTCCATGCACAGATAGTAAAATGTGCAGTTGTATTGCATTTTCGTGTTTCCCAGTGTTAATCCACAAGATACTTTCTTTACAAAAACGGATAATCAAAAGAGGAAATTGGCTAATAAAGATGAAAATGTAGCCAAGAAACAAAAGTGATAATGCTCGAAATGAAATTTAAATCTAATATGAATGGTGTTATAGAAGAAATAGCTGAGATGAGAATGTTGACATGGCTGTCATTTGAGACTTAAATAAAGTATGCAGCCAGAGGAGCTTGGTGAATTTATTGACGTATATGAAGCAGGCAGATGTGACAAAAAACATAAAGAGTTCCCTGAGGAAGTGATACCGGCAAAAACTTCACATGAAAGGGATGCTTGGAGATATTTCACAACATTGGAAATGCAAAGGATAAAATGTTGGAAGCTGATCCAAACTTCAAAAGGAATATGATGGTTTGTCAAGGCATAGAAAAAAATGCTCATTCCATAAGCTATAGGACAAGAAGGCAAGCACCATTCTGGCTACTCTTCACAAGTTTTTCTGAAAAGAAATAAAGCACCTTTAATTCACAATGTTTCTGATGTTTATGGTGCACTAAATCAATATTAATTTTACTATCTTTTCATTTCCTTATTTATAATTGGATAGCGAGACATTTTAATGTTTCAGCCAAAAGTCGAAAGAAGTCACAGATGAATCTTACTTTTCCCTGTTGAATATGAAGACCTTTGCATAGTTTCTGCTTACATGGCCATTTTTACAGTTCCACAACCTTGTGCAAACCAAGGACTGTCTGTATTTAAAAACAAGACTGTCTGACACCATAGGAGTTGGAGATATAAACTGCTCTTGAAGTGAGCTTGAACAATACTTGAATCATTACCAACTTATCTGCGAGATAAACACATTTAGGGTACTGCCTACTGTTGGGGATTCTCTGAATTAATTTCCATAGAAAAATGTTTATTAAGGGATACACAATTAAAAATTTCCTAACTTGAAACAAATGTATATAACACTAAAACTCAATAGTAATCACAACAATTATTTAGAAACCAGACCAAGGAAATATTTCTTGTGGGGAGTATCATGATGTTTACACTTATTGACTCATAGGTGTATTAAAAATCAGACTGACTTTTAGTCGATTTTATTGTTTAAAATTGTTTAACATTCCCCATGAATTTGCCCACCTCACGGCTTGCACTCGAGTGGACAGCTCCCACTGCCCTGCCATTGGTACATCACTGGAGGAGGACTGTGGCGGAGGGTGATTAGATGGCGGTGAGACAGAAGTCAGAGATACGTGTAAGGAATGGCAGAGCAGCTGAGGCAGTGACAATGGAAAATAACCCATTTTAGGCTATTAGTCTTTGTAATGATGACCAAGTTTAATCCCTGTCTGAGATGATCTCTGCCTCTTAAAATTTCTGCCATGACTTATCTCCGTCATCCCCATCCTTCTGTGCTGGTGCTGCTGATGACTTCTGAATCGCCCTGGAACTCACCGGTGCATTCGCTGCTTGCCCTTCAACTTATCACTGAGCTCCCAGCTCTCCCGTTTGCATCTGACCCTCAGGGAGACTTGGCCACACCCTCTGTTGAGTTTAACGGTCTAAAAAACACAGCCTACTCTTTCAAATTGTAAGGGAAAGAGATTCCAGATTTCCCTATATTTAACGTATTTCAGAATCTACCAATTTTTGAAGTCGGGGTTTTGCCCCCACCGCTGCCCCAAGATGTCATCTATCCTGGGATGACCATGCCTATTTCCCTCTTAGGTCGTCATTCTACTGCAACCTTTCCACATTTGATTCTTCCAGCACAATGGAGACACATTTTACTGTATAGCTGAATGTCCTAGAAAAAGCCTGACAATAATAAAAGGACCCAGAGTTATAATTAGGCCGGAAATTACAAATGTACTTCAGTCCAAATGTACACTACACATGTATTTAATTTGGCCCATACAATGTCTTAAAATCTTTTAAACCAATGCTAATATTTAAAAACCCTCACACAAAAATCAGGCTTTTCCTCTTTTTCTTAAAAATAGTCATTAATATTGGGTCTACATTTCCACAAGGCAGCAGTCATTTGGTGCTGAATGGTGGCCACTACCTTTAAACAGGGTCACTCTAAACTTGATACCTATTTCCTTGATTCTTGTTTTGTGACACCTACTTAAACCTGGTAGACATTCGTATTTACAACTCATAATTTTGAATTTAGAGACTTCATTTTTATCAAGAGCTACATTAGCCAACACTATTTCCTTCAGAATAGATAATCAGACTGTTGACTGTCTACGCCTCAAAAGATCACCTAATAAATTTAGATTTTTATCAGCATGTTTTTCTCGTGGTATTTTCAGTCCTCAGCACTCTTGTATAAGAACAAGGTCAGTGTTGCTCGGCTTTGGAACAGAATTTGAATCAAAATACAGGAGGGGTATGCGTCTTCCAAGTTATACAGGTAGGAATAAGTTAAATATTTGAAGAATATGTTGTGATTTTCTTAATAGTGGAATATTATTAGATGTGGCCACAGCGTGCACTAGTCCAGTCTATGATGGATGGCATAGAATCTAGCAGTTGATCTACAAATGTTTGCTTGTATGTCTTTTTTCCAGCTCAACTTCTCTATGCTAGAACACTCAATAATTTAAACCACTCACGCATGTTCTTGCCAAAGTAAAAAACAAAGTCTGCCTAGTCAAATTGGCTAAACTTACTATGTAGCCAGTTTATCTGACCAAACAGACTGCTTGGCCTCTCCCTCTGAAATATCTACTGTTTGGGTTAGTTTACTGCAGTTAGGTCTTCCTCAGGAATAAAAGATGCCTCTTTGCTGTATATTTGCATAACTAAAAGGTATATTGCATTGGTTGTGCCAGAGCAAAACAACATTTAATTTGGAGTTTCTTATTTTAGGAAACATAGCTTGTTCTCACGTTTTAAAAAAAAACCTGAAGTAAATTTTTCTCTTAGAATAGTTTTAGATTTACAGAAAAGTTGCAAAGATAGTACAGAGCGTTCCCATGTACCCCTCACCGTTTCCCCTGACGTTATTGATGGTATGTTTGTCACAACTAAGGAACCAATATCGGTACGTCACAATGAACATCACACTTTATTCAGATTTAACTGGGTTTTCCTAACATCTTTTTCTGTCCTGGGATCCCATGACGTGGAAAATATATCAAATTTAGTTATGTTTCCATTTACGCTTTTCTCGGCTTTTTTCAGATTTTCCTTGTATTTGATAATTTAATCATTTTGAGGAGTAACGGTTGGATATTTTGTAGAAGTCTTTAAATTATGGTTTGTCTGATGTTTTCTTTTTAGGATCAGCTCGGGGTTATAAGATTTTAGAAATAATACCACAGAGATAAAGTGCCCTTCCTGTCACATAACATCAAGGATACACGCTACCAACATGACCTGGTCAAGGTGGTGTTTGCCTGGTTTCTCCACTGTAAATTTACTCTTCTCCCCCTCCCCCCTACTTAAAGCAAGTTAGTAAGTGCAGTTCATGATCAAGGGGTGGGAAGTTAAACTCTACTTTTTTGAAGGGGCAGTATCTACATAAATTATTTGGAATTCTTTCACATAGGAGATTTGTTATTTCTCCCCTTTATTCAATCATTTATTTATATAAGTATGAGCTCATGGATATGTACTTTATACTTTGGATTATAATCCACTACTACATTGCTTATTTTGTTGCTCAAATTATTTTAGCTCTGACTTTTGGGAATAATCTCAGGTTGACTTATGTATCCCTTCAGCAGTTCTCATCATTTTGTTTATTAAGCATTTCCTTACTTTCTGGCACTGCATGATACTCTAGGCTCATCTTGCATATTTCCTGTTCCAGCCCAGAATCAGCCATTTCTCCAAGGAACACTGGTTCCTTTCACTGGAGAATGGAATTAGAAACCAAGATCTGGGTACTGGATGTGCCCATTCCTCCTGGGATGTTATTGCTTCTGTGCCCTCTTAGAGGGCAGAGCTAGGAAATATATGTATATATATTAACACACGTGTTCACACATATACAAGTAATTTCTGTATCTATTTTAAGCTAAACATGAGTTCATACTGATATCTGACTCTAATCTAGTATCACATGGTTCATGCTGGCTTCTAACTTGTCTGTAACTTCTCTACAGGGAGAAACCTGAATCCTACTATCCACTATCAATTTACTTATTTGTTCAATCCTAGTATAAGATTTTCTTATCTCTCTAGTCTCTATTTAGCATGGGATCAAGAAAGATATTGGGGCTTAATCTCAGGAAGGAAAACCCTTTTAGTTCTTTCTAAATAAAGATGTAGCCAGCAAAGCATAATTTGGTCACATTGCAAAATAAAACTCTCAGCATGTTTTCTTAATTCATTAAAATAGAAAAGTATGCATTAGCAGGAAAACATCTGTGCACACCTGGAATGCTAAGAATGTTAATTAGGGGTATCAGGTCTAGAAGATTTATGAAGGCAAGTGATTAAACAGGTAAATATAGATTTTAGTCATTCAAAATTTCAGGACTACAAATTTTGTTTTTGTATAAAATAGAAACCCCTTGGGAAGCTTTAGCACTACTCATTACTTGGTTGCAAAAAAAGATTTTTATAAAAGGATATTTTGTAAGCTTCACAAATGAGCTTTTACCCTTTGGGAGTAACAAAAACTAAGGTGAGTGATTATTTAGGAAATTAAATTATAAAATGAGATAACATAAGTTTGGGGTATACTGAACTGTTGAATTAAGAGTTGTTTGAATGCAGGAACAACTTAATGTCTCTCTGGAGTAAAATAAATTTTAGGGCTTTTTGGAAAAATGCTAATGCAAACATATTATAAGTTTCTTGTATCATTAGATGGAGGCACCTAAAATAAATGACTATGCTTCTGGGAAGGCCTGCAGTGCTTTTGGAAGAATTGATCATGTTTTCCATTGTGAGCTTTGCTCTGGGTGCTGTACCTGTACTTGAGGTGGGGGGTGTGAGACTATTTTTAGTGCAAAGACGAGGGCTAATTTTAACAAATACGAAGGAGCCATTGAAAACAGGCCAAAGAAGACCTCTAAAATTCATGATTAATAGAAGATATTGATACGATATGGAGTGTAAGGTGGGACTATGATGCTATGAGACGACTCCACAAAACTTTTATGAAAAATGTGGCTCATTGCCTATTGCTATAATTAGTGACCATTTTATCTAAGTCAATAGCCAGCTATTCCCAGGTTGGTGAACTAAGTTGGGAAATTATAAATGGCAACATTAACTTTCAAGTAGGGTCTTGGAGGTAACTCCTGTTCTGTTTGTTTGTTTTTTTTTTCCCCGAAATGTTGCCAACACTCATTTCTTCTGGGGATATATCTATCACCCATCTTTTGTCAGCTCACGATAGTTAGGGTTGGAGGGGTACTTAGAAACCCAAAGGCCACTGCAGAGAGGCTTTGAGAAAGAAACTCTGCCTGGGCTGGTTTAAGTTAAATTAGATAAAAGTACATGAAATGAACAAAGAAGATATATGTGTACTGACATGGAAAACTCTGATATATTGAAAGTGAATAAAGAAAATTTCTGGGAAAAAAAAGAATACATGAAATGGATTAGAGGGAGAACTAGAGGCTCATGTGCAGAAGTTTAGGAAGCTTATTTTGTTTGTGATGTATTTCTGGAACATTTGATATGCTATTGAAACCTATTTAATAGCTTATTATAGAAGATTTATGAAATAGCCTTCACAGGCTACATTAGCATGGATAACCAAGAACTGACTGACCAGATGAAACTGGTGCAAATATTTGAATTAGTACAATTCTCAGGCCTATTAGGTGAATAGGTGCCTATTACTGATCTTATACTCATCATCTTGTGGAGCAAAAACTTTGCAAAAATAAAATACTGATGTGCCCTTTCCAGATATTAAAAACTAAATTTTTAAAAGGTACAGTTCATCTTTGTTATAAAAAAGATTTAACATATACCTTATTGATATGCCATGAATTTGTCAGATTGGTCAAGTACAAAAATAGATTTTATCTCTTTATTCTCAGTAGTGAAATTTCTCTCTCTTCTGGATCCAAGCCAAGAAAACTATGCTCTATATTATAATACTAAATACTTAGAAAATATGAAGTTTACATAATGACTTACTTTTCACAAAGCATTTACACAATCATTATTTCATCTGGAGCCATCCAAACAGGAGAAATGTAAGATCTAAAACATATTTTCTTAAATTCTAAAAGAAAAAGTTTATTTCAAATGTTTTATTAATAATTTATTCAGATATTTCATCTCCTAACCTTAATGTATTTTATACTGTTATAGTTTTATTTCTAAGGTAAAATGAAGTTTTAATGACATAGCAACTTATTAGCAATACAATGAATCCTCATCCTAGGAAATATTTTTATTAAAGAAAACTCTCATTTTAATTTAATTCAGTTCAATTCAGCCACTGCTGATTGTACTTTCACTCTGTGGAGGATGCTATGCTGGATGCTGCGGGGAATAACAGCAGCAAAAACATTTCCTGCTCTCGAGGAGCAATAATTACCCATGAAATAGAAGCAGGTCAACAAGGTCAAGAGCTTATTACTCTGCCCTGGGGAGTGTGAGGGAGTCAAGAACAGAAGAAACTATGGCACC
Organism: Propithecus coquereli; assembly: GCF_000956105.1. Taxonomy (NCBI): domain Eukaryota; kingdom Metazoa; phylum Chordata; class Mammalia; order Primates; family Indriidae; genus Propithecus; species Propithecus coquereli. The sequence continues at coordinate 585,141 of NW_012136858.1, read as the reverse complement.
AGCAGACCATGATGGTGCTAGGGAAATGAAAGTAACATGTCTGGAGTGCAAGGGAAGAAGATGGAGCCCTGAGGTGGTGAGTACAAATGAGCCTTGAATGATAAACATAATTTAAAGAAATAAAGTTTAGACATAGTCATGGGCAGAAACAAAAGTATTTGAGTTGAGGATGTCTTAACAAGTTGGACTTTCTTTTCTGCAGAAAGCATCTGTAAATCACCATTTTATCAATGAATGACATGAAGTAGGTATACTTTATCATAAGTCTTATGATCTAGGTTATCTCATCCAATTTTCTCAGGAAATTTTGGTCCAGAGACATTAAATGCCAATCCATAAAACCCAGGGGCTTGTTTGAAGACTCAGACTTAGAGTCAATCACTTTATTTTCAGGCCAGTGTTGAACTCAGTTTACTTAAAACAAAACACCACTACCAATGTCGCTGACTCTTGAGGTTTCTTTTCATTACTTGATACATCAATATAAAGAAATAAAATGAAAGTGATTTTTTTATTTTTTATAATGGCAAATGGAATCTGAGACTTTTTTCTATGTTATGTCACAATCTTGACTAAATAGAAAGAAATAATAATAGATGCCGTTACTAGGAGGCAGGCATTTAACATATGTTTTCTCACTTAATCCTCACCATAAACAGGCCCAATTACCATAATTACCATTTTCATGATGAGGAAAATGATACCAAGAGTAAACGATGTGCTTAGTACCATCTACTTAGAAAATGGTGGAATCAAGGCTCAAACCGAGGTGTTGAGCTGTTAATCTACACTGCCAATTTGGAACAGTTATCACATCCCCTGGGTAGATGATGGTGCAAGGTCCTTCTAATCCTGTTAAAACTATGTTTCTCTTTTTTTCCAAGGCAAACAAACTGTTTAGGACACACGAGTCATTTACGTTAGACTTCCTTTAATACTTGGTCTGCAGGATTTTTGGAAAGACAAGAAATTGTTATTTTTTTCTCTTATAAACAAAACACAAAGTATGTGGTTACATGAGCAATTTTTTTTTAACCATTCCTGTCAATTGGAAGGGTTCCATAGCCTAAAATGACTGTCCACCCAACCGACTGTTGTCTGGCAGGGCGCCCTCTCTTGGCTAATCCCAGTTATTTCTCCATCACCAGTGACACGCCCAGACTTACACATGGGGCCAATGTTATCCTGTAGAGGCAGGTAGGAGGTATCGTCCAGTCTAAGAGGTGAGTTTTCTTGAAGGCTGAATGTAAAAAGATTTGCAAAGGAAATGTCCATGGAAAGTGAAACTTTCAGTCACACCCAAAAATGGAGGAAAGCGAAATGGAGATATCCAGACTAAGGTTTCAAATGTACAGACGGATGTCCGTATAAAGGCAGGCAATTCTCTCAGCATATTGCTCTTTGTTTTATTTTTAATTACATTGAGTGTCCAGCTTAGTCCCATTCTTTGGTTGTACTTTAATTATTCTCCCAATATTGTCTTTCTGTGTTATGGTACCTTTCTTTAACAGGCAGGAGAAAATAGACATTTAATTAACCAAATGTCATTCAATAAATCTTAATTAAGTGTTATTTTCTGTATCAGAAAAGCAAATGCAAACCAGTAAAAAAAAAAAAGTCTGTATTTTAAAGTTATTAATGTGGCATAGATTAGAGTTACTATGACAATGATGCTCTTCAAAGTAAAACCAAGAAAGTTCTTTAAAATGTGGAGTGGAAAAGGGTTTCTTGTGGGTCACATGAGCAGTACCATTAATGAAGAACTAAATAATTATGTTCTCTATCTTTCTGTATATTTGCCTATTTATTTACTGGCTGTAGTTTGTTTCTGAAGTGCCCCTTTCTTCAAATAAAGAAGACACTACAGAGTAAGACTCAACACAATAGAAAGTTAAATGTTGAAAGGAGGCAGGCACTTTAGATTGAATCAATGGCCATTCTTCTTTTTTTTTTAAAGTTTTCTTTTTTTTTTTTAATAGATTTAGGGGGGTACAAGTTTTTTTTTGTTACATGGATGAATTGTATAATGCTTATGTCACGGCTTTCAGTGTACCTGTCATACATTGTACTGGATAGATAGGTTTTTATTCCTCACCCCCTTTCCACCCTCCCCCCTTCTTCTTAGTTTTCAACATCCATTACTGCTCTTTATGACCATATATACACTTTATTTATCTCCTACTTATAAGTGAGAACATGTGGTATCTGGTTTTCCATTCCTGAGATACTTCACTTAGGATAATAGTCTCCAGTTCCAGCCACATTGCTACAAAAGATGTTACTTCATTCCTTTTCACAGCTGAGTAGTACTCCATAGTGTGTGTGTGTGTGTGTGTGTGTGTGTGTGTGTACACATTTTTTTTTATCTACTCATCAATTGATGAGCCCCTAGGTTGAGTTCACATCTTTGCAATTGTGAATTATGCTGCAATAAACATTCAGATGCAGTTGTCTTTTTTT
>NW_012136858.1:545899-581518 GCF_000956105.1 Propithecus coquereli | reverse complement strand
TTAATCATAAGAAACGACAGTGATCTAGAACCTCTTATACTTTCCTGGATTAAACTTAAGCCCATTATCCAAAGTGAGGTACCACAAGAGCAGAAAAATGAGCTCCACTTGTACTTGCCATCAAATTGGTACTAACTGATCAACACTAGGGTGATCACATGGCAGCAATACTGTCCAGGGATTAGGGGGATTTGGGGAGGGGGGCGGTAAATCCGCAACTAAAGGACACGGGGAGCTTTGTAGGGGGGAAGGGCATGCCTTTAACCCGCGCTTGGGTGAGGCAAAGACATAAAGTATAACCATAATGTGTGTACCCTCATAATACCCTGAAATAAAAAAAAAGAAAAAATCGTAGCTGTATGAGTTTATTTCTGAGTTCTCTATTCTGTTCTATTGGTCTATGTGTCTACCTTTATATCACTATTATGCTTTTTTGGGTATTATAGCCTTGTAGTATAGTTTGAAGTCAGGTAATATGATGCCTTCAGATTTGTTCTTTTTGCTTAGGATTGCTTTGGCTATTTGGGCCCTTTTTTGGTTCCATGTGAAGTTTGGGATTATTTTTTCTAGGTCTATGAAAAGTGAAATTGGTATTTTGAGGGGTGATGCATTGAATCTGTAAATCACTTTGGGCAGTATGGACATTTTAATAATGTTGATTCTTCTAATCCATGAGCAAGGGATGTTTTTCCATTTTTTTGTGTCATCTATGATTTCTTTCATCAGTGTTTTGTAATTCTCCTTGTAGAGATCTTTTACCTCCTTGGTTAAGTATATTCCTAGGTATTTTATTTTATTTTTTCAGCTATTGTAAATGATATTGAGTCCTTGATTTGAACTTGATTTCATCTTAACTGTTATTAGTATATAGAAAATACTACTGATTTGTATAAAGTAATTTTGTAATCTCAGACTTTACAGAATTTATTTATCAATCCTAGGAGTTTTTTGGTGGAATCTTTAGGGTTTTCTAGATTTAAGATCATATCCTTGGCAAACAGAGATAGTTTGACCACTTCTTTCCTGATTTGGACGCCCTTTGTTTCTTTCTCTTGTGTGATTGCTCTGGCTAAACTTCCACTACTGTGTTGAATAGAAGTGGTGAAAGTGGACACTCTTGTCTTGTTCCAGTTCTTAGGGGGAATGCTTTCAATTTGTCCCCATTCAATATGATGTTGGCTGTGGGTTTGTCATACATGCCTTTTATTATTTTGAGAAATGTTCCATTTATGCCTAGTTTATTGAGGAATTTTATTATAGGGATGCTTGATTTTATTGAAGGCTTTTTCTGATCTATTGAGATGATCATACAGTTTTTGTTTTTAATTCTATTTATATGGTGAATCACATTTATTACTTTGTGTATGTTGAACCATCCTTGCATCCCTGGGATAAAATTCACTTGATCATGGTGAATTATCTTTTTGGTGTGCTGTTGAATTTGGTTTGTTCATATTTTGTTGAGGATTTTTGTATCTGTGTTCATGAGGGATGTTGGTCTGTTGTTTTCTTTTTTGTTGTGTCCTTTCCCAGCTTTGGTATCCCAGAGTGATACTGCTTCATAGAATGAGTTAGGGAGGATTCCCTCCTTCTCAATATTATGGAATGGTTTCAGTAGAATAGGTGGTAGTAATTCTTTGGAGATCTGGTAGAATTTGGCTATGAATCTATCTGGTCTAGGGCTTATTTTGGGGATTTTTTTTTATTACTGTTTCAATCTTGCTACTCATTATTGATCTGTTCAGAATTTCTATTTCTTCCTGATTCAAACCTAGGAGGTTGTGTATTTCCAAAAATTTATCCATTTCATCTAGGTTTTCAAGTTTGTATGCATAGAGGTTTTCATAGTATTCATGGACGATGTCTTATAATTTTTCAGTATCAGTCGTAATGTTTCCTTTTTTATTTCTGATGGAATTTGAGTCATTTCTATTTCTAGGGAATTTAGCTAGTGGTCTATTAATTTTGTTTATCTTTTCAAAGAACCAACTTTGTTTCATTGATCCTTTGCATTGTTTCTTTGGTTTCCATTTCATTTAATTCTGCTCTGATCTTTGCTGTTTATTTTCTTCTGCTGGCTTTGAGTTTGGTTTGTTCTTCTTTTTCTAGTTCTTTGAGGTGTGACATTAGATTGTTAATTTGTGATGTAGGCACTTAACACTATAAATTTTCCTCTTACCACTACTTTTGCTGCATCCCAGAGATTTTGGAAGTTTGTGTCATCTTTATCATTAAAAATCTTTTTACTTCCATCTTGATTTCATCATTGACCCAAGGATAGATCAACAGCAGGTTGTTTAATTTCCATGTATTTGTGTAGTTTTCAGAGTTCCTTTTGGAATTGATTTCTAGTTTTATTCCACTATGGTCTGAGAAGATACATTGTATGATTTCAGTTTTTCTGAATTTGCTGAGAATTGTTTTGTGGCCTGACATATGACCTATATTGTCAAATGTTCCATGTGCTGATGAGAAGCATGTATATTCTACAGTATTTGGATAGAATATTCTGTAAACGTTAGGTCCATTTATTCCAGAATCCCATTTAAGTCCTGTTTTATTTGTTGATTTTCTGCCTCAATCTGTCCAATTCTATCAGTGGAGTGTTGAATTCACCAGCTATTATTATGTTGCTGTTTATTTTCTTGCTTAGATCTGGTATAATTTTTTTTATGAATCTGGGAGCTCCTGTATTAGACACACACACACACACACACACACACACATATAACATATATAGTTGAATTACTCCCTTTTTCATTATATAAGGACTGTCCTTGTCTTTTTTTTAATCATTGTTGACTTAAAGTCTATTTTATGTGACATGAGAATAGCTACTCCTGCTTACTTCGTTTCCATTTGTGTTGAGTATTTTTTCCACCCCTTTACCTTGAGTCTATGAGAATCTTCGTGAGTTAGATGGGTTCCTTGGAAACAGCATATGTTTGGGTTGTGTTTTTTAAATCCATTTAGCCAATCTGTACCTTTTAAGTGGAGTATTAAAACCATTTATGTTGAATGTCAGTATTGATATGTGAGATACTATTCTGTTCATCATGTTGATTGTTACCTAATTGCTTTGTTTTTTTCCTTGTGTTGCTGTTTTATAAGAGGTGTGAGTTTTAACTTTTGAGTGTTTTTTACACTGATTAAATGTTCTGTTCCATGTATGGAGCACTTTTAAGCATATCTTTTAGAGCATGTCTAGTGGTGACAAATTTTCTCAGTGTTTGCTTGTCTGGGAAAGATTTGATTTCTCCTTCATTTGTGAAACTTAGTTTTGCAGGATATAAAATTCTTGACTGACAGTTTTTTCTATTTAAGAAGACTAAAAATGGGACTCCTGTCCCTCCTGGCTTGTAAGGTTTCTGCTGAGACATTTGCTGTTGGTTTGATGAGTTTTCCTTTGTAAGTTACTTGATGCTTTTGTCTCACAGATTATAGAATTTTCTCCTTTTTGTTTTTGGCCATGCTAATGACTATGTGCCTTGGTGAGGTCCTATTTGTCATGAATCTTTCAGGTGTTTGATGACCTTCTTATATTAGATGTCTAAATCTCTAGTGATACCAGAGAAGTTTTCCTCAATTATTCCCTCAGATAGGTTTTCCATGCTTTTTGATTTTTCCTCTTCTTCCCCAGGGATAACTGTGATTCTTTTATTTGTTCACTTTACATTGTCCAATATTTCTTGGAGAGATTGTTCATTCCTCTCGATTATTTTTTTCTACATTTTTAACTGGGTCAATTCAAAAGCCTTGTCTTCAAGCTCTGAAATTCCTTCCTCTGTGTGGTCTCGTCTAGTGTTAAAACTTTATACTGCATTTTGGAAATCCCTAAATGACTCTTTCATTTTTAGATGTTTTGTTTTTTTCTTGTATTATCTATCTCTTTAGTGACTTTTTTGTTCATGTCTTGAATTATTTTTTTGGTTTGTGTTGGTTTTCAACTTTCTCATCAATCCCATTGATCTTACTTGCCATCCACATTCTGATTTCCATATCTGACATATCAACAATTTCCTTTTGGTTGGAGTCCATTGCTAGAGAACTATTGTGATCCTTTGGGGGTGTCAAAACAACCTGTTTTTTCGTGTTGCCAGAGTTCTTATACTGGTTTCTTTTCATTAGAAACCTCTGTCTCTCAGATCAAGACAGATATCTTTGCAGTACACCTGTTTTCTGCTGGGTACTCTGTTGGTCAGTGAAGAGGGGGAGTGATCCCTGGATGGCATGCCTGAGTCCTATTCTAGAAGACTAATCAGACAGGAGATGTGTGGGTGCACTGTGAGCCTTTAACACTGCTGCTATCTTGCATCTCCCCATTCCCCTGTGGTCATCATGGGTGGTCACATGCAGCAATGAGCATTTGCCTCACCTAGGTCTGGCAGTGGTGGTGTTCACTGGTACACAGTGGCCTCGGTGCTCACCCCACCCAGGGTCCAGTGGCGGCGGCAAGGTTTCAGTGCACAGCATCATGTGCGTTTGCCCCACCTAGGTCCATCGATGGCAGCATTACCCAGGTGACAATGGTGGCTGCTGTGCCACTCACACAGCAATAGCAGGTGCCTGTGGCCATGAGTGCTTTCTCCATTAGGGTCCCACAACAGTTGCGGCTGGGTGGGTCTGCCAGTGTGGTGGCAGTGGGCATTGAGTCCATGGGTACCTGCTCTGCCTGGGTCCCCAGCAGTGGTCAAGGTGCATGGCAGATTCCCACAAGGCGCACGAGAGCACCCAACCTCCCCAATCCTTCCCTGGGCCAGCAGGGGTGATGGGGAGGTGGCAGCAACAGATCTGACTCCAGCTTTCTGGATAGGACCTCAAAATGGTACCAGCCACAGTATCCAGGATTCAGAACACCATGGGAGCCTTCTGTGCCTTCTCTCCAGAGCAGTGTCGCTGCACAGTCTCCAGTCAGGTTCATGTGTCAGTTCAGTGGCCTGCTGTGATGGAGGGGCTCTCCTGCAGCTCCAATTGCAATGTCCACAGCAAAGTGTAGAGTCCCAAGGTTCTCTCTTCTGTCTCTTCTTCACACGTGGGCACCTTCCTCATGTACCTCCCATCCTGCTGAGTGGGTCACCCTACTTCCCTCTCCTTTACTTTGGGAGCCACTTTTCATTTTCCTGTTGATTCCCAATGCTCTCTCATAGACAGTCGATCCAAAGATAAATATCTACTCTGCACTTTTGATCCTCTCCATGAGAGCAGTGTGTACAGGCTGCTTCTAGTCCACCTTCTTGGCCCCACTCACCATTCCTCTTTTTTGGAAATAGAACCCTAATTTTTGTTTACTCTCCTCCTGGGAGCATCTCTTTCAACGATAACTGGGCTTTTCTCCAATCTGAGAGGTGACTCTTAATTGCTTTAAGCTAATTACAATGGTCTCATTATTTTCCCACTTAATTGGTAAAACCATGTGCAATTTACATTTTTGGCCAATGAGACATGAAATCTACTGAGGGCTTCTGGGAAGATTTTTATCATTGTAAAAAAAAGACAAAAGACAGAGTGGATGTGTTTAATGCTGCATGGAATACTTGAAACTGAGCCAGCTATCTTGAGGCTGTGAGGGTACGTAAGCCTAAGTGTCAATATGGTGGGGATCTGCAAATGGCACAGCAGAAAATGGGATGGAAGGAACCCACTTTGACCATGACCTTGTTGAATTGCTGGATAAGCTATCTCTAGAGTTGGCCCACTTCCAGACTTCTAGTTATGTGAGATTATAGTGTCCTTTTTTAAGCCTTTTTTATCAATGAGTTCTCTAATTTTGAGATGAAAGCACTCTGGTACTACAAGTCTCAATTTTTTTTCAGGGTTGTATTTAATCCCAGTTTCAATTTATTCCAATTTGGCCCTGTATTCTCCTCCTAAAATGCTCTTTCTTGTCTTTTCAGACCATCCAGAGCCTTAAATCTCATGTATGAAATGTTTCTCCAAACTTCCTGCAGGGAGTCCTTTCTTTTCAACTTCTAGAATAGTGCTTCTCAAACCTTAATGTTCATAGGTGTCATCTGGGGATCTTGTATCAAAGCAGATTCTGATTCACTAGGCCTGGGGTGGGACCTGAGATTTTATTAATAAATAAATGTCTAAAAAGGTTCCAGGGATTACCAGTGCTGCTTATCTCTGGACCATACTCAAGAAACAAGAGCACTCTTCTAGTACACTCATTTGATACTAGATTACATGCAATCTTGGGTAGTATATAACTGTCAAGAATTTCTCTCATCTTTTCAACTACATTTCAAATTTTTTGAGAGCAAGGGCTATGCTTTCTCCTTTGATTCTGTGACAACACCCAACATAGTGTCTTATGCAATGAGTCTGTTAATCAAAAAGGAGATGACTGAATTAATGAAAAGACAAAGTTAAATATAACCATATTTTGATAAAGAGGAATCTATTATCTGAAATAACTGCTGAATTCAATAAGATAGATTGCTTCTATCTCTGGCAGTGGCCAATAGTTCCTATTGGACCAATATTTCCATATAGACTAAAAATTCTGTATAAAATATAAAAATAACTATAAGAAGGTATGGGAAAGTGAACAAAAGTAGCAAATACTGGAAGGGAGGAGACACTGGAAGAATGAAGTATCATTTGGTGCTATTTTTTGGTTTTTGCCTAAGTACAGGTTCTAGTCAGGTTTGCACGGTGGCTATTTTTTAAAAAACTCACTTTGTACAGTCTTACTGGTTTAAATAATTATCGGGCAGAATTCAGAGTAACCATAGCCACTGTAAAGCAAAGGAGGAATCTTGGAGAGGAGAGGGGGAACCAAAAATTCTGTTTATAAGGGCAACATACGTAACCTAAACATCTGTACCCCCATTATATGCTGAAATAAAAGAAAAAGAAAAAAAAAGAACTGTAAGAAGTAAATCTCTATTCATTATAAATTAAAAAAAAAATTCTGTTTATAGATTGTGCCCAAATTTGTGGCTGGTTCCAGATCACACATGTGGGACAAACTGTAAGCAGTTAAGCTATTGCTAAAGGAATTGAGCTGAGATTAGAGCTGCCATTCACCATAGAAGATACAGAGTTTTCAGTTTGAGTTCAGCCAATCTGACTGCTTTAACAACAAAATTAATATTCTTCAAAGGAGCATAATCCAGAGTCCGGAGTCTATGTAACGTATTCAAAATGCTCAAGATATAATCCAAAAGTACTTAACATATAGAGAAATAAGAAAACTCAATCCATCAACCCTTATTATGAGAAAAGTTAATAGAGACTGACCCTGAGATAATTCAGATGTCAGAATTAGCAGATTTTAAATGAGCTATTATACCAATATTCAAGTATATAAAGAAAAATTTGCTCATGTAATGAATTAAAAGGCAGCAAATCCTGACAGGAAAATAGAAATTATAAAAAAGGATCAAATCAAAATTCTAGAACTGAAAAAACATTATTTGAAGTTTAAAAACCCCATTGTATAAGCTTAAAAGCAGAATACATAGATAGAAGAAAGAGTCAGTTTATTCTGAAGATAGATAATCTAAATTCAATGAGATGATTTGGTTCTATAGTCCCTAGTTTGAATCTTAGAAATGACAGTTGTGGCTGATCTAAAACTTTCTGGGGACTCATTTTTAAAGACCCTACCATTTTTCTGGGCCAAAGTAAAACTAAGAAATTCAAGGATTCTTATTCTATACAGGATTCTTATTTTCACCAAATAACAGTTGGAAATTCAGTGAGCTCAGAAGAGACGTGCCAACCAGGGATTTTTCAGGTAATCTGCTTGATGGCAGCTCCATTAGGGACACCCCAGAATGTACTGAATGACACCAACCTAATTAGACTGATTAGAATCTGAGCAGCTCTGAGAATGCAATTAAGCAATACTGCTGCTTCGTTAGTGTTATATCACTTCTGAATAACAGAGATATTTGATTTGCTGAGAGAAAAGGGAGAACTTAAAAGGCATGAAAAACTAGACACTGATGCATTTGGCAGCCACCATAGTAATAATAGTTTCAGCCAAGAACAAGAAAGTAAATACTGGGTGACAATTTGATGAGAAAAAGGATATTTGCATCACCTCACAGTAGGTCCCCAGAAGGTATTTATTAATTATTTATTAAGGGAAAAAATAGATTTACACTGGAGAAACATGGCAGAAATAACTTCAGTTAGGTGATCAAAGTAAACATTACTAATAAGGAGACATAGAGATATCATGTTCCCCTTATATTATCCTGCACTGAGAAGAACACAGCGCATTACATCTGTGCTAATCCAAAAGAGCATAATTTAGATCTAGTTATGAGGAAGCATCGGATAAACACAAACTAAGGATCCGTATGTGTCTTGAATGTTAAGATCATGAAGACAAAGATTGAGGGATTGTAAGGAGATACATGACAACTAAATGCAAGCTATAACACTAGACCAGAAAAAAACATTGTTTTCCTTTTCCTATCAAGCACATTAACAGAATAATTTGTGAACTTTGACTACATTCTGTAGATTAGATACTAGAATTGTATAAATAAGTTCTTTATTTTGTTGAACTGTGCATTATAAAAGAATGCCCTTGTTTGTTTTCTAATTAATAATTAGTTTTAGTTTTGCAGCACTACTGAGCAGAAAGTGCAGGTAGATCCCCCCGTAGATCCTCCTCCTTATGTAGCACAACATCCCCCACTATTGACATCCTGCACCAGAGTGACACATTTCTTACAATTGATGAACCTACATTGACACATAATTATCACCCAAAACTCATAGTTTACATTAAGGTTCACTCTTGGTATCATACATTTTATGTGTTTTGACAAATGTGTAATGACATGTGTCTACCATTGTAGTATCATACAGAATAGTTTCACTGCCCTAAAAGTCTTATGTGCTTTACCTATTGTTTTCCTCCCTCTTCCCAACCCCTAGCAACCACTCATCTTTATACTCTTTCCATAGTTTTGTCTTTTTCTAGAATGTCATATTGCTAAAATCATATAGCATGTTAGCCTTTTTAGATTGACTTCTTCCACGTAGCAATACGGATTTAATGTTATTCCATGTCTTTCCTTGGCTTGACAGTTCATTTCTTTTTAGTGCTAAACAATATTCTATTGTCTGGATGTACCACAGTTTATTCAGCTATTGAAGGGCATCTTTGTTGCTTCAAAGTTTTGGAATTATGAATAAATTTGCTATAAACATTCATGTCCAGGTTTTTTCATGGATATAAATCTTTAATTCATTTGGGTAAATATCAAAAAGTACAATTGCTGGATCACCTAAGAGTATGTTCAGTTTTTTAAGAAACTGCTAAACTGTTCTCCAAAGTGACTTTTCCCATTTTGCATTCCCAGCAGCAGTAAATTCGAGTTCCTATTGTTCCATATCCTCACCAGCATTCGATGTTGTCAGTGTTTTGGATTTTAGATATAGGTGTGTAGCCCTTGTTTATAAGAAAGACACACTGAAGCATTTGGTGGTAAAGAAGCATTGAAATATAATCTTATATAGTTCAGAAATAATTGTATATATAGCACACACTAGACAAAATAATAGATACTGGTAATGATCCACCTACTGTATTCCTAGCTTCACCTGTTTTTCCTCCTTCTCCTAATCTGCACCTCTGTTTGTTTTATATTCAAAATAGTAGGCAGGAGGTATTATTATGGCCAGGGTTGGTGGAAGGAAGTAAGAGAAACAATTTCTTTTATCTCTGTAAATTCCAGATCAATAGTTTTCAGATTTGACTACACATTGGAGTCATCTGAGGAGTTTTTTTTTTTTTTTTTTTAAATACTAATGTATAATGTTACAAAACCATGCATAGGTAAAAATATTCAAAGTGCAAAATATAACAATGTAGCAGTATAAAAAGTTCATTAATGTTTCAGATTTTATATTTGCAACTAACGTTTACAAAACTACCACTTGTGGGGTTTTGGTATAATATCAAGAAAAACACCCACAATTATCTGAAAAGGCTATCAAAATGCTCCTTTCTTTTCCAACTACATTTTCTTCAGATGTTTCAACCCAAACAATATATTGCAATATATTGAGTGCAGAAATGGATACGAGAATGTAGCTGTCTGTTTTCTCTTAAGCCAAGTGTTGAAGATATTTTCAAGACGTTAAGCAATGTCAATCTGTTCACTATCTGGGAGGAAAATATTGGTATATTTTCATACAAACATGTTAATTATGCCAATATGTAATGAGTTTGTTATTTTAATGAGTTTATAAATATTTAAATTTTTTCAATTTTAATTTCTTTACAATAAATTTTGGTAAGTATGATTCATATAAACAAAACCTTTTTGAGGTCTTCAGTAAGTTTTAAGAATGTAACAGGATTATGAGACCATGCTGATCTATCAATATTCATTTGGGAGGATCAGGAAACACTTCCTAGCATTTGATAGGGTTTTTGTGGGTTGGCTGGGGAGTTGGCAATTGAAGATTGTGGGTGGGCATGTGAGAGGATGTTCTAGGCAGAGAGATCAGTGTGGACTGAGGCCCAGAGGTGTGAACGTTTGGAGGGAATTTAGAGAACAGTACATAGTCAGTCCATTTGAACTCGACAGGTATAGACAGAGTGTTCTTTGTAGGTGAGTGCTGTGTGTGTAGCGCTGGGGAGTAAGACATAATCTCGATGCTCACAGTTCATATTGGTGGGATTTCGAGTGGGAAAGCAGTCAAGAATATGCTCGATCTGACCTCAACATTATTTTCCTAGGTGTTTTCATTTTTAAAAAATCAATTTGCCTAATTTCACAATAATTCTCCATTTATGATTCTATACAACAACTTACATTTGATTAACTGTAATGCTTTTGGCCTTTATTATCCAGGCAGTCTTTAGCAGCAACATCCATTTTTCTTTGTGGGCACTTTTTTCTTTATGCAGCCAGTTTTACACAGAAGCGCAGATGAAATCCTTCAGCTGATATATGAGCAAGTTACGTCCATTAAAATTAATGGGAACCGACTATGTGCACCAAGGGAAGGATATACTTCAAAAAGTTAATTTACACAATGTTCCTTGTTACATTTTCACTGTAGGATTTCTATTTCAATTATGCTTAATGAATTGTATTAGATGGCCCTGTCTCTAAGGTTAGTGACATCATATATGCTTCTAGTTCTGTTTCATGTCTTGGGCTGTCCAAAGGAATCTTTTAGAAGTGGAATTAACCTTATCACCTGTGGTGTTTAGACAAACTTAACGGTTTTCAATATGGTTCAATGCCAAACTCTCTACAGCAAGAGAATATGATTAAGAGACTGAAAAAGGAGCAAGAAAACATTGCTTCTAAAACCCATGACTTTTAGAGATAATAAATGACATGCTGTTCATTAAAAGAGCATTCCTCTCTTAGGAACACTAGAGTTTCTAACTAGGAATTAGAGTTTCTAATTCCTACTTAGCAAAATAAACAAAATGGTCCCACAAATGAAGGGATATTCAGGGGAGGAAATGGACCTTTTCTCCCAGGGATGATTTTGTGGGTTGTGCACAGTTGGTTAATAAACCCTGGTTTTATTAAATATTGTTCATCCTCTCACTAATAAACCAAATTCACAGAGAGAGCCCAGAACAACAAGATAACAAACATACCCACACACTTAGGCTATTGCCTGCTAGTGGCTGCTGGTTATAAATTGACCCTCTGTTGGCCGGGCTATCCAGACTTTCTAATAGGCTCAGTGACTGCCTGGGGCTTTCACTCGCAAGGAGCCGATGGATCTGGTCATCCTCTGTTGTTGCTGTTATTCTTAATAATCTTTCCTCACATCTTCCAAAGGAACACCTAATAAGTGCCTTAGCTCTCCATCAACATCACTGACATTATTATTGTGGAAACTTTTCACTGTTTCCTTGCCATTCTGCTTCTTTAATAGGGTCTTAGAGAGCACAAACCTAATATTTCAACATGTCACAAAGATTCCTTGTGTTGAGCTTTTGTAATTTGTTGAGCTTTTGTAATTTGCTTTTGTGGGAATGGGATGGGAAAACTATGGGGTTGGTAAAATCTTGCTTTTACCTGATTTCGTGCATAGAATTTCCTGCTATCAAAACACTCCCTTCTTTTGGATGTCTATGTGCTGGGACTATGTGAGGAGGTTTGTGGGATTCTCTCATTTACAACTCTTCGAGGGAAGTACTATGATCATTTTCTTTTCCTATTTGAAGTTGAGGAAATTGAAACTGGGAGAAGCTAACAAATTGGCATGAAACTGCACAGAATTTGAACCCAATCAGATTAGCTCCCAGCTTGGACTTTCAGTGACTTCACCCTTCAGTGTATGTGGGGGGAAGGAGGATTCCATCAATACTAAAGGCGTGTGTCATTTGCCATGACTTGCTGTCTGTGAGCACAGTCTAGCGAGGCCTCTGTTCTCATCAGCCTTGCTTTGGACCCATTCATCGAGGAAGCTGATAGCAGTGATTACACATGTGTCCACATGTGTATGTATATGTGTATCCTACACTCAGGAATTTGCCTCACATCCCTTTTGAAAGTGGATTAAATACAAGTAACAAATGAGGAGTGACATGCGAACATCCTGGATTTTCTAAGCACCCTTCATATAATTTTCTCAAGAGAAGGCTCATTTTTATATCATCAAGCTTATGGGAGGCAGTGCGGCTCATGTTCCGACATCAGACAGGCCTCAGTCATAGTCATAGCTCTGCCCTTACTGGCTGTGTAATGTGGGCAGGTAACTTAACCCATTTGAGCCTCAATGATCTCATCTGAAAAATGGGGTTAACCACGGTACTGCCTCACAGAGCCGTTGTAGGGTTGCATGAGCTCCTGCGTTGAATCTTTAGCAATGCCACAGAGGATGCATTCTGTGAGTGGTGCTGTTTTATTATTTGTTTTCACTTTTAGCCAGCATGTATCCATCATTCTAGTTTCCAGAAAAGATCACTCATGCCTTCATTCCTTCATCTGGTACACAAGGTAGCAATCATTAACACTTAGTCATTCTCCTTAAGGAAGAGTGTTTTGGTTTTGGGTTAGTATTTTGGTTTAGTGATCAACTGATTGTACATGGAAAAGTCAGATACCTAAGGAAAATCCTATGATAAGAACAAACAAATTAATGATGTGATTTTTTATAGTTCAACCAGCAATGTTTCTTTAAGGATTATACTCTAGATTCAGTCCTTCACAGATAAATGCAGTGGATATTGTTTGGTTTGCCAGTCTGTAAAAATGTTGCATCAAAATTAGGAACAGTTTTCTCTTATTTTAGAAAACCACAGGTATTTTGATGAAACGGTACCATTTTAAATACTTATATTATTTAGATTTGGGGACCATTGTGGTAGTGAAAATGGACAGATCAGTTCAGAATGTATAAAACCACTGTTTACATACACAATTTCAGTTACAACATCTATGCTAAAGCCAGTCTGGCAGTTTTATTTTTATGTTGCAATTATAGTATGAGGTAAAATTTAGAGCTACCAGTATGTCTCCTTACTCAGGTTTGGATGCACTGAAATGGACTCCTACATAGGTCATAAATCGGGAAAGTGATTTGTGATACTTTTTACCAAGGTTTGCTTTCAGAATTTTTAAGCCTCCTTATCCATATTTTTTGGTGTGAATATGCAACGCCATTACAGCTGCGATAATTGTGTGGATTCTAGGTAATGTGCTGGGTCTCTTTTATCTGCTTCTTTCTGCCACATTCGGAATCATACCCTCTCCTGTATTTGTGTTTTTGTTCCTCTGTAGTCCTGCCATCAGTTATTAATATTCATCATCCATCATGACTATTATTTTAACCACCTTCCTCTAGCAACTGCTGAGAAGCTGGATCTGAGAATTCATATAAGAGAACAGCATGTTCTAGTATTTTAGAGGTTTAGAGGTTTAGTATTTTCGTGTTCTAGTGTTTTAGAGGTTTAAAAAACCAGAGACTTTCAAGCTCAGTTTGATGTATTCTTTTAATCTTTTGGTCTTTGGCATAAAATTCTGAAAATAAAAACATTCTATCTGCTTTTAATTCATAGACTCTTACTTGTCTGACTTGAGGATTTAAGGTTTTATCAAATGTTGTTGCATTTTTTTAAACTTCTAGATTTCGAAAGCTTTCCTGCATAGCGAGGTGGAGTCCCTCCCCCCATATACATGTATTAAGGAGGCTTCTTTTTTTCTTTTTTTTCCTGTCAGACAGACACCTTTGAAAATTTTTAGTGAAAAAATAGGATGTAAAATATGGTGATTTACTTCGTAGGCTGTCTTTATAGGACTATATCTATTTCATAAGGTAGGAAAAATTAGTTTTACAATCAGGACCACCACCCCCAGCAAGTGAAGGTGAAATCCAGCCTGTGGTCTAGCCTTGTCCAGCTTAGGGGAAGGACCTCCTGTTTCTACTTGGGCAATCCAGAGAGGAGACTTTTCTAATTCCCACAAACAACATGGCATGTGCTAGAAGCAGCCATGAATAAGATGCTTTTAAAACAAGTTTTAAAATTTTCTAAAGATAAAAATTGCCCCTTATTTATCTTTTTATATAAATTCAACAACAAAGTCATTGCCAAGTAAGACAACCATGACCCAAAGTCTCTTATATTTCTGGGAGCATCAAAAGGTTTCTACTCCCACAAATATATGTATATATACATATATATACACATATGTATATATGTATGCACACAATTATATATATGGAGAGAGTTAACTTTCAATATGGCTGTAGCTCCATATTTGATGATATCTCAGAAGACTAAAGGTAGTAATGTTTCCATGTAGAAATCATTATGTAGCTATACATATTCATTGACTTTAGAAAATGGCTTCTCTAGAAAAAATTGCTAATGTTAGAACAATGATAACCAAATTCGTTTACCTGGAATCCAGAATTATAGCATTTGCAACATTAATTTGCATAGTCTATTCTGTTTTGAAGAGAAAGAGACAATGGCCTGTAAAGTTGATAATAGGGAAATCTAAAAATCGATTTTCAGATTGTGTTACAAACTGAATGACTAGATAGATTCGTCATAAAATTTATTTTCCAAATCTGGGCACTTTTGAGAGTGAAAGGGAGAACTATGCTGCAACTACAGGTGTTAACTGGGACTGTCCCAGGAAAACTGGAATATGTGAAGACCCTGGTTATAAATCACAGAATAATCTTAATTTATAATTTAATGTGCATATCTAGCATATCATAGCATTTCACTCTTTTATAACTTCTTAAACATGCGCTAAGCACTTCATGGTGTGCAAGTTCTAGACGTTGTTAGGATGCGCAAATACACATTCTGGCTTCAAGGAGCTGACAATCAAATAGGAGGTAAAAGACAGGTGCGCACAGCATGGTCTGGTTTTTGAGGTACTGCTTCTGGCCTGTAAGATGGGTCAAGACAGTCGGAGAAATGCAGAATTCTTGGACTAAAGCAACTAAGTGTTTTGATTCATGTGCTTGAACCTCTCTCCTCGCTGTGTTCTCTTAATCATCCTTGACCTTAACCTTAACCACCTTGCATCTAGTCTCTGGCAGGCCCTTGGGTTTCCCTTGTGGCTCCCCTGGGTGCCACCTCCTGGTTTTGCTTCCACGTCCCTCTTCCTAGCTTGCTGATCTTGTTCTCTTCTCCTGTTCTTCCCTGACACAGGCTCTCTAGGACTTAACTCCCCTCTCTGCCTCTCTTCCCCAACCATTCTGGAAACATGGCAGCTTACTGCATGTTTTATGGATTTCTTTTTAGCCTTTTATAGCATGAATTAATTTTATTTGCATATGTACACTGATTTGTTAATGTGTGGGAGATTGTTTATTAGTCAATTTTCTCTTCAATGATCTATTTAAAATTTTTAAACCACAGCTGCAACTCATTTTGAGTTTTATTACATACTATAATTTTATTTTAAAATTGTACCACTCATGTAGCATTCTCTCCTATTTTAACTTATTTTTATGTTGTCTCTCCCTGGCAGAAGTAGTGATACTTTTTGTTGTATTCTGTCCAATAGAGCAGGAAAACAATAATAAAACAAACCAATTAAAAAGGAGATAAGTTATAAACTTCTCACTGAGATGAAAATACTCTACCCACTGAATCTATTCCTTGAATCTATTTCCATGAGACTCCTACAATATTAGATAATCATAATTTATTTTTCAGCATAGAACATTTGGAAGACTGATCATAATTAAAGGAAAGAGAGCTAATTGCAGAAAGTCCAATATGAGATCCAGTGATGACTGTTTCTATATGGCCCCAAGGGAAGCAGCTATTTATCCATTATCTCTTTGGTCTGATCAATACAGACAGTCAAACTGGATAATTTAAGCCTCAAATAAAGAGCCCTCAGAGCATCTCCAAAAGGGCCATTTATAAACTTGATTCAATCCTAAGAGTTTGGAATTTCAAAAGAGAGAGTAGAATTCCTATTTAGGAAAATATGAAGCCTTCAACATTTAACAACAATCAGTTCTTCCCTGTTTATGGTATGCCCAGACATGAAGAGTGCTGGGGTTTTAGCAGCAAGTAAAACAGAACCCTTCCTTGCCTTTAAGGCTTTTCATTATAGCAAACAAAAAGATATTGAACATGAAATTGTGAGTGTGGTGAATGTTTCCAAGGACAGGTGCATGGATGTGTGAGTGCTACTGAGATGAATCATAGGCTGATGGACATTCAGATTTGGACGAGGCATTTTGGCTATTCAGTGCAAGTACCAAGTGAAATCATTTCTAAGGGTGAGGGTATTTCAGGAGGTGGAGCTAATGTGGATGGGAAGGCAGAGGCCATGGGCAAAGAAAGGAGGGAAGGACTTGCTAGAACACTGTCTGGTTGGAGCATGGATTGAGTTATATTTTGTCTGCCCATGGAAACTCGGTCAAAGAGTTAGTGCTTCCATTGGCAGGTCATGGGGCCACTGAAGGATTTTTGAGAAATTACATCAAAACTTCAGTTAAAGGAAAATTAATCTGTCAGTAGTATGCCCAGTGAATTGGAACAGGAGAAGAGTTTGGAGGGTTTTGTAATTGGGTGGGGAGAGGTAATGAAGTTGAATTAGGTTGATAGTGGGGCTACAGAGGGAGAGGCACAAGGCAAGAGACAGAGTAGACTACAGAGAAGAGTGTGGTGGTTTCTCAAGAAATTAACAACAGAATTACCACATGATCTGGTAATTGTACCTCTGGGTATATACCCCAAAGAATTGAAATCAGAGTCTCTAAGAGATATTTGTACACCCATGTTCACAGCAGCATTATTCACAATACCCAAAAAGTGGACAGAACCTGGGTCCATTGATAGATGAACAGATGGACAAAGTGTGGTACATAAATACCATGGAATGTTTTTTCAGCCTTAAAAAGGAAGGAAATTCTAACACATGCTACAACATGGAGGAATCTTTGGGATGTTATACTAAGTGAAATAAGCCAGTCACAAAAAGACAAATATTGTATTATTCCACTAATATGAGGTACCTATAGAATAGTCAAATTTATAGAGACAGAAAGTAAAATGGTGGTTGACAGGGGTTAGAGGGGGTCAAAATAGGAGGTTATTTAAAGGGTCTAGAGTTTCAGTTTTGCAACATGAAAAGAGTTTCTGAGATTTGTTGTACAACAATGTGTGTGCTCTTTACTGAACAGTACACTTAAAAATGGTTAAGATAAATTTTGTGTGGATCTTATTACAATTAAAAAAGAGAAGCACAGCAGAGAGTGTGTCCACAGGGCTTGAGTTGTGGGGGGTGAAAAGGGGTTAAAATTGACTTTAAGATTTTAAGTGTATGTGACTGAGAAAAAAATGGCAACGTTAATGGTAAGGGAGAAATCAGATGGAGAAGCTGGCCTGGATGGTTGGGGTGGAAGGGAGAGTTTGGTGGAGATGGTAACTTGGATTTTAAAATGTTGACCTGGAGGGTCTGGTGGGGCATCCTGATGGAGGTAGTCAGAAGGAGGAGAGCTAAAAAGAGGTTTATTTATCCTTTTCTTAGGTTGATAAAACATATTTATCTTGTGTATTTGATAAGGCTATGTATGATATGAAAAAAAAAGATTCCTAATACTTAATGAATTGTTCCTTTCCAGTAAGATTATTGAGGCCTTATGGTTATGTTGCCTAAGAGTGACCCCAATGATAAGAATTTAAAAAAAAATAGCAGGGGCACATGTTTTTAAACAAAATCTTTTTATATTCCTTAGATGAAACTTGATGTACAGGGAATGACATCAAAGTCCAGCTTCTTAACTTGAGTCAAAATTAGCCCAACCATGATGGGTTTTGTCTCTCCTGTAGTCTTAGATAATCTTTCTACTTATACCATCCACCTGTATTGGTTTAAGCTCCTTGGATATTTTTCAATAATATTATATAAACTATAATAGGATATTGTTATGATGATTATTTCTCCTTTGTTTTTCCCACTATTGTTTGAGCTGCCTAGGGAAGGGACCATATCTTTCTCATCTTTATAATCCTATGAACTAGTAGGAATAAGTTCACAGTCCTTGGTAACAGAATCATAGATGGTTAAAATGGAAGAAACTGGAGGGGCCTCTCCTTTGCTGTTGAATGAAGAGGTGAGGCTCTGAGGGGTGGCCAGTTTGTGCAGGGAAGTACCAGTGGGCTGATCCCTACTAGAGCCTGGATCTCCTGACTTCTAGTCCAGTTTTATTTCACCTAACCCCATCATATCATGAAAGCTCCTTAACTCACAAACCTCTAGTCGTATCTCATTTTCCCCTGACAGTGCCTCGCATAGCACCTTGCACTTAGTAATTGTCTAATAAATGTTTGCTGAGTCTCTTCCAAAGCAAAAATAAGATGAGGGGGAGAGGCAGCATCAAATGTGACATACGCCTGAATGATACGTGAGACAAGCTTTTATTTGAATTAATATTCGGATACAAAGAATAGTTAGAAGCTGTGCTTCCCTGATGAACGAGGAGTCTTTTATAGCAATCATATTTATACTCATTTTACTAGCTGTCTGTTGTAAGCCAATTGGTCATACAACAACTCTGCAGTTCTTTTTGGTAGATAAAGGCAGCCGCCGGGGAAATTCGAAGGCGATGAGGGTAAATACTCATAACTTCATTATAACTTGTTAAAAAAAACAGGTTTCAGATCAAATTCTTCCACACATACAGATATTTATTAAACAAATATTAGTTAGAAAGCCAGCATAAAATTGCATATACAACCAGCTATGTAATCTCAGTGAAATCCCAGATCTCTGTCTTTTGGCATATTCTGATCCCTGTCTTACATGCAGAGTTTACCTGAGACAAACACAACCATATACTAGCAGTGGGAACCTGTCCCTTTATAGGCAATATCAGACAACTAGAAAAATTCCTAAACCAATGGCTGAAAACAGGACCAGTTGGTTGAGTGTCATCCTTAAAGAGGAAAGCATAGACCACACTGAATTTTATACCCTGTATTCATGCGAAAGAGTTGAGTGTCTCCAAAATGTCTTAAACCAAACCATACTTGGAATACCTTTAATTTAATCACTAACACCCATTTCTAAAACTTATCATGCTAGTCACCAGACCACTATTTTTATCAATGAAAACCCATTGCTGATATTCATTAAGCTAATAGCAAAGTGTTGGTTATTGTTTTGAGATGTGGATGACTCAAGTTATTATGGTAGCTGTTTCTCGTAACAGATTTCCTGAGTAGAATGACAGTGGACCACACTGGTTTGTACATTCTTGATTAGTACCTGGGCTAAGCTCACCCTAAGTAATATACACATGATATCATACTATACATATTGAGTATTTTAAAATGTATTATGGGACAACATAATACTATCTCAATTTTCCTATTAATTAGGTCATTTTAGATAAAAGGGCAAATTCAGGACCCAAAGTAGAATTTGGGAGCTAATTTTAGTGTTCATTGTCTGAATTGGATGTCTTTTTCTCATGAATGCCAATGAATTGACATCATACCCAAATGACAGATATGGAAACTAAACCACAGCTTAGTTAATTGACTTCTTTAAGTCTAGAGAAAAAGGCGTAGGGTAAGACCAAGGGAAAGAATCCAGAGTCCCTGATTTCTCTGCCAGCGTATTTTCCATGTAGAGTCCCTTAGTGTAAGCAAGGAACATTTCTGGGAGAGAATTAAGTGGGATGTCAAAATTGGGTCACCCTTAAAAACCTTTCTCCTCACCGTTGGGACTGGGCAGCCTTTAGATTCTGTACCTCAGACAGACATTTCTCTCTGTTCTTACCTTGGAGAACATTAGCAATGCAACTGCTCTCCTGCTGTGAGGCCAGGCCCTCAGCACCCCCTGCTGAGAGATCTAAAGGGTGCGGTCTCCATGTGTGTGCACTGAGCCCCTGGGGTTACACATTCTGGCCACATGATGAGAGTGGTAGTGGTGAGGACAGTGGCTGTGATGACAGTGACTTGGCTGATTGTAAACCAAAGTGTCTGCCTGGGATTATTTTCTTCCCTCTTTCCTACAGAATCCTATGCCAACACTGAACCTATCTTTAGGTTTCAGATTCTGGGCATAAGCATCAAACTAGCACAACTCTTGGAATTCTCTTTCGAAGAGTTTTGTTCCAATATCTCTACCTCTAAGGTGTTCACGACACAGAATGATGACCTGAGTTTTCCCTTCTCTCCTTTTACCACCCCTGCCCCAGATGCTCAGGCTGTTGGAGACCTAGAAGCCTATGAGAGTGTATGGACAGAGCAGGAAATTGTTTTTCAAAAAAAATGATGTTTTTATGCAGGGGAAAAGGCAGTCCTAACATATCCAATCCTTCCCCACACCCATTTCAGGTGTTTGAAACCAGAAGAGGAAGTAAGAGGAGGCATTGCTGCCACTGTTTGGTGACTATCTTCAGTGCCCAAACCTGGTATGGGTCCTTTAGTTTCGATAGCCAGTTCCCATCCCTTAGCCTGTATAAATATTTTGAAATCTCAGTGATGCCATAACTGTGGAAATTACTGTTTTGATTGAGGCTTCTGAGGTCTTGACTGACTCACTATTTCAAACATCCAAGTCAACGATAAAGGCCTTATTACCATTATTTCTACATTACTTTCTAGGCAATGATTTACTGACTAGATGCTACCTGGCCAAAATTGAATTAAGTCTCATCCTGCATTTGAAGACTAAGATGTTTTATATAACCACAGCTTTGTTATATAAAGTGTTGACTTGTTTACTCTTTTAAAACAAAAAGTAGTGCCACATAGAAAGCATAGTAAAATCAAGTCACAAATAACATTTAAATTCCAAGATATAAAATATGACTTCATCCAATAAGTATTATAAACACCTATTGAAAATTTGTGAAGGTTTAGAATATATAATTAAGTGTCTGAAAAATGAAATTAGTCCTAACATTATAAAAGATGTAAATCTTAGCCAGGTGTGGTGTCTCAAGCCTGTAATCCTAGTATTTTGGGAGGCCAAGGTGGGAGGATCACTGAAGCCAGGAGTTCAAGCCCAGCCTGAGCAACATAGTGAGACCCTGTCTCTACAAAATGTAGAAAAATTAGCGTGGGAGGGTGATACGTGCTTGTAGTTCCAGCTACTCAGGAGGTTGAGGCAGGAGGATTGCTTTAGGCCAGGAGTTTGAGGTTGCAGTGAGCTATGATGCCACTGCACTCTAGCCCAGCAAGAGAACAAGATACTATCTAAAAAATAAAAATAAAAAAGGCCCCGTCTTCCCCATGTGTACAGGGGGTTGGGGCACCAAAAAAAAAAAAATATGTGTATATATCTTTGGTCCTAGAAAATACAATGAAAGATATATTTTGGTTTTAAACCATTGAACTTCCTGGTTGGGGAAGTTTTAGGCTATAGCTTTTGGCTTCCAAGTGTGGGCTCTCTCTCGTTCTTCTGTTCTCTTCTGCCAAGTCCCTCCACCCTAGTGATGGTGGTGATGAAAACTAAGGTTTTATTGAGTACCTAATATTTGCCAAGCACTGTAGTAAGGGCTTTACATACAGTATGCCATTTAATTCACTATTTTAGAGATGAGAAAACTAAAAGAGGTTAAGTAACTGATCTCAGGTCTGCCAGCGGGGCCACAGTGAAACAAGGTGAATACATTGGCCACTTAAACTTTTGTTTTTTTCTCAATTTTGCAGAATTTACCGGATTTCAATTTCTTGTCTAACACTGCCATGGAGTCTTCACAGACTCTTCAGACATTTTGAAATAATCCCTTTCTAGCCCTGCTCTAGGTACTCCTAGCCTGGGTAATTCTGTCCAAGGAAGATTCTACTTGGTGGCCTGGCTTTTTGGTTGGATTATGCAGACTTGTGAAAAATACACATGGCTCTGTAAGAGAAAGAGCCTAGTTGTATCCTAAGGATGCTCAATATATGTCTCCTTTCTCCTTCCTTCCTTCTTTTTTTTTTCTTCTTTCCTATGTTTTGTTTTTAAAAAGATGCAGGTTTTTGTTTTTGTTTTTTTACCCCGAAGAAACACTGTAACTTAGTTCAGGATAGTCTTTACATTGATCCTCTATAAAGGCACAGGGACTCGGCAAAAGACAGCATAGAACGGGGAATTGGGTTATCTGAGAATCAGGTAACAGGCGATGGCTTCCATGTGATTTATCATCATGTTAATTAGACTTTGGCTCCATCAGTCTGCCAAAGAAAGTTAGACTCCCCTGAGCAGAGGACACACGCTTGATCTTAGAAGGAGAAGGGTATATGAGTCATTTCTGTTATAAATCGATCTTGACAGGCAATGTCAGAAACTCAGGGCCAATAAGTCAGTGTCGCTTACTGAGCCCTAACCTGGCCATTGTATAATTACTCCTGGGCTTTTCCTCTTGAGCGCACCACAGTCTTCTTACTTGACAAGGTATTAATTACTGGACCCAGGAGCTTCCATGTGTCTGATTTCACTCAATCACTCAAACTCACGTCATTCTCTTTGCATGTTACAATTAGGCATGAGTGGTAAGGCTAGTGGAAAGAAGGACTAACTTGATCTCTACAATTCCTTCAGGCAAACCTAAAAATATATATATACTCGATGTCAGAAAGTTTTTAGTAATTCATGCCATCCTGTGTTTTCATTGTAATTGTCAATACTGTTATTGTTATCACTAGAAAATCTACCACACAGTAAAAAATGTGATTTTTTTTTTTCTTTTGCTACATTCCTGAACCACCTGGATTGCAATTTGTAAATGGAAGGGAAAAAAGATTTACGCAGGTTTTCCCCAATATACAAAATATATATTCTGGAAGGTCAAATGTAGAGTAAATTTTATATACCTAAAGATTCATCTTAAAATCATTTCTCTGTTAAGTCATCACTTGGCCTCACCTTTACTTTTGGCGAAATTAGACCCCTGCCCTTTGTGTTCCCATCAGGCTCGCAGTTTACCTCTTATGGCATCATAGTTCTTCCTATATTTTTGCCTTTCCTCATTTCTGGCAAGTATTCAGAGCTTATTGGCCTATTTATCTCAGAAATGGTTCATGTTTCTGGGCTAAAAGCCAGAGTTTTCTGCCAGACACATACTTTCTGGATTTTTGAAAAGCCTGAACCCATTGAAGAGATATGCAAGGTGTACTGGAGGCTGATGGCATAGAGAGGATTGAGGCTGCAAAAAAAGGTCGGGGAATAGTTTCCAGAATCTGGAGGATTCTTTCTGGGTCCCAGAAAGAACAGGGACTTGCACTCTGCTCTGAGGCAGCACCTGAGAACAGGTGACTCAGTGGGCAGGGATGGGGTCACCATAGATACACATGTCCCACACAGGAACAGAAGCAATAGAGCCTGGATCTGAAGGGAGCATGTAGACTCTGCAGTGGGCATATGAGTTTTAGCCAGGGAAGACTCGGGACTGATGGCCACTGGGGCCTTCCAATGCTTTGGTACCATGTGATAGCTCGGGTCTTTGGCCCCGCTGGGTTACTCCCAAAACAGTTTCAGATACTGCTCTCTAGTTGACAGTTTAAGGTACCCAATGCCTTCACAACAGAACTGACCATTGTTAGTA
Organism: Propithecus coquereli; assembly: GCF_000956105.1. NCBI lineage: Eukaryota > Metazoa > Chordata > Mammalia > Primates > Indriidae > Propithecus > Propithecus coquereli. The sequence continues at coordinate 557,545 of NW_012136858.1, read as the reverse complement.
GAAAATGTACCTCTGCTTTCTTGCAAAGCAGTAACAAGAATGTTACCCTTGCCTTAAAACTCTTTGCCAGGCCCCAGGTCCAATGCATTTTTTTTCCTAACCTACTTTGCCTCATTATTCAAACCCAAATACAATTTTTAGTTCTCTGGGGAACTCGAGACCCCAATGTTAAGTGACCCTAGTGACTCCAGTCCTTTGTTGACTTTTGTTACTGTGCACAGCTATTGCCTGTCTTAAATAGGTGCATTATTGGGAATGAGACGGGCAAACCTGGGCTGTGTTCTCTTTGGGTGGGCAGGTGAGCCTGGAAAGGAAGTCTAGAGAAGAAAGAGTGGATCCCAGGTTAGAATCATCAGACTAGACTAAAGCTGAGCAAGCAGAGGCATTAGAACTTGGGCTGAGGAAGGTGAGTTAAGTAAGGGGCAGCAGCCTGCCTTCAGGGGTGTCTGTCTACATCTGGGAAGCTCTTTCTGCAGAATGGAAGGATAGAAATGTATTATTAGTTATCCACTTTTATTGGGCTTAGCTAGCTATGCCCAATGAATGTACGGGATTGAAAAGATAAATGATAGTCAGAATGAACTTTAATACTTAGTTTAGAAGCTTTGGAAATCCCCTGGCAGGCTAGATGGTCCTGTTGCTGCCAGTAGACACCCGATAACGCATTTACTGTTGTAGTTCATCTGCACAGTTGTGTGGTGCTTGTTCAATTTCCTTTATGTCCTGAATTAGTTCCTCTTTCCCTACTGACATTGTCTTCCTTAAATTATAAATGCCTAGAGGTTAGGCACCGTGCCTGTTTAATTAGCTTTGTAAAATGCCCAGCACAGCTCTACACGTAAGAAATTATTAAATGTGCTTAGATAATGACTTGATGTTTGAAAAGTGGAAAAAGACTCTGAGTCGCTTCAAATAGAGATCACATTTCATACGGTGCTTCTTAGTCTCTTTTTAGGACCCTTTTTAGTTGGAAGTAAGTATATTAGAGGTAGGGGTGTCCATAGGGAGCTGGGGTTCTTTTCTGTGCACAGGAACAAGTTTCCCAAGTGCACACTTGTGGACCTACATTGAGCTAAGGCACCCAGGCAGATACCTCGTTGAGTGTAAGGGAAAACTGGGTTTGATCGCAATCCCTATGAACTCCCCTTTCCCCATGCCTCTCTTCTCTCGGGGGACACAAGGCAACTGGCACCAAGATGTGCTCGCGGTAGCTATGAGCCTGGCCTTGGGGGAATGAAACACGTGGATGACATGGCTTGCTGCTTTCCTTTGCTCAGGGAAGAGGCCAAAAACCCCAACCCAGACAAAAATTCAAAAGCCTTATTAGTTCAAAGAATGACTATAAACTATCAAAGTCATAAGGAACAAGTATTGTAATAAAAGAAAATCCAAACTTCTCTCTGAGCGGATACATTTTGGACACGTATTGTCCTTGAAATGTTATGGGACATGTAGATAAATGTATGACAGAGAGCATGAGACACAATTGGACCAGGGAGGACAGGGCTATTGTTGACTCTGACAATGGACAGGGAGGAATTGAGCTCACACAGTGGTAAGAGCCTTGGAGTTAATGAGGTCAGCGATCCAGGAACTAAAAAGAAAAAAAAAATCTTGAAAAGAGCTTTGAAATGTTCACCTGTAACAGTTCTGGAGCTGTTATCACAAGCTGTCATGTCTGCAGGCCCTGTTTCAATAACCGCTCTAAGTGTCCAGCTTGTTAGATATCACACACTTGAAGACTTCTCTTGGCAGGTATTTACTGAAGGTGACAGCTAGTAAAAGCTCCAAACAGGCTTGTTAAACTATTCAATGAAGACTCTGGAGAGGGGCCCAGAGAGGATAGATGGTTCGTAGGAAAGAAGAGCAAAGCTCTGGAAGTTTTTGTCTCATTTGATTAATTATCTTAGGTTTAAATTAGAGGAGGAAGATTTCAAAGGCAGTACTTGGAGTGATGAATGTCTAGTGACTTTGTTCTATAGCCCACCGGCAATCCAGGAGACTGAGTGCTTTGGGAAGAGATTCAGCAGCAGAAAGGTTCATTCCCAGCCTCTGTTTTTCTGTCCACTCTCTGCCTCTGGATCTCATTGGCACTGTGTCTTCTATTAGCTTGACACAGACGGCTTTCAACTCTGTATCTCTGGCCTCAATCTCTGTTCTGAGTATCTGTCACTCATTTTAAATTATTCACTGGATGTTTCCACTTGGAAACCAAATTTTAGCTTGTATAACCTAACTCACCACCTGCCATTAAGAACTGTTTGTCCTCTCCGAACTTGTCCTGTTTCTGAGAGAGGCACCTCTGTTTTTTTTTTTTTTCCTGTACCTCCAATAAGAAATCCTGAAGTTACTGTTGACTTCTTCCTGCTCCCAACTTTTCCATAAATAATCACTCATCAGAACTAATACATTCTTCTCCCAACATCCTTTCCTACAACTTGGGCATTTTAGGCCCTTTTCTTGGCAGCCTTGAATTATTTTATCTGTCTATGTATTGTGCCTGTTTATGGTTCAACCTTCCATAAGATCAGTAATTTGCATTAATGAGCCTTTTTCAGAATGTCATGTAGTTGGAATCATACAGTATGTTAGCCTTTTTAGATTGGTTTCTTTCACATAGCAATATGCATTTAAGGTTCTTCGATGTCTTTTCATGGTTTGATATCTCATTTCTTCTTTGGGCTGAATCATATTCCATTGTCTGGATATACCACAGTTTATTAACCATTCACCTACTAAAGGACATCTGGATTGCTTCCAAGTTTTGGCAATTACAAGTTGAGCATCCCTAATCCAAAAATCCCAAATCCAAAATGCTCAAAAATCCAAAACTTTTTGAGCACTGACATGATGCCACAAATGCAAATTTCCATACTTGACATCATGTGCCGTTTGTTGCTGCTGCTGTTTAACAGCTGATGCAGATATTCTGGTGATGCTATTGTCGTGCTTAGTTACCCTGAGCACATTTTTTTCTTTACTGTGTTAATTGCATTTCATATTTTTTACTGTTAAGTACTTATGTGTGAATAAGTGTAAGAAAATGATTGCTTTTTGGTAGCATATAAATTCAGAGTCAGGAATGGTGGTGATGCCAAACAACCACAGATTGTCCATAAGCGTGGCTGAAATAGTGACAGCTTTGCTTTTTGGTGGTTCAATGTACACAGACTTTTGTTTCATGCACAAAATTATTAAAAATGTATAAAATTACTTTCAGTCTATGTGTATAGGTATATATAAAACAGAAATGAATTTTGTGTTTAGTCTTGGGTCCCCAAATCTGAAACCATCCAAAATCTGAAACACATCTGGTCCCAAGCATTTTGGGTAAGGGATACTCAATATGCACAAGTAAATCTCCTGTAAATATCCATGTGCAGGTTTTTGTGTGGACATATGTTGTCAACTCATTTGGGTAAATATTGAAGAGAGCAATTTCTGGATCATTGGCAAGAAAATGTTCGGTTTTTTAAGAAATGCTAAACTGTATTCCAAAGTGACTTTTCCATTTTGCATTCCCACCAGCAATGAATGAGAGTTCTTCTTGCTCCACATCCTTGTCAGCATTTGGTGTTAGTGTCTTGAATCTTAGCCATTCTTATAGATATGTAGCGATAATCTTGTTTTAATTTGCAATCGCTTGTGATGTGTGATGTTGAGCATCTTTCCATGTGCTTGTTTGCCATCTGTATATTGGAGAGGTGTCTGTTCAGAACTTTTGCCTATTTTTAAAATCAGGTTCTTTGTTTTCCTATTGTTGAGTTTTAAGAGTTCTTTGTGGCTGGGGACGGTGGCTCATGCTTGTACTCCTAGCACTTTGGGAGGCTGAGGCAGGAGGGTCACTTGAGGACATGGGTTTGAAGACAAGCCTGAGCAATGTAGTGAGACCTTTCGTCTACAAAAACTAGGAAAAATTAGTCATGTGTGGTGGCATGTGCCTGTAGTCCTGGCTACTCAGGAGGCTGAGGCGGGAGGATTGCTTGAGCCCAGGGGTTCAAGGCTACTGTGAACTATGATCCTGCCATTGCACTCCAGCTTGGGTGACAAAGCAAGACCTTATCTCTTTAAAAAAAAAAAAAAAATTGAGTTCTTTGTATACTTTGGATAACAGTCCTTTATCAGATAATGTCTCTTGTAATGATTTTCTCCCAGTCTGTGACTTGTCTTCTGATTCTCTTGACAGCATCTTTTGCAGAGCAGAAGTTTTAAATTATATTGAAGTCCAGATTATCAGTTCTTTCTTTCATGGATTGTTCCTTTGGTGTTCTATCTAAAAAGTCATTGCCAAATCCAAGGTCAACTAGATTTTCTCCTTTTCTCCCATGTTATCTTCTAGGAATTTGGTATCTTTGCATTTTATATTTAAGTCTATGATCCATTTTGAGTTAATTTTGTAAAGGGTATAAGGTCTGTGTCTAAATTTATTAATTCACTTACTTGTATGTGGATGTCCAGTTGTTCCAGCACCATTTGTTGAAAAGACTATCCTTTCTCCGTTGAATTGCCTTTACTCCTTTGTAAAAGATCAGCTGATTGTATATGTATGGGTCTATTTCTGGGCTTTCTATTCTATGCCACTAATCTATTTGTCTATTCTTTCATCAATACCACATTGTCTGGATTACTATAGCTTTACAGTGAGTCTTGAAGTTGGGTAATGTTAGTACTCCAACTTTGTTCTTCTCCTTCAAAATTGTTTTGCTATTCTGGGTATTTTGTCTCTCCATATAAACTTTAGAATCAGTTTGATGATACCCACAATATAACTTACTGAAATTTTGATTGGGATTGCCTTGAATCTGTAGATCAAGTTGGGAAGAACTGACGTCTTCACAATAATGAGTCTTCCTATCCATGAACATGAAATATCTCTTCATTTATTTAGTTCTCCTTTGATTTCTTTCTTCAGAATTTTATAGTTTTTCTTATATAGATCTTGTGTATATTTTATTGTATTTATGCCTAAGTATTTCACTTTTGGGTGTCCCCACATAAATAATATTATGTTTTTAATTTCAAATTCCAATTGTTCATTGCCGATATATATGAAAGCAATTAATTTTGTGTATTAACCTTGTATCTCACAATCGTGCTATAATCATTAGTTCCTAGAGTTTTTTTAAAAGAATTTCTTCAGATTTTATACACAGATCATCTGCAAAGAGAGTTTCATTTCTTCCTTCCCAATTTATGTACCTTTTATTTCTTTTATTACATTAGCTAGAATTTCTAATATGACATTGAAAGGGTGGTGAGAAGAGATATCCCTATTTTGTTCCTGATATTAGCAGGAAAACTTCTAGTTTCTCACTATTAATTATGATATTAGCTGTAAGATTTTTGTAGCTGTTTATTACTAAGTTGAGGAAGTTCCCCTCTATCCTAATTTGCTAAGAGTTTTTATCATGAACGGGCATTGGATTTTGTCAAATGCCTTTTCTACTCCTATTGATCATGTGATTTTTCTTCTTTAGCCAGTTGATGTGATGGATTACATTAATTCGTTTTTGAATGATGAGCCGGCCTTGAAAACCTGGATAAATCCCACTTGGTCTTGGTGTATGATTTGTTTTATATATTGTTGAATCTCATTTGCTAATATTTTGTTGAAGATACTTGCATCTATCTTCATGAGAGATACTGCTTTGTAGTTTTGTTTTCTTGTAATATCCTTAGTTTTGGTATTATGGTAATGCTGGGCTCATAGAATGAGTTATGAAGTATTCCCTCTGCTTCTATCTTATGAAAGAGACTGCAGAAAATTGGTTTAATTTCTTTTCTAAATGTTTGATAGAATTCACTGCTGAGTCCATCTTGGCCTGGTGTTTTCTGTTTTAGAAGGTTATTAATTATTGATTCAATTTCTTTAATAGATTCAGGCCTATTCAGATGGTCTATTTCTTCTTGTGTGAGTTTTGGTGGATTATGTCTTTCAAAGAATTGGTCCATTTCATCTAGGTCATCAAATTTGTGGGCATGGAGTTGCTCATAGTATTCTGTTAATATTCTTTTAACATTCACAGAATCTGTAGGGATATTCTGTCTTTCATTTCTGATATTAGTAATTTGTGTTTCTCTCTTTCTCTCCCCTTGCCTCATTTTTATTGGTTAGCTTGGCTAGATACTTAAAAATTTTATTGATCTTTTCAAAGAACCAGCTTTCGGTTTTGTTGATTTTTCTCTATTGATTTCCTATTTCTAATTTCATTGATTTCCCCTCCAATTTTTATTATTTCTCCTGCTTACTTTGGATTTAATTTGCTTTTTTTCCCCCTAGTTTCCTAAGATAAAAACTTAGATTTTAAGTTTAGATCTTTCTTATTTTCTAAAATTTACAATTTAATGCTGTAAATCTCCCTCTAAGCACTGTTTTTGCTGCATCCCACAAATTTTGATAAGTTGTATTTGTTTTCATTTACTTCAAAATATTTAAAAATTTCTTTGATTTCTTCTTTGACCTATGTGGTTTTTATGGAAACACATTTTATTTTTAAATACCTTTATTGAGGTATACTTGATATAAAAAAACTGTATATATTTAATGTATACAATTGGATGATCTTGGGCATATGCATAAACCCATGAAACCATCACCAAAATCAAGGTAATAAACATATACATCACTTCTAAAAGTTTGTTCATGTCCCATTGCTGGCTCCCTCCTTCCCTCCCTTCCTTCCATGGTAAGAAGACTTAGTATGAAACCTACCCTCTTAAACTTTATAAAGTACACAACACAGTACTGTTAACTATAGGCACTATGTTGTGTAGCAGATCTCTAGAACTTCATCTTGCATAACTGAAACTTTATACTCATTGAACAACTACTCCTCATTTCTACCTCTTGCCCAGTCCCTGGAAACTACCATTCTACTCTCTGCTTTTATGAGTTTGATTATTTTAGGTATCTCATATAAGTAGAATCATGTAGTATTTGTTCTTCTGCGACTGGCTTGTTTTATTTAGCTTAATGTCCTCCAGGTTCATGTATGTTGTTGTGTATGGCAAGATTTCCTTGTCTTTAAAGGCTGAATAAGACTGCATTGTATGTATATACCATATTTTCTTTATCCATTCACCCATAAATGGACATTTGGATTGTTCACATATCTTGGCTATTGTGAATAATGCTGCAGTGAATGTGGGAGTGCAGATATCTCTTTGAGATCTTGATTCTAATCCTTTTGGATATATACCCACAAGTGAGATTGCTGGATCATACAGTGGCTCTATTTTTAATTTTTTGAGGAACTCATGTTTTATTTTAGAAGTGTATTGTTTAATCTTCAAGTATTTTGGGATTTCCCAACTGTCTTCCTTTTATTGATTTCCAGTTTAATTACATTGTGATATGAGAGCATACACAGTATGATTTCTATTATTTTAAATTTGTTTAGGTGTGTTTCACAGCTCAGAATGTGGTCTACTCTGGGTGAGTGTTCCTTATGTGCTTGAGAAGAGAGTGTATTATGCTATCATTGGATGAAGTAGTCTATAGATGTCCATTATATCCAGTTGACTGATGATGGTGTTGTGTTCAACTATGTCCTTACTGATTTTCTGCCTGTTGGCTTTGCCCATTACTGATAGAGGGCATTTGAGGTCTCCAACTATAATAGTGGATTCATTTATTTCTCCTTGCAGTCTATCAGTTTTTGCCTCATGTTCCCTGATCTTTTTTTCCTCAGACATATCCAGTTTGCCTCTTCACAACCCCTTTAGCTTGACAGCATGACCCAATCAAATGTTCTGCTCATCTTTGTTTCACAGTTCCTCCTAAGATTCTGCTCAGTCTTATTTTCACCTACTGTGTCCCAAAACAAGTTTAATCCTGATGCCCTGAATCAATCCAGTTTCCCCAGATCTTACCCATTGAAAAGGGACAATTAGTGTATTACTTAAATTAATTCCTCCTTATATTACTGCATGCCAACCTTTTATAGGCATATCACGTGATGATGTGTATGGGTTTCAACATGTTTTAACATTAATAGAATGAGTATAGGGGCAGGTTTCTTGTCTATTGGTCCCTGCCCAGGAACATGGTTGATACCTAATAAATGTTTGAGAGTTAAACGAGAACATTAGTGTTTATCTGGAAGAAGAGATTTTTGTGTCCTAATATTTGAGTTTGAAAAAATATAGATTAAAGAAGAAGATCTTAAAAAGGAGAAAAGGCGAGAAAACAGTTTTTTGGAATCAAAATCCCTGCTCACTGAAGAAAAAATGAATATATCAATGTGTTTTCCTGAAAATATTATATTTAGAGTTATGAGTTCTAGTTCCATCTTCTTGGACAATTTACTTATCCTCTCTAAGCTTTAAATAATACTTACCTCATGGAGTCATTGTGAGAATGCAATGAGGTATGATTTACACATACTATTAAATTTTTCCATTAAATCTTCACTAAGGGTGAGAGTAAGATGACATCAAATATTCGTTCACAGATAACTGTTTGAAAAACACTGAGCGTATATATACAAAAGAGAACATCTCTGACACAGTTCACTTTTTCATTTTTGTTTAGAGAAGAGGTGAAACCTGATTTCAGTGTTTTGCTTGGCTTACATAAAAAAGTTCCACATTGTTACTAGTTTGTAGAATTTGAGATTAATGCTTAATGGATATTTACAAAGACACATTTTTATTTCTGTAGCATGAGTTCATGCTATTGGGCTTAGCTTGTCTGTCTAGTTAGTATAAGCTCACTTCAATTCTCAGCTACTAATGTGTTTCTAATTAATGAACGTGTAATGAAAGCATTGAAAAACCTTCTCTTTCATCATGAAGAAGTGAGGCCTGAAATTACTCGTTGGTTTCGTGTGTGCTTTTTTGGTTTGTTTATATAAGGTTTATTGCCAAATGATGATTTAATTCCCTATAATACATCAGCAGAACTAATATTTTTTCATAATAGAATTTCAGAATTATCACTTACATAGTATATATGGATTTTCTTAAAGTGTAACTAATTTCAAAGAGCTCCCCTTCCAGAACCTGAAACTCTGCTTAATTTTTCTTAAAAATGTTTTTAAAACAAGTTCGACTAAAGACTCAGTGGGGAGGACATGTCTATGTTAGCAACTCACCTGTTCATTTCTGTCTCTCTCCCACAAGAGAAATCAATTAATGCCTTCTAACCCAGGCTCCATCTTCCCTAGTTGGCTCCAGCCATGAACCCATCCTAACCATGCAGTCATGTCCACACCCAGTGGGGTTGGGAGTTAGTGACCTTACTATAGACCTATGCCTGCGGTGAGTCCTGGGTAGATATTCTGACCAATTTGTGCGACAAACCTTTTGCCTCAATCTTTGAATAGCACCCAGTTCTTTGCCATCCCCAACCCAAGTCCATCTGGGCAGCCCTTGGTGTACTCAGTCAAACTCTAACCCCTGCTCCCTTCTCTGAGGGTGGAGTCCTACTCCTTTTACCAACTCAGTCCAATAGCCAAAGAATAACCAGGATTGACCAGTCATTTAAATCTGTAACCACTACTGGGATTCCTCTTCACGTGCTCCAGCTAGAGTGCTGGATCTCCTTGGATATCTCATTTCTCATTGCTTTACCTCTTGAACTCAATTCTCCAGTCATACTAAGCTTCTTCAGTTCTTCCAAGGGCTCTCTTTGGTGTCTGAGTATTTTCATGTGCATTCCCTTTGTATGGAATGGTTTTCTAGCCTTCCTCCACCCCCAAACACATACAACCCTAACTATTAGTAATTCTGCAGGTATTTTAGCTTATCTTTCCAAGGCACCCAGTTTGGGTTAGGTATTTTTCCCTCATATTTTGTACTTCCCCTGTTGTAGCATTATTACACTAGATTATATTCACGTGTTCCCTTATGTTACTCCCACTCTCACCCCTAGAATGTAAGAGATCATGTCTGTCCTGTTCACAGTTGAATTTCCATGCCTAGTAAAGGGCCTGTCATGTAATAAGCACTTAATGAAAACCTTGCTGGAACAATAAACGTTGACTCCCTACCTCAACGGAGTCTGGGTTTGGCATGCTCCTGGGACTGAATATCCAGTTGCCCTTGAAGAAACTGGCTCTGTAACTGCTTTTATTTCTCCATGTTTTTGTCTTTCTTAGGTCCTAAATCTTCCTTTATCCAGTCTGAAATGCTGGAATTTTGACATAGTCCTGAAGCCCTGCAGACCAGAGCTGGAGGAGAGATGGAGGAATGTAAATTTTAGTTCACATCATCTCTCCTGCATCCTATGATACCATCTGAAACTCTTCATATCCCCAGTCTTCTTTTGGGGAGCTGTGCAGTGATATCTTCATGCAGATTTATGTGTCTCTAAAAGCCACCATTTCCGTGCTCCTCCCCTGTGTCAGGGTAGTGGTCTGCCCTGACCATAGAGCGAGGGAGAGGAGACTCCCTTCTCCCATTCCCAACACTACCCTTAACATAAACTTTTTCTCAGAGCAAGAGGGGGTCATACACTCGATCGCTTCTGGGCTTCTCACCTGGACATCTCACCATAACATACATGGATATGTTCCTAGGTCTGTTCCACAAGGGTGGAAACCATCCTTTGTACATGTCTGGTTGAAACAAATGGATGGATGAAACTAAAATTATAAGAGTACAGTAAACCTCAATCAGATCTTATGATTCAAAGCATATTCAGTTTTCTAATTCTTTATTGGCTCCTTCCATGAGACCCCAGCTAGTGTAGAGGCCTCAGACTTGTGGCTCATGGACTGAGCCTAACTCTTAGTTTCATTTGACTTGCATAATGGCCTGAATGGTGTTTCTTAAAATATTCTATTAGTTGTTAATTCTTTGAAATCAGATCGTACATTTAAAAACTTGAATTTTTGGCTTCTCTTGAAAAAAACGAGAAGATCAGGGCCTGGTTTCAGGCATAGAAATAATTGTCTTTAGCTGGGTATGGCTGCCCTCTTTAAAGGAGCCTGTGCTTTCTGGTTCACGTCAGTCCTCATGCCTGAGGCCCTGTGTTTGTGTGACCTGCTAGGCACCCTGATGGCCACTTGAGTTTATCATTCCTAGTCCAGAGATCTAATATCATTGGGTTCCTGACTTACTAGAGTTAGGCTGTGTGATCTTGCTCTGAAGAGTATATCTGGTCTACTTCCTCTCCTATTGTACAAGTGTTGTACAGTGGCACAGACTATGGACCAAGACCATTTAGTTTCTGATAAAGAGACAGGGTTATGCATGAGGAGAAATTATACCAAAATAGAGGCATGCTGCCCTATATGCCCTCTATCAGGTGGCATATAGGGAACTATTAAAACTTAATTTTCTAAAAGAGATTTTTAAGGTAAAGGAAAATAAGCACTAACTATATGTTGGTAAATGGAAAAATACAGACTGTGTCACTATTCATAGTATAACCCAAATTCTAAAGGAAAAATACATGAATACATGCATTGAAAAAGTCTGAGAGGAAGGAAACACATTGAAATATAAAGTCAATAATCTCTGACCAGTGGAACGGTTGATAATTTTTAGGTTTTAGGGATTTTTTTAATACTTTCTTGAATTTTCCAAATTTTCTTAGTATCTATTACCTTTGTAATCAGAAAAGAAGTAATTTTTAAAAAATCATTATTCTAGCAATATAAATGTACCACTTTTATATAACGAATTTTTATAAAATTTGTT
>NW_012136858.1:536356-545393 GCF_000956105.1 Propithecus coquereli | reverse complement strand
AAGGGAAAAAAGTGGATAAAAGGCTCAGGAATAAAATATATGCAACTATGAAAGAACTGAAGTTAATTACAATGATAAAATCTGAGAAATGAAAGGAACTGAAAAATATAAACCTTTGAAAGGATAAAGTAAAAGATTGCAATACCATAAAAATTACAAATGAGAAAAAATTAAAAGATAAATGGTAGAATCAGTAAGCTTAAAAATTAAAAGAAGAAAAATAATGACAATCATCTTTGTCTGTTTTGTGCTGCTATAACAGAACACTGCAGACTGGGAGACTTATAAAGGACGGAAGTTTACTCTCACAGTTTTGGGGGCTGGGAAGTCCAAGATCAAGGTTGCCGGTGTCTGGTATGTGCCTTCTTACTATGCCCTCACAAGGCTGAAGGGCAAGAGAGGGAGTGACTTTGTGTCCTCACCTGGTAGAAGAGCAGAAAAGAACCAACCCACTCCTGCAAGGCCTTTTTACAGTGATATTAATCCATCCATGAGCTAAACACCTCCCATTAGGCCCCATCTTCCAGCACTGTTGCATTGAGGGTTAGGTTTCCAACATATGAATTTGGGGGGATATGTTCAGACCATAACAATAATTGAGAAGAAAAACATACAGTAAGTAGAATTATAATAGACACCTTTTCTTAGGAGCTTACTAGGGACTTTGCGTTAATTTGTGTAATCCTTTCAATCACCCTATGAGATCAGCACTACTATCTTCATCCCCCTTTGAAGCAGGAGGACAGTAAGAGTAAGGTACACAGGTGAGAGATTGCCTTATAGTTACTGGCTGGGAAGGCATGGCTCTGGGCTTGAACACAAGTCACCTGTTTCCAGACTCTGGGGTCTTCCTGACCACTTGACCATATATACTATCGCTTAGTATAGATGAAATGGAAATCTTAAAGATAAACTCTGCTAAAATAATACTCTCTCTGAAGTTAAAAAGCATTTAAAATATATACAGTTCCAGTGAAGGAGGAAGAGGTAGAAGACAAAGACCAAGGTATAAAGACTGCTCTGCTGCACTGAAATGTCCCATTAGACCATTAGTTCAATGACTCATTAGACCATTAGTCTAATGAAATGTCCCAAAGACCATTAGCAAAGGCTGCTTTGCTGTGCTGAAATGTCCCTGGGCTCAGGCACAGATGCCTGAGGACAGAGGGCAGGGGCCTGGGTGACAATATGCACTCTCCCCAAAGGAGAACACGCAGCCTTGTGCAATCTACAAAGAACATACACTCCCCTGAGGCCTGGAGGTGCGTCTACCTGATGCTGCTCTGACAGCAGTGTAAGCTGCCCAGATATTGTGAGGAAGGCTAACAGAGAACTATCTTTACTTATTTAAGGGGATAAGAGGTTTGGAAATAGGTAGAAAGTTATAGGAAAATCTCACTTCTTTTCAGTTCAATCTTTCTTACAGAGGGTTGAGCTATTTGAGCTTCATGCCTGTATACCTTTTTTTTTTAAAGCATCATTTAAAAAACTGTCTTTTTCTAAAGCATCTTTAGCAGGTAAATGCTGTAAATGTAAATTGCTAACTTACTGCAGTGTGTTTATAGTCCATTGTTATTTTTGAGCCCTCTTATTTAATGTATACCAAATGGGAACATGGACAAGAAATGACATTACAAAAGAAATTTGGGGAAAAAATCTGATGGCAGTATCAAATCTTACGTGCTATTTGCAGCAAAATAGAAAAGTCAAACTCAACTGGTATTAAGTTTCAATACCTCACACATAATAGGTATGAATAACTTAATGGAAGAGTTCTATTTGAGGCATTCCAAACACTTAAATGTGGGAAATTTTATTTCAAAGTCTAGGTGGAATCTTGGACAAATCACGTGTCAATCTGTGTTAGAATTCCTTGCTGCTAACCAGAAGCTTGATAAAATCTTACGGGAACATAAATTGATTTTATTTTTTTGTTTTCAGCAGTTATACTGTGCTGCTATACTAAAATGAGTATAGGACATTATTGTTCTGACTGCCTTAAAGTTCAAAAAGGTGCCACAAAACACCATTGCAATCTACTTTGTACTAAAATATAAAACTAATACAAGAATAGTGGGAAGGGAGGGGAATGTGTTGAGTATTGCAGTTAAACTTTTCTTTTTAGTTCTTTTCCTTGAAATTAAAGTGGTATTGGACTTTCAGGCTAATAATGTTAAAATAAAGATCCTTTTGCCTCTCTCTCCATGCAAAAAAATCAACTTTTAAAAAAGAGGAGAATAAAAAATAGCAAGCTCCATCATTGATGCAATTAGGAAATACTCAAAACCGTGAGTTGAAAAATAAGAGAAAAGCTGCTAGGTGCACTGAATACTCCACCAGGGTAAGGGGGTATGAGTGGTGGTGGGAGGGGAATGCCAGGACATGAACTTTGTCTCCAGGTCTCAAGCAATGAGTGTAGAGTGCAGGATTCTCTCCAGGGTTGGTAGATTATATAGTCTGAGGTGTAAGGGTTGGGGTGTTTTGTGAAACACAGAAGCTTCCCTTGACTCTGTTTAACCCCAGAGTTTAGAAATGTTGGTGGGGCTAAATGCCTAACTCAAGGCAGGAGCCCATCCAGGATCCCACATTGCGTTTGGTCATTGTCCTAGTCTGTTTGGATGGCTATAGCAAAATGCCATTAACTGGGTGGCTTATAAACAGCAGAAATTTCTCAGTTCTAGAGGCTGGAAAGTCCAATATCAAGGTGCTGCCAGATTCACAGTCTGGTGAGGACTCATTTCTCAGCACCTTCTGGTTGCATCTTCACATGGTGGCAGGGGCAAGGCAGCTTTATGGGGCCTCTTTACATGGGCACTTTATAATGCCATTCATGAGGGAGCTGCCCTCATGACCTAATCATCTCCTAAAGGCTCCACCTTCTACTACCATTACAGTGGGAGTAAGGATTTCAAATATAAATTTGGGGGGGACACAGACATTCAGACCATAGCAGTCGTCATTTCTTAGACTCCTATTGGCTGTACCAGTTTCTGAGATTTTCCTTGTTTTTGATGACCTTGCCAGATTTGAGTATTGGTCAGATATTTTGTAGAATGTCCCTCAATTGGGATTTGTCTGATATTTTTCTCATGATTAGATTGGGGTCACATGTTTTGGGGAGGAAGGCCACAGAGGCAAAGTATTAACATCATTCTTTTGCTCAGATCATATCAAGCATATGTATTATCAACATAGCTTATGACTGTTGATATTAACTTTGACCACTTGACCTGAGGTAGTGTTTGAGAAATAAATTTCTACCGTTCATAAGCCACCCAGTTAATGATATTTTGTTATAGCAGTCCAAACAGACCAGGACAATGACAAAATGTAATGCGGAATCTCGGATGGGCTTCTGCCTTGAGTTAGACGCTAACCCTGCTGACATTTCTAAACTTTGGGGTTAAACGGAGTTGAGGGAAGCTTCTGTGTTTCACAAAACACCCCAATGCTTCTACCTCAGACTATACAGACTACCCACTCTGGAGAATCCTGCACTCTGTACTCCTTGCTCGAAATCTGAAGACAAAGTTTCCACTATAAAGTTACTCTTCCTCCCTCCCCCATACCATACTCCTCAGAAGGACATCACTCTGTAGTTTTCCCTTGTCAGACTGCATGTGAGCAAACCCCCCAGAATCTACCATTCTCATGGCTATTCCCGTCTCTCCTGCTTCTTCCCCCGATGGCCAGCACATCCCACGGTGCAACCAATGCACCTGACATTTACACCCAGCTGTACTGCATTACTTGGTGTTATGGTCTATGGAACAAATGAAAAAAGGAAGTTACTATGCATGGGTTGGATGTTTGCATTGATTGCTTCAGGAAACATCTTCCAGTAAGAATGTGACCACCACCATCCACTAATATCCTGCATCTCCAAGGACAGCGACATGATAGAAGAGAGAAAAAACTCGCTAACCATAACAGTTCCCATTATTAATTTCTTAAAATGAGCCCAGCACTTTGCTAAGCACTTTGCATTTTACATTTGCTAAGCACTTTACATATTATGACATTTAATTCTTCCAGCAACCCTCTGAGATAGGAATAATTGTTCTCAATTTATACATGAGGGAATATTAAGACTTGGAGAAAGAGCTGAGGATTCAAACTCAAGAACCGTCTGGCTCTAAAACCTACACTCCCCACCAGCATTTTCTTTCTCTTTGCTGGGCTTTGCACTTCTGGGTCAGGTTCATATTTAGGCGTCACTCAGTGGAGATTCCCCCTGGAGTCTGAAAGATGGTGGCTAATATTCATATTTCCAAATGTCTGATGGTTTTATGTTTTTACGGTTAAGAAATTGGAGTCAAATGAACTATGAGTTGCTCACTAGCTGCCACCTCTAACCAACTGTCTCTACAATTAACATAAAAAATTAAGTTCTAAAAACAGTCTGAGTTTTCAAATGACAATCCACATTTCTGAATTACAAAGCATTCCAATATGCTTTATTGCAATAAATTCAAATACTGTAAAAATTTTGAATTGATATAGTACTTTCATTTGAGAACTTTACTATCTCTGTGTCATACATAAGTCATCAAACCATTTTGGGAAGCAAGTAAATTATTTAATAAAATGACCTTCATGAAATTTGAAGTTAAAAATGCTGAACTCTTTTATAGTTTAAAATATTCCAATGTCTATCAATAGAAAAAAAGCAGTGACTTTTTTTCCAAAACAAGATTGAGGCTTAAATGTCCTGGGTCATTTTAAGTGTATCCTCTGTTCTTTTATCTCTCCTGAAATCATTAAATTTTTTTCGTTGAAGTTAAAATCTACGTGGTTAAACACATCATGTGGACTTCTGGGACAGATACAGTATTGACTTAAGCTAACAGAACCTTTAATGTTGTTCGTACCATTATCATTCTATTATAGTTCAGGATTTGTCTGCTTGTATTTGGATTATTGCAATAATCTCCTAACTGTACCTGTCTCTAGTGTCCTCTTCTCCTTTAAAACACGTGCATGTGCAGTCTTGTGCTCATCACTTCTGGGGGGTCTCTCACTTTCTGAAGGGGAAATGCATATCTAGTCTCATATCCCATGGAAAGAGCATATGATTTGAAATCAGACGGTCTTTAATTGGAATTTTATCTGCTCTGCTGGATAAACCTGAGCAAGTTACCTAACCCAGCTAAGCTTTAGTTTCTCATTCTTTGAGGGAACCCTTAAATGTTGCCATAAAACTAAATGAGAAAAAGTATATAAATAAACGTTATTAATTTTTCTCTTCATGTCTGGAACCCTACAGAACTTTATAGCTTTGTTTCCTAATCTACCTGCCATGTATTATCTACCATTTTTCAAACAAGTTTTGTCTTGCCCTGTGCATTTTATCATGTATTCTCTCTGACTGGAATGTACTTCCTTCCATGTTTTCATCTGCCAAAAGTGTCAGTTCTGTCCTCATCCAGCCCAGCTGCTCACATGGGGGACCTTCTCCTGATGGCTCAATCTCATTTCCTAAACTACAATCCTGGGGGTGGGCAGGCCATAAAATAATACATTCTCCATCCTAGTGGTATATGTGTGGTAATTTATGGGCATGCATGCTCACTAAGCCACAGACTTCTCTTAACCCCTATTGTATTTCTCCAATGTGCAAAATTGTTGATGCCATGTACTTTTTTTTCTTTTTAAAGCGTTGCCATTGTTCCATGTTAGGATTGCATCCTAGCCCTCAGCTTCTGTCATCTAGACTGGGATCCTGATGCTTCCTAGTACTCAATAGCTCCTGTACTATAGGGTTATCACCATGTCTGTTGAGATTTTAATCTGCAAAAATGAACATGATACCATACCTAACTTGGTATCCTCACTTGAGATAACATACTACAGTCTATACGCGTGAATTGCAATCTTGATTTCGGCCATGCTTCTTTGGGCATTATAATTTGGACTTCTGGCATCATCTCTTAGGCACAAACTTTACAGCCAAGTCAATTTCTCCACCTGCTTGGATCTTTCTGTTCTCCTTAGTCTGTGCCCTGAGAACTGAAATCCCATCTTGCCTCATATCCATATTCAGAAGCAATAAGCAACATATCAATGAAGCTAGCTCAGGTGCTTCCTCTTCTAGGACCTCCTCACCCCCTCCTCCACCACCCTTCTGCATTCAGAAGCATTTATTGAGTATCTAGTATGTGCCAGGGAGTTGGATGCAATAGAGAAAACAAGACTGGAAATTACAAAACCTTCTGCCCCCATGAAGTTTTCTTCTTACAGGGATTATTATATTTTCATATTGCCTTTCCTTAGTTATTTGCAAATACTAAAATGCAAGAGCAGGAGACTTTAAACTTACTTTGCCTAACCACACCTGTAATGGGTTGGCTGGTGGCCTGCTAAAAGATACATCCTTATCTTAACCCCAAGAATCTAAGAATGCGACCTTATTTGGAAAAAGAAATTTTGCAGATATAATTAAAGATCTTCAGATGAGATCATCCTGGATTAACTGGGTAGGCCCTAAATCCAATGTCCTTATAAGAGAGAGAAGAGAAAATATAAACACAGGGGTAAAGGCCATGTGAAGATGGAGGCGGAGATGGGAGTTATGCAGCCACAAGCCAGGAACATCTGGACCCACTAGACTGGCTTTCTAGAAGAGCTAAGGAAGGATTCTCTCCTAGAGCCTTTGGAAGGAGTGCAGCCCTGCTGAAACCTTGACCTTAGACTTTCTGCCTCTGAAACTGTAATAGAATATATTTCTGTTGCTTTAAGCCACTAAGTTTATGGCAATTTTTTTTAAAGTAAACTATTTTATTGAATAGTATGCATATAGAAAAGTGCCCTACATAAAAGCATATGGCACCAGTTGTTCCCACCTATGTATCAGGCAAGAAATAGAATGTGACCAGCATTCTAGAAGCCTCTGTCACTGTCCTCCCAGTAACTTCCCTTCCCCACGAGAGGCAACCACTGTCTTGATCTCTAACACTACCCATCAGTTTGTGGTAATTTCTTACGGCAGCCATGGGAAACTAATACAATGCCATACTTTGCAGATAACTGGATTTTGCTAACGTTTTTAGAACCTGTAAGTACTAAAAAGGATTACAGTCTCCCCTGCCCCATGCTCTAACATGTAACTTAAAATAAAAGCATTTCTAAATAGAAAAGCAAATACTTACACTGACATTAAAATAGTTCCCTTTCAACTTTTCTGATTATAAAATTCTGAAGAGTTCATAAAGTATGTTTGTTCTTTGCTTTTTTTTGTTTGTTTGTTTTTGTTTTTAGGTATGGGGTCTCACTCTGTCGTCCAGGCTGGAGTGCAGTGGTGCGATCATAGCTCACTGTAGCCTTGAACTCCCGGGGCTCAAGCAGACCTCCTACCTCAGCCTCCCCAGTAGTTGGGACTACAGGCATGTGCCACCATGCCTGGCTGCTTTTTTTTTTTTTTTTTTAATTTATAGAACAAAAACAATAAGCCATCATAGGGTTATTGTGGGGATAACATGATACAGCATGTGAAGTGCCTTGCATGGTGCCCATACCCCTTGATAAATAAACGTACCTTCTCTTTATTTTGGGTCTGGTGATGGGGCGGTAGCAATGGTATAATGAAGATTCGAAACATGCTTGGATTTGTTTCTTGGCCCTATCTGCTGATTCAGTGGTTCCAGGTCTGAGGCGGAGACATAAGACAATTGTCCAGGCAATTTGAACACAGCTCAACAGCTCATCATTCTGATATCATTCTACCTTGCAGCTGGCACTTAGCGACTCTCACAGCACTTCATTTCTGCATTATGATTTTTCCAATCACCAGATGAAGTCGTCTATGCCTTTCTCATTGGATTGTTCTGGTACCATGAGGCAAGATGTATCTGGTGTGATTCCCAAGGAGTAAGAAATTATTTTCCTTGAAAGGATGAGTAAAAAGAAACAGGAGCTTTCTCCTTGAGATGTTTCTGGTTTTGTAAGTAGCTGATTGAGTGGCTATGAGCCATACATGAGCCTTAGCATTTCTTCCAAATGAGAGTGAAAACAGCATAATTTCTTTGGGAAACTTTTTACTGTCAATTATATCTTACCTCCTGGAGAGAATAGCCAGACAGACTCCACTGACAATATGTAAAAGAAGCATCTTAAGCACCACTTAGTTGTCCCTAGAGCTTTAGTCACTGATAATACTTCCTCAAGACTATAAAAACATCCCCCAAAATTATTTTATCATCGTTTTTTTTAATTGAAGAATTCTTTGACCTTTCTCTAACAGCTGCTCCCTAGAAAATTTCTTCTAAGTGAAGACATACTTTACCCTGGCCTTCCAAACAAGCTAATTTCTATGCACATAGGTTTCTTCATATTCATTTGAAAATGGGGGAAATAACAGGAGTTTTTTTTTTTTTTTTTGAGCATAAAGTTATTTTCTAGACTGACTTCTAATTGAATTAAATCAAATAGACAAGCACTGTGATCACTATTCTGCATTCACATATCTGCCTATCCCTAGGTAAGTGTTATATATCTTTTATGTACCCCAGCAAATTCTTAGTGTCCAACTTCCTGTATCTTAAGTTAAGCCTGAGTTCAGTCTTAGAACTTAGCAGCTGGTACAGCCATGCAGTATCCTCACTGTTTATAACCAGCTTCTGTTCTGATTGACCAGTGTCCGTATTAGGTATTTAGAATATTACTCTTGTTTAATAGCCATACTTTTAACATTGATATGTGGACTAAATGGTTATAGGAGTACATAAAGTGTTTATAAAGTACTGCAGTGTTTAGAAAACATTTAATATGGTGAGTCAAATCACAGTCTTTGGAAGGAATAGAAAAACTGATGGGCAACATTATAACACGTAACTATTAATAGTTAAATTTGTTTCTTTATTCAGTTTAACTGATACTCGTTGGGAGAGGCAATCTTCCATGGGCCCTGAGTGTCCTTGTATGTTCTTGCTGGGTGTGCCAACCAAGGACATATGGCCCTGTCCACTCTTTTTTTTTTTTTTTTATTTCAGCATATTATGGGGGTACAGATATTTATGTTACTTATGTAGCCCTTGCCCCC
>NW_012136858.1:510825-529071 GCF_000956105.1 Propithecus coquereli | reverse complement strand
CAATGTCTTCCCGTGGAGTCTCCTGTAGTTTCAGGCACCCTTCCTTCCGACCCTCACCCGATCTATGTTTCTCTGCTCGTTTATTTTTTCTCTCTTTCTTCTAAAATTCGTCTTTTTTGCAGAGACCTTCTGACTGGCGGCTTGTCTCATCCGCCATCTTCGGCCCTGTCCACTCTTTACCAGACTGTTCTCAGAGTTGCATTTGTAGCAAGTAACCTTGGGAGAGGAGGTAATAACTACCCTCAGACCAAAAGCAGGCTTGTTTCCGCTTTCTATAAAAGCAATGAATCCCCAAGCTCAGAGTTCCTTTCCAGTAAATGCGACCCATTTTGTTTGCAGGTATCCAACCATGAGGCTTTTGTGTTGCCCTGTAAAACCTGGGACATATAGGGACCCAAAGCAAATGACCATCATGCTCTGGCCACTGCTTTGGTTATAGGTGGGAGTCTTTTGTTTCCATCCCAGGAGTCTCATGCCTTTTGTCAGCATCTGTGATATAGAAACAGGCTCATTTGTTAGTTTGTAAGTAGAACAAAATTTCAGCCCCTGCAGAGTTCCTGATAATTTGGAAATATTTCTATTTATATCCAAAAATAGGTCCTATAATGATTATTTATATTATTTCAAACAGTTAGTGACCATGACCAGTGTAGAATCTTGGTGTTTAGTCCTGACTCTACTGCTACATAAATGATCTCAAGTAATTATTTTTTTCTTTTAGGCCTCTGTTTCTTTATCTACAAAATGAGAGGGTTCAACTGTGCTTTGGGAAGCCCAAGGGCCCTCATGTTAGCCCCTGGTGGGTGGGCTGTTGGCTCTTGGTGGAGGCAATGCTATAGCTGTGTGGACCTGCCTGGTCTCCTGCCCTCGGCTGGGCCACCAGCTGTGCTGTGCACACCATCCCTGATCACTTCCCTTTCATGTTTCCCATGACTACTGTTTGCTCCACAGTTCTCCTCATCCTTCCTAGCTTTCTCATTTCCTATTTCTGAAGAAAAAAATGCAATTTTGTTTTTTTCTCTGTAGGCTTTCACCCACTGGCTGCTTTCTGGACCCCCCCCATCCTCTTAATCCACGGTGACACCTGGCAGGCACATGGCCTTGCCTGAACGACTCTTTCTTTCCAAGACTCTTCGCTTACAAGGCCATGGAATATTTAGCTAAATAGGGAGCAAGAAGAGCTGGCTTTTGCTAAGGTGACCAACTGTCCCAATTTGCTTGGTACTGAGGGTTTTTTCCAGATATGGGACTTTCATATTTCAAACCAGGACAAACCTGGGAAAATTCTACTAACATGTTCTTCAAGATCCACACTTAGTGGTATAAGCTTCATGTCATGATGTCTTCAAAGATTAGAGTTTTGGAAGCTCAAAATTTAAGAATTTGACTCTCCCCCACCCCCAAATTTTGCTGTAACAACCATATCCCAAGGCAATAAATGACCCTGAATAAATGGAAGAAGAAAAAAAATAAGAAAACATAGTGGAAAATGTTGGTTAACAGAAAGAGTATTACCTACCTATAATTATCTTTCATAACTTATAGACTAAAATGATTTCATTGTGATCCCTTTCTAATGAATTTCTAAGTAGTGGGGGTGAAATACTCATGAAAATGTGCTTAAAGGCCTGATACAGAAAGAAAAAAATAAAAAGAGGAAGAAAGGGGCATTATATTACATAATAGATGTACATTAGTAGATAATGTATATCTATTAATACATAGTAAAAAGCAACTGTCAGGAAATAACATGAATAATGATGGTTATTTCTGGGTGTTGACTTTTATTTTAGTATTCATACCTTATTGTATTTTTTAAATTTGTCCATAATAATCCAAAATTACTTTTATAATTAAAAAAGCTTCATTAAATGAAGCTTAAAAACAAGAAACAAGAAAAGATACATCAAAGCCAAAGCACAAAGGACCATTTTAAGAAATGTTAGGATTTCATGCTAGAGACAATGGAAACCTACTGGTGATTTTAAACCAGGAAAATAGCTTATTATACTTGATCAGAGAGAGTTTTACATCAAATTTTCAAAAAGGATCCTAATGGTATGCAGGAAGGTAGTACCCTGGCTGGAATATTTGGTTTTAAACAGAAGTCTCTTGTTTTCAAATCCAAAATTAGAAGAAGCGCAGGTCCTCTGACAGGTGACTTGGGATTCATTTGGAACAGAGGACCTAGTCCAAGGCCTGCCGAATATTTTGACATAGGTGAGCTTTTCTCTCTGCTGCTCCAGTTGCCTGCCCTTTGCTTCATCAAAATCATTTAAAGGTCAGCTAGAGAGTTTTTCGAATTTGTCAGCCTCCACTGCCTCTGAATTTCTGGTAATCTGAGGGTTTCTGGGTTGGGTATCCTTCTTTCTAAAGTCTAAGTTTTTATGTGCTTGATTTCATGTGATTGGTTGCGTTAATGTGCAGTGGTATACTACCATGGTGCAAGGAGGAATTATGCAAAGAAGATAGGATGTTTCCTTTTGTTTATTTTTTTGCTAGATGTACTTATTGGGATTTGGAACTTTAGGTAATTCTGTAACCATTTACCAAAAAGAATTTGAGTAAAAAGTACATACAGGGGTTCATCAAGGAGTGTTCGTAGGCATATTAGTTACTGTGACTTAACACCAGAATATGAAGGAAACCATGAATCAAAGTAAGTGCTTCTTACTTCCCTTCAGTTTCATTTAGGAATGAGATTTAGGGGATTCAAGGTATGTGCTAACATGGCACGCTCTTGGCAACACTATGAAACTGTGAATCACCAAGTTTCTTCCAGGCAGTCGCTGGCTTCTCTGTCCGCAGGATTTATAGCACACAACTGTATTGTGTGGTTCTTTGTTGTTCTGCATTTGTCAACAAGCATCGTCCAAAAGGGATTTCCAGTCCACTGCTTGCATGCCATGTTGTTGTCATCTTACTAAAATGTGAAATGATTTAAGTTTCACAGCTGTTATTGCTTTCAATGGAGCAGATGCCCAGCACTTCCAGGGACAATGCCAGGTGCACATGGAGGCTATCTATGCAAATCATAGTGGAAAGTTAAGCAACAATCTGGTGGATTTTATTATTACAGACAACCAGTCTAAACAACTCAGATGCAGATAGTGTAAAGTTCTTCCATTGGCTAGAGTAACACAAAAAATTGCTCTAACTCCTTCACTTGATTTATGTGATTTCGGACTTGGCCTTAGTGATTGAATTAATAACCATATTCACAAGAGATTGGCATTTGACCCTGAATGCCAATTTGCAATGAGAAACAGTTCATGCCAGTAGATTCTCCATTGGTAGGAAGATCTGCGTGTGAAACTAAATCCAATAATAAGAATATTTGCTTATAATAACCTGACCAAGGATAGTTGGTTATTTTAATCAATAGTTATTTTCAGCTGTGGGTACAAAACTGCTCAGTGATAGATCCAGGATTTGAACCCAGAAAACATGACCATAGGGCCTCTGAACCATGATATCATGTTGTCTGAAACATTTTCTCCTTATTTTAGTTTTACTATCACTTTCAAAATTCTATTTTATATACCTTGACTGACTTCAGTATTTCCTAAATCTGCCTCCCAGATTGACATATAAAATCCCGAATCACATCTTTAGATGGCAGTCTCATCTAGCGTGGGTTAGTTTTCCTGTCTCAATTCTCAGGCATTAAGGTCATTTGCAAGTTCTGGGAACCCTTTACTTTGGGCCTGGACATTAAGAACATACGACATGAGGAGGGTTTCAGAGCACAGTGACTGAAGACTGTAGGAGGCCAGTGGAGAGAGAGAGCACAGTGGGCTGGGACGTGGAAGGGTGGGGAAGAGTGCCCTGGACCTTCAAAACTGGCATTCTGAAATACAGAAGGAGAGCCCTGGATGCTGTGACTAAAGCAGTTACTTGGGTCAAAGGTAATGCTGCAGGGGAATACAGATAAGGTCGGAAATGCACTTTGGGGCCAGATTATGGAAGTTCTTAAATGTCAGGATGATAAGTGTGGATTTTTTTTAGCGGGTACTGGAGATGCCTGAGAGCTTTGGTGTAGGGGAATGACATGATCAGGACTGGAGAAAAATAGATCTGACATCATTTTGTAGAAAGAAGGGATGGAGAATAAAAGCAGAGAGAACAGGCAGGAGACTATAACAGCAGTCCAGATGGAGCTGAAACTGACATGAGCCCAAAGTAACTTAGTAGAGACTGTGTTAATTTCCAATTGCTGCTGTCAAAAATTACCACAAACTTAGTGGCTTAAAACAACACAGATTTTTTTCTCTTACAATTCTGAAGGTCAGTGTCCAAAATCATGGTGTTGGCAGGGCTGTATTCCTTCTGGAAGCTTCAGGGGGAAATCTGTTTCCTTGTCTTTTCCAGCTTCTGGAGGCTGTCCGCATTCCTTGGCCCATGGCCACTGCCTCCATCTTCGAAGTGTGTCACTCCAGGTTCTGCTTCCTTTGTCCTATCGCCTGTTTTGTTTTTTGGAGATGGCGTCTTGCTCTGTCGCCCTGGGTAGAATGCAGTGGCACGATGGTAGCTCACTCCAACCTCCAACTCCTGGGCTCAAGCAATCCTCCTGCCTCAGTTCCCAAGTAGCTGGAACTATAGGTATGCGCCACCATGCCTGGCTAATTTTTCTATTTTTAGTTAGTACAGATGGGATCTCACTTTTGCTCAGCCTAGTGTCAAACTCCTGAGCTCAAGCAATCCTCCTGCCTCAGCCTCCCAGAGTGCTAGGATTACAGGCGTGAGCCACCGTGCCTGCCCTCCTGCTGCTTTTGATCTTCTTGCCTCCCTCTTTTAAGGACCCTTGAGATTACTTTGGGTCCACCTAGATCATCTTCCCATCTTAAGATCCTTAACTGAATCACTTCTGCAAAATCTTTTACACCAGGTAACACGTTTGCAGGACTTGGGGACTGGGATATGGACATGTTTGGGGGGAAGCACATTACTCAGCGTCCTGACTAGAGAGACAGAAACATTTACATCTAGCTGCTGTCTCACACTACTTCTCTGTTAAAGACACTGAGCTCCAAACGAACATGATCACTTATATCCAAAACATGCCTTGCTTTTCGCTGCTGTTCTTTTCTTTGCCTACAATACCTTTCCTTAATATTGGTGGCCTCAAATGCTTCCATCCTCCAGGATCATTCTGATATCCTCCTCCTTTCCTCTCTATGACTGATGAATTGAGGAAGAACCCTCTCTCCTTTGTCTTCCATCTGTACTTTCTATCACTTCTATTATTTTTTAACAAGTTTTTTATTTTGAAATAGTTTTAGACTTTCAAAAAATTGCAAAAATAGCACAAAGAATTCCATACACTTTTCACTCAGCTTCCTCAAATCTTAACAATTTAAATATCCATGGCATAATGACTCAAACCAGGAAATTAATACTGATATGATTCCATTAATTAATCTACAGATTTGACTAAGATTCTAACAATTGTCTCCCTGATGTCCTTTATCGAGTCTAGAATCACATGTTGCAGTCAGTTGTCATGCTTCTTTAATTTTCTCCAGAGTCACCTCTTCAGTCTTTGTCTTTCATGATCTTGATACTTTTGAAGAGTCTAGACAGTTATTTTGTAGAACGTCTCTTTATCTGGGTTCATCTTCATGTTTTCTCCTGATTAGATTCAGATTATGCATTTATGGTATGAATATCGTGAAGGTGATGTGCCCTCTTAGTGTATTATATCAGGAGGTAAATGATGTTGGTAGGTTTCATTACTGGTAATATATAATTTGCTAGTTTAAAATGCTGTCTGCTAGGTCTCCTCTTGTATTCTATATATTTTTCTCAGAGCATTTTAGGACTGGAGGGGATTAAAGCAATGATTTTTCAATAATGTTAAAAGCAACATCAAGTAATATATGCTAAGGATTTATTATAAGCTGAAAACTACATACATTAGTTCACTTAATCCTCAAAATACCTCTATAAAATAGGTACTTTATCAACCTTACCCTTTTTGAGTGGGCATCCTGGGTGACAAGTACCACCTGGGGATGAGAGAATACAATTTGCTCATTTTTTTTTTATCCCGTGTAGAGCCTAGTACAGTGCTTTACACAAAGTAAAGGGCAGAAAATATTTAAGTTGACTTAAATTAAAATTAAATGGAAGGCAGAGTCTTCAGATTGTATAACTGATTAAATATATCAACAAAGGAGGAAGAGTCCTGGGTAATTATGAGGTACTAAATTTCAGAAAGGAAACACATAGAGATGGTGATTTCTTTTCAAAGGGACACAAAGATAAGATTTTTGTTGGCCAGAGTATGAAGAGTGGCTTAAAGCAAAGACTTGGGGGGCATTCACATTAATCTGGCAGAAGAAAAATCAGTAAAGGAAAAAAGGAGTGAAGAGTAAACAAGGAAGGAGAAGCACGATGGTGTAGTCAATTTTTAATTCTGGGATGAAGAAAATTAAGTGGGAATATGCATGAAGCTATTATTAAATCCTAAAGAATATATTGGGAAAACTATAAAAACACATTTTACAAAGTTTATTTGTTAAAAAAAAAAAAAACTTAGCCAACACACAATTATCCATAGTAATGGAAAAGAACAATATCAAGCATAAATAGAAGAATGGATGATTCGGAACACGTAGAATTGACTATAAAGCCCATTGTGTGTGATTTCTGAGGCAGCACATTTCTCTTTCAATAACTGCTAAATTTAAATGAAGAATTGCTTTTATTTCTTAATACAAAACCTGTGTGATGCAAGGGCAAGAGAACAGGAATTTGAAAAGTGGTCACATGTTTATAGCTGAGGGTTTATTATAAATATAAGGCTGCTTCACTTTGTTCTAAATGTAAGCTCTTTCTGGCTTTATCTACCTTAAAATTTTACAATGAGGGAGATCAGATCATTGGACCAGAACCCAGACCTGGTTTCTATTCTTAGCATCACCACTAACTAACTGTGTAGTGCAGAAGAAAAATTCATTCTGGCCCTTTGGGCCTTGGTTTTCTCACCTAAAAATGAAGAAGTGGATGATGAGATGAGCTCAGTGATCCCGTCTGGAGCTAAATTTCTGTAGATGGTTCCATTGTTTGGGGATGCTAGCTAAATAACTGGTTTGTATTTCATACAAATTTTATTTACTAAGTTATTTGACATGTGTAAGTGCTTCCTTAAAAGCAGATTTTTCTAAAGAAAAACTTAAGTGGAGCAATTCATTGCCAGAACTACGTAACGTGGTACTTGTGGAATTAACAGTTACAGAAATAGTTTTTTATTTAAAATACACAAAGAGTGCAATGCTCACCACCCGAAGGATGGACATATTTGAAACTCGGACTTGGTGGGGGGAGCAAGGGCAACATACGTAACCTAAACATCTGTACCCCCATAATATGCTGAAATAAAAAAATATAAGCTTGGAATTTTCCATTTGTTTGGGGTTTTCTCTGTAGTATTGAGGATGGTCCTTGCCAATTAGTTCTTGCTTCCTAAGTCCCTGGAAGAGCTTTTTTTTTGTGTGAGAGGTTGGTCTTGGAAGCCCAAGGCAGCCAGGAAGAACGATATGATGCCAGGGTGCCCAGCAGTCCTTCAAAGAGGACAGATGGAGACAGGGAGCTACAGAGGGAGGAGCCTGACAAAGGGATGAAATTAACTTGGAAGGGACCCATGGAGATTGGACAGAGTTAAGTAGTTTAACAGTAGGAGGCTTATTTTGCATCCAGAAGTTGTTTTCTTCTGAAAGAAGAGCCCCTAATGCTGGGAAACATTCTTTCTTCTTCCATGGCAATCTCTGTTTTGAGTCTTTATTCTTGCCTCTACCCTCCTCAACTTTGCTTTTCTTCTTCCCCACTTCCTCTCCCTCCCTCTCCCTCTTCTTAATACTCTTTTCATGATTAGATTAACGTATTTACCCAGACAAGGGGAAGAAGGAGAATTTGCATACTGGTAAGAACATGCTTCCTTTCCCAGTACACAGTAAGCCTCAAAACTTTGGACTCCTCTCCCTCAGTGCCCTATGGGCAAGAAAAAGGGACATCTAGTCCTAAAACAAAAGGAAAGTTTGAGATCTTTTAAAATCCAAATTAATGAAAGTCCTGCTGAAGTGAGGAGAGGGGACGGGCATGTGTGTGTGTGTGTGTGTGTTTGTAGACAGGCTATAAGGCTCCAATGAGCTCTGATAAAGACGGACGTCGAGACAATGGAGGGTGGAAGGAAGCACGCAGGAGCCTTGAAGTGGGGGAGACAGCTGGAAGAGAATAAATGCTTCAAATAGGACGATTTTGATACTACCAAGTTCATGTTCCTAGGAAGAGGGAATCTGGAGTAAAGTCTGAAGAAAGCTGCTTAACCTTCTTGAGTCTTAGTTCCCTAAAATGAAATGGGCACATTTATACTTTCTCATACTTTTTATGGAGAGGCACAAAATAGATCACTTCTGTGCTAGTGCTTGAGAACTGTGTGATATTGGATACGCCTTTCAGCATTAAATGGCTCATCTGTAAAATGGAAATGATGATAATTAGAGGGGTTTTGTGGGAATTTAATGAGATAACAAAGCCTGGCCCAAGAAAATGTCCAATACTTGTTTATTCTCTTACTTTCCCTCAGGTGCTGGTTATCTTGAATATTGGGAAATAACAACTTACTTTGTATTACTCACCTTTACTACTAGCCTAAAATCATAGCCAAGAATTTGAACTTGCTGAAAAATCACATAATGCATTTCAAAGTAAAATGGAAGAACATTTTATGTGATTTGATATGTTTAAATTATCAATTGGCCATTGATACAGCTAACTCAAAGTTGACTCTACAAGTACAAATGGTTAGCAGGAAAAAATATCTAATTATATGATTTTATCAGCTTATGTTATAATCAACTAATGCCATATGGGCACCAACCAATTTAAATGGGCACCCATCAGAGTGCCAGAGCAGGGCCTCAGAGCTCCCAAGGTTCCAATGATTGAAGGGTTATTGCTAGATATTAACCTCTGAATTGCTGGACTCTGAAGAGCCTACGGGCAAGAAGTTCTTCAAGGGACTTGGGTAGTGATTCTTTAATAACTGGTATGAAAATATTTCAATATTTTAAAAAGTGGAAGGGCTGAGCCAGTACAGGCAGACTGAGTATCCCAGCTCATCTGGAACTTCACAATAATCTAATGCAAACAAACAAAAGTATCCCTACACCCTCGCTTTTTCCCCCAAACAACAACTCAAGTCATTGTAATATTGACTGATAAGTTTCTAAATAGAGTTTAAAGTCATTGAACCTTATTCTTTCAGTAAACAAACAGAATGAGGGCAAAACAAGTAAACTTCTTAGATGGGATCCCAAAATAGGCATGGAACCAGGTGGCTTGTGCTAAAAATTATGTACTCTACTCTTGAGATTTTTCTACTAATTAAGAGTCAATTTCTATAAGTAGTGTTGTGAGATCTAGACCTATCAATCATTCTGCTTGGGAGGGATTTATTTAGTTAATTATGCTGAGGACCTGGGGACCTTGATTGGGATCAGGATGTGAGAGGTGAAAAGAGATTATCTGGAGGGATAATTTACATTAGGGCA
Organism: Propithecus coquereli; assembly: GCF_000956105.1. Lineage (NCBI taxonomy): Eukaryota > Metazoa > Chordata > Mammalia > Primates > Indriidae > Propithecus > Propithecus coquereli. The sequence continues at coordinate 519,517 of NW_012136858.1, read as the reverse complement.
TTTGGACATCCATGAAGTACTCCTAAAGTTATTGGCTGCCTAGAAGTTACGGGAAAAGGATTTCCCAGAAGTAGGAGGCTTCATGCTTTTCCCTCTGGTGGCCGACCCTTTCCACACATTCTATGCTTTGGGACGTGTGGCATCAGATGCTAATATGGACTCCAGGATGAGAAGAAAGAGACTGGCCAAATGCACATGGCAGTTCTAATGAGTAGCACTATCTAATAGTCTAATAGGAGTGTGCCTGCAACCATGGTTGAGAGAATAAAGTTGGAAGGCAGCCAAGATTAATTTCCCTCTAATTAGGAAGAGAATCATGAACTCACCTATGACATTTATTTAATGGCTAGAAACTTAAATTTTGGAAGGAGGCCACTTGAAGGGCAGTGAGGCTGGGAGAGAGAGAGAAGACAGAGTCACAGAGTCCTAGGCATTGTTTCAATGGGGAATATCTTGGAAGATAGTCAATAGCCAACTCAGCAACACTGAGTCACTGAGATGGCCTACTCGGAGGGCAGCCTCACATGAAGAAAGCTTGTTCAGTAAGAGACAGATGCCAGGATGATGGCTTAGGGCACGAAGCCTCCAACCGAAGTCCATAGTAAACATAGGGGCTAGTTTAATTTTGCAACTGAAGTAAACTGTCGTCAACAATAATGTTTATACTTTTAAAGTTCTCTTATGCTATTTTCTTTCTTTATCCAGAATTTCTGAAAAATGGAATATTCTGGTTTATGGAATTTTTAAAGGAATTGCCTTTGGTACTATATAGAGATCGAAAATTACTAAAAATGGAAATGTAATAAAATATACTTTACAGTAATTCCTTTGAATTTAAGTCCTTGAGGAACTCATATTGCCTAAAGCTCATCGTGAGCACTGAGTCTAGATGTCAAATATTGGTCTCAACCTGGTGTTACCATAAGAAAACACTTTAGGAATTGATTTTTAAATTGTTTTAGCTAGGTTTTTTTTTTTTTTTTTAACTTTCTCAAAACTAGAATGCAAAATTACATAACAGTAATCAAATTATCTATGTTTACACATATTTATATATGCATATGTATCATTTTAACATCTATGCTAAATAAAAAGTTAATCCTATTTTTTCCCAGAAGTTTTGGTTATGAACTTGTTTGACCTAGAGATATATATTTTTTTAAATTTCAAAATATTAAGAAGGTACAAATGTTTTTATTACATGGATAGCTTTTATAATGCTCAAGCCAGGACTATGAATGTGCTATCACCTGAATAGTGTTCATTGTACCTGTTAGGTAGGTTTTTGCCCCTCCCTTCCTTCCCCCTTCTTGATTTCCAATGACTTTTACCTCCCCTAGAGATGGTTTTTAACCTGATTTAACAAACATTATTTTCTGATTTCTTTTATTAGAATAATTTTTTAAAAAATCAGAACTTCTCAATAGCATAATACTCTGATCCTTGTATTTCCATTTAGTGTAAATATATTTGCTTAGAAGGAATCTACTTGCAAATAATTTTAATAAAGTTATTTTTAAATTGAGGTATAATTTGCATACAGTGAAATACACAGATCTTTAGTTTCACAGTTTGATGAATTTTTACCCATTTACATACCTCTGTAACCACCACCTTAATGAAGATATAGACATTTTTATCAGCCAAGAAATTCCCCTTACGTGCTTTGCCAGTCAAGTCCTGCCACTTTCCCTCTCCCGTGGTAAACACTATTCTGATCCTTGTCAACATACGTTAGCTTTCTGTATCCTAGTACTGTAATCTGGTGGATTAAAGATGGCCCCCACACTCTTTCACATTCTTTCATCAAGAGGTGGGGTCTATGTCCCCTAGCTTTGAATACAGGGGACTCTGTAAGAGCTACCTAATAGAATACAATGGAAGTTATGCTGTGCCACTTTTCAGTCCTGTTCTTTAAGAAACTGGCAGCTTCTGCTTCCTGAAACTTAGGATACTCTCTCTTACAGCCAAGTTGGCAAACTGTGAGGAAGTCTAAGTAGTCCATAGAGAGACCCATGAAGAGAGAAACTGAGGACCTAGCTGAGTTTCCAGTCAACACCCAACACCAATTTGCCAGCCACGTGAGCTACCTTGGACGCTGTTTCAGTGGAGCTGCCTAGGCGACATCATATGGGGCAGAGATGAGCCATCCCCACTGATCTTTGTTAAAATCACAGATCTGAGACCAAAATACATAATTTTTGTTTCTTTAAGCCGTTAAGTTTTGGATGGTCTTTTTCACAACAGTAGTAAGGAACATTTATGTACATAGAATCCTACTGTATGTACTACTTAGAAATCTGACTGTGATGGTTAATTTTCTGTGTCAACTTGAATGGGCCATGGGGTGCCCAGAGTAAACATTATTTCTAAGTGTGTCTGTGAGGGTGTTTCTGGATGAGATTAATATTTGAATTGGACTCAGTACAGGAGAAACACCCTCCCCAATGTGGGTTGGCATCATCCACTCCACTGAGGGCCTGAACAGAACAAAAGTTAGAGGAAGGAAGAATTCACTCCTTTTTTCCCTGCCTAACTGCTTGAGCTAGGGCATCTTATCACATCTTCTCCTGTCATTGGACTGGGATGTACACCATTGGCTCCCTTGGTTCTCAGGCCTTTGGACTTGGACTGAATTACCCACTACCTTTCCTTGGTCTCCAGCTTGCAGATGGCAGATACTAGGACTTCTCAGCCTCCATAATCACATGAGCCAATTGCTCATAATCTCTCTCTTTATCTTTCTCTTGAAATATATACATACATACACGTATATATGTAAAATAGGATATGTCTAGGTGCCCTATTGTTTCTGTATCTGCTATTGGCTCTGTTTCTCAGTAGAACCCTGACTAATACACACTGACTTCCTTAGCTCATCAGTTTTTTAAGATATATCCATGTCATTGCATGTATTGCTAGTTCATTCCTTTTTATTGCTGAGTAGTATTCCATTAAATGAATATACCACAATTTATTTATGTATTCTGATATTGCAAAAGGTTTGGATTGCTTCCAGTTTTTGCCCATTATGAATAGTGTTGCTGTGAAAAATTCATGTGCAAGTTTTCTGTGAATATATATTTTCAAATCTCTTGGGTAAATGCCCAGAAGTGGAATTGCAGTGTCATATAGTAAGTATATATCTAACTTTATAAAAAACTGCTAAATCTTTTTCCAAAGCCATTGCATAATTTTACAGTTCTACCAGCAATGTATAAGAGTTCATATTTCTCTACATTCTTTGCGTACTTTGGTATTTTAGTCTTTTTAATTTTAACTATTCTGGTGGGTGTATAGTAATATCTTATTTTTCTTTTAATTTGCATTTTCTTGATGAGTAATGATGTCAAGTACTTTTCCATGTTCATATAGCCATTTGTATTCTTCCTTTGAGGAATATCTGTGCAAGTATTTTTCTCATTTTTAACACATTAACTGCCATACGAGTTGTGTTTAACTCGTGCTAATTTTGGGCCCAGTGCTTCGTGAAGCAAAACCTGGGCAAAACCCTGCAGTTGGTTTGTGAAAATGTTACTTGTTGATGTTCTTATTGTTATAATTAATATCAACAATTTAATTCTAAAAACATGGATTAAATGAATAGAAATCAATAACAAATTTTTCATTTAATTAGAAAGGATCATTTTGTTTTCAAAGTTTCTATTCTGTTTTTGTAACAAAACACCATGGCCCCAAGGAAAAAATTTTTTTTTTAGTGTAGCAGTCAACGTGTTAATTGGGTGGTCTTTTTATTATTGAGTTACAGATTTTTATATATCCTGATATCAATTGTTTTCTACTTACAGATTTTTTGACTATATTCTCCTAGTATGTGTCTTATTCTTTTTCTTAATAGTTTCTTTTGATTATCAGAAAATTTTTATTTCAATTTAAATTTTTATTGGTTCTAGTTTATCAGTTTTTTATAATCAAGGCTTTCTGTGTCTAAGAAATTTTTCCTAGCCTAAGGTTATGATGATCTTCCTATGTTTTCTTTTAGAATTGTCACTGTTCATATTTTAGATCTATGCTCTAACTCAAATTCTGTATATACTGTGAGGTAGGGGCTATGTTCTTTTTTACCCCCAAATGGATATGCAGTTGTTTCAGCACAATTAAAAGAAAAGAAATTTCTTTACATATTGGATTGTTTTATATGTATGTGTCTTTTTCTGGACTCTCTGATCTATTTCATTGATCTACTTTTCTAATCCTATATCAATACCACACTATCTTGATTAATGTAGCTTATAGCAAGCATTGAAATCAGGTAATATAAGTCCACCAACTTCATTTTTTTTCCAGAATGTTTTGCTATTACATATATTTTTGAATTTTCATGTGAATTTTCAAATTAGTTTATTAGTTTCTAAGTTTGATTGGGCTGTGTTGAATCTATAGATCAATTTGGGGAGAATCAACATCTTAACAATATAAAGTTTTCTGATCAATGAACATGGTATTAACTCTATTCAGATATTTATTTTATCTCATCAGAGTTTTTGGTGTAGAGGTTTTGAGAATCTTCTACGTTTTGTTATGGGGAGCATTAAATTTATTAATAAAAAAAAACTATGACCAAACAACTATGAGAAACATGTTGCAGACAGTACGTATATAAATGTAATTAATATTCATAATTTAGGAAGAACTAAAATAAAATCAATTGGCGGTTATTTGGTAATTTGACAATATGTATCAAAATGTACAATGCACATAACATTTGACCCAGCGATTCTACTCACTCTGTTCAGAGGTGTATGTGTACTACCATATTTTGTAATAGCAAAAGACTGGAAATAACACTTCACTGATGGGAAAACTGGTTAAATAAGTATGGTTATATGAAACAGTATCTAAAACAAATTAAGTGCAAAACAGCAAGGTACAAAGCATTGTGTGCAATATGATCCCATGTATGTTAACAATGTTATTCATACATGCATATATGTTTGTATTTGCATAGAAAATGTCAACAAGAGAAAAGCTAGACACATGCATTACCCTTGTGGGATTTATAAGACTAGCAGGGAAGACATATGGAACAAATAATTACAAGTTCATCTAGCATACAGAATGATAGGGTCCTCTGTGAGAATACAGCAAGTATATAATAGGTATATTTAACTAGGTTTAGGGAGTTAGAAAAGGCTTTTTGGGAGAAAGTGATATTTTAATTTTTAATACTTAATTTAATGTTTAATATTTAATTTTTTCTTTTTAACATTTAATTTTAACATAAAGGATATTCAGGAGTTAGGCAATGAAGGGTAAGGAAATTGTAGGTAGGGAACATTCCAGGTAGACAAATTATAAATATGTAGGCTCCTGGTGAGGGGGTGGGAAGGGCATTGCATATTCTAGAAAGAGGGCCAGTGTGACTGGAGCATATGGTTGTTCCAGCTCAATACAAGTAGTCTTCCTTGACTGTTCTATCTTCCTCACTCCCTACATTCAATCTATTACCAAATCTTATCAATTCTGATGCCTAATGTCTTTAAATCCATTCATTCTCTACCCCTCCACTGCCAACATTCATCTCTCACCTGGACTCCTGCAGTAGCCTATCCATTTGTTTTTGTCCTCTCCTGTCCATTCAACTTTCAACCGTCACAGATTTTTCAAAACATATCTAATGGAGCTTTTACCCCACTTCCCTTCCCTAACAGATTAAAATTCTTCAGTCACTCACCACAGTTCTTTGGACAATGACCAAACTCCTGACCATGGCCTCCTGGTCCAGCGAATCCTGCCTACCTGTCCTGCTTCATCTGTGTTCTTTTCCTCTCCCACCCTACCCCAGCCCTCATTACATTTTTAATGATTGATTTTAATTAATTGTTCAAACGTAGGTATTGAAGCATTTGTGTCATACACTGTTTCAGGTGCTTTAGACACAAGATCAGCAAATCTGCTTTCATTCTAGAAGGGAAGATGGTAACAAGTAAACAAATATGCAATATAGATTTATATAGTAATAAAAGCTATGAAGAAAATAATGCTCCATAAGAGTAATGGATAGATGCATTTTTGATGGAGTAGTCAGGGAACATCTTTCTGAGAAAGTGACAATTGAACAGATGCTTAAATGAATGTTAAGGAGAAAGTCATAGTGTGAATATCCAAGGGAAGAACTTTCTAGGTAGAAATAAGCTTGATATATTTCAGCAATAGCAAGAAGAGTTACTGGTAGTTTTGTAACTTGATTTTGAGGTATTATCTGACTGCTTTTGTTTTCTCAAGGAATAAGATTGAGATGATCATTTGAGATTGAGGGGGATAAATGTCAGAGAGGAAAAGTATAAAATAGTTCTTTTATACTGAGAGAGCAGTCTTACAAGAGGTATGGCAGAATTTCTTGGGTACTTGGGAGTGCTCTTTGAAATCTGGATCATGAATTGCAAGTATTTAGTAATGATTGTGTATTTTGCTGCAGCTAAATTCATCTGTTAGACAGCAGGTGGAGAGCTGGTGTTGAGTTGGTTGGGTTTAACTAGCACCGAGTTTGGTTTTCCCTTTTCCTGGTAAAGATGAAGGGACGAGTTGACAGTTCATGCGATGGGGTGATTACAGTGATGTTTTATGGACTCCAAGCTGGGAGAAGTGAGACTATTAAAGGAATGAGGGAATTTAAAAAATTGTGTCAATGGACTGGAAATCCAAATACCTTTTGAGTTGGGATACTAAAATAGATGATTTAGAAAGGCAGGAATTGGTAGAGTAGGCTGTTTGAAGATTTTGGAAGTGGTGCAGTGAGTATTTATAGTGAAAAGTTCTAAGATATAACCTTGAGATTGGATTGCTAAAGTGAAGAGGAAAAAATAAATTGTTGGAAGTAAGGGAGTCAAGGGACGAGAAACCAGAGTGTTGAATGGATACAGACATGGATGTTGAACTCACTAAGCATAATGACAGAAGTAATGGTGGAAGGGATAACAGATGAGAAAGAGAGACCCCATGTTGATGATAATAGCAAAGAAAGATGCCCAGGAGTACAGTCTGATGGAATGCACTTTAATGGTCTGGGGTTTCTCAGGAAGAAGGGAAGAAAAAGAATTTTTCTGGAAACAGCAGTGAAAAGCAGGGAGGACACCTATCCTATCTTCAGGTCTGTGGTGTCAATTGGGATAGGAGAGAAAAAAAAGCAGCCACTTAGGGCTACAAAGGAAGCAGCATACACAGGGAACAGGTAATATTCTATTAGATGGCAAAGTTGAAATTAACATCTAGAGAAGAGTCAGAAGATCTAGTGAAGAGTTAGGAGAGTGAGTTTCAGTGAATACGGTGCAAAAATTTGGGAGGTCAAAGGAGATTTTAGATTAGGAATGGACAGAGCCCTATGAAGAGATAAAGTGTGGGTGATAAAGGCTCATCTGAGACATTTGGACTTGTAGCAGTGCCTGAGCTAATGTTATAAGGCATGATGAGTTTCCTTTGTATGATCTCTTCAGGCGAAGTGTGTGATCAGTTCTAATCACAGCTTCCTTCACAAGATTAGTGTCATTCGTGGGGGTGAGTCAGGTGATGCCGAAGTCAGTAGAGGCCCAGGTGCCCTGGAGCATTTGGAGCTCTACAGGCCTCGCTTACATTTATGAAATGCTTGATGAATGAGGCAAAATCCCTTGGGTCTCATACACTTGTTGGTGGACAGAGAATCAGCAGTTTGTATTCGTGGATTTAAAAGTGATTTGTTACTTCTAAAGGAAAGAAAGGCTTGGGCAATCAAGAGGACTTGAAACTATTCACAACACATTATTGATCAATTGCTAGGATGTGTTTGTCTTCATTTTTAATTATGCCAAATAGTTAAACACTATTGGAAATAGCATGAAAGGACACAGCAGTAATCCTACAAAAATGAAGACTGACAGTAAATACTATTTTATATATATAAATGATAATTAATATCAAAAACTACTATGTATATATATCTCATTAGAGTAGATTCTGAACCCTTTAGGTTCTGCTTTTGCTGTTTTCTTGGTATTTTCCCATGCTGGTGCATTTGGAGAAAGGAGGTAAATGTAGGTGTTATTTCCAGCCAGGTCACTTATTTGCTGTATGTTCTTTGGTAAGTCTTGCCTTGGGTCTCCATGACTCAACATTTGTCACACAAGGGTAAGACTTGCCTTTGAGCGAGAGTTGGGAGGGAAACACAAGATCCAGGCAGCAAAGTCTTTGGTAAGTTAAAAGTACCATTCAAAACCTAAGTAATATTATTAACCATTTCTCATGCTTAATTCTCAAAATACCACGAGAAGGAACCAGGAAGCTAGGTATTAGTTGCACTTTCCAGGTTAGAACAAGAAGACTAAAGAATATTTTCAGATTTTAAGGAAGTCAGTGGTTGAGCCTGCTACATCTGCCTTTTCCCAGCCCTTTGAGGAAATATTCTCAAAGCTAGAGGTCAGGGATCAGTGGTCTTCAGAGTGGGAACAGTAGCATGGACAGTTCTATGGGAATCCAGTTCCAGATCCTCAACTTCATGTGTGGTCTTCTGAGAGTGGGCCCAACTGCTTACACAGGTTCTACTTCTGCAAGCCCAGTTCATAATCTGCCCTTCTCTTTACAAAAGGAGTGAACACTCTTAACCTGCTCAGAATTGCTCCAGGGAGTCAAAAGCTCTGGGGCACCAAACAAAGGGACATTTTGGAATATGGATTTCTGAAAAGGCTCCTTTAATAATTAA
>NW_012136858.1:471490-510775 GCF_000956105.1 Propithecus coquereli | reverse complement strand
TACTATGTATATATATCTCATTAGAGTAGATTATGTCTTCATACATGCCAAACCTATTGTTTACAATATAATTTTTCACACATTAAAAACGATAGTTGCCCACAAAGATTTTAAAAAACATACCTATGTGCTTGTGTTTATTTAAAGGTTTAGAATCTGTTTCTTCAAATGTTTAAAAGTAATGTAATCTAAGAAACACCTTTCTTATCTAGATTTACTCTTCGATTTTGCTTTATCAGTTTAAGAGAAACAATAATAAAAAAACTCATAATAATAAAGACAGAAGGAAATCTGTATTTTTTAATGTTGTGTTCTAGACTGGAAAATTGATACACTTTGGTACATGAAGGAAGGTTTTCCTGTGTGATCACATCCTGGAAAGCAGTCATCTTCCTATTTTCTTCTCTTCTGCTTTCTTCCTTATTGGGAGAGCTCTTCTGTTCATGCAGCTTACATCATTATCTTTCAGCAGCTGCCCTGCAAATTTAATTCTCCGCTTAAAATCCCCTTTCTCTCTGCTCAGCAGCTCTTCTCTACCTGACACTCAGATGTATCAACTTGGATGTTTTTTTCTCTTTGCAAGTTAAACATGGAAAAGACAAAAATAGAAAAGCTCATTAATCGAAGTAAGAAAAACATGTCAGAGAGAGAGAATGAAGTCACGTTATAAGGGTGAGCAGAGTGTGGATTTTTAGCAAGTTAACCCAGGATCATCCTTCATTAAATAGCTGTAATGTAGTTCACAGCTTGGATCTTGCAAATATTATGAAATACATATTTGACTTATACATTTATTATTAATGAATGATAATATTGAACTAGACTCAGCTGCTTCATTTGGCAATGTAATGCTAATAACCCCTATGTTCAGATAAATAGGAAAAAAAGCAATAAAAATAATTTGCCAAAGGGCCGGTTTCCCACTTGGTGTGTCAGCTTTCTTAATTTGTTTCTGTGCCTTTACTCATTTTCTCATTCATTGCAACGTTTCCTGGTTTGGGAAGGAAACAAAGTGACATACAAAATTATAATTAAATTTTTCCTCAAGTTCAATCACTGAAGAGTTGAACTTAGAGGCAAAGCAAATGTTTAATGGTATAGCAAGTGGGAATCTTCTTAACATATTCAGAAGAATACAATAAACCTGACCTGGAAAATCTGAAATGAGAGAAGGATTTGCAGCCTTGCTAAAGCTTGTCTCACAAGTGAGTGCATATGACAGAGAGTACGTTTTCTTTTTAGTAGTGTCTAGGGTAATGTTTTTGAAAGATTTATTCTGTTTTTCTTTTTTCTCTTGTTCCATTTTTAGAAGGTAGCAAAGCCTTTGTACTTTTTTGCCTCTGGGAAAGATTGTGTCACAAGGTGGAAGGAGAAATTGTTTATAGACTACCAAGCCTGACTTGGAGATAGAAAAACCACATGGAGCTTGGACAGTGGGAATCTCAGTAATACCAAAAGTGGCTGTGAGTCCAGAGGGGTCTTCCCAATGCTTTTGTTCTTGATAAGGCCCTAAGGACCTTTGCAGGATACTGGGCAGGGGAATCCTCAAAATACCTGAGATGAAATTTCCCAGAGGCTGGGCAGGATGGCACTTGAAATGAAATTATTTTTTTAATTTATTCATCATTGTTGTTGTTTATTTTTGACCATAGGGTACCAAATAGGACTAATCATAATCTTTGGTTCATGACATATTGCCATTGTCACTCATTCATGGCCTTCATTTATTTTATTTATTTAATTTTATGTATTCATTTGCAGTATGATGAAATTACATGAATCTACTGCTTGAATTAGGAACTGGAAACTTGCTAAACCCTAATATACACGTATGTGCTTCTCTCCATTCCATATTTTTTGTCTGCCCTTGGAGTAGCCATTATTTTGAATTTTGTTTTTATCCTTACCCAGCCTTAAAGAAAAATTATTACATATATGTCCTAAAAATATTTTGTTTAGTTTTACCTCTTTTTGAATTTTATAAGAAGGATATCACGATGTATGATCTTCTTGGACTTGCTTCTTGCCCTCATCATTATCATTATAAGATTCAATCATGTGTTACATGTTGCTTGGTTCATTAATTTTCATTGATATTTAATATTTCTGTGATTATACTACAGTTTATTCAAACTCTTGTTAATGGGCATTTGGATTGCTTCCAAATTTGTGCCGTCATGGACAGTGCTGCTTAAGTGTTTTCTGGTACACATTTGCTAAACTTCTCTTGGGTAAATACCCAGAAGTGGAATTGCTGGTTCATTGGGTGTGCAAATATTCAACTTTATAAGATTAATGCCAAATTGTTTTCCAAAGTGGTGATTCCAATTTATATCCCATCAGCAATGTGTGAGAGTCCATTGATCTATATAGTCTCTGTAATACTTATATTATCAGTTTTTTAGTTTTTGCCTATTTAATAAATGTAAAATAACATTTCCTGCTCTTGTTTCACATTTCCCTGAGTACTAGTTAGACTGAACAACACTTTATATGCTTTTTAGTAATATATGTTTTCTCTTCTGCGAAATGCCTATTCAGGTTTGTTGCCCAGTTTTCATTTATTATTTACTTGTAGTGTATCTTTACATATAAATAAATGATAGCACAATTTTAATGCTTTCTTTTCTATGGTTTTTGTAGTAGTTTAAGAAACATTTTTTTTACAAGTTCAGAAATATATTCATCTATATTTTTATCTTATAATTTTAAACTTTTTATTTCAACAGCACATCACCACTTCCATTGAACATTGTTTAGGAGTTACTAGTTCCCTAAACAAAAGAATGAATTAAAAGTTATAAGAAAGGAGGAAAAAAATGTCACTTTCAGATGATATAATTGTCTGCTTGAAATCCCCAGAAACTGAGTAAAAAATAAGGATAACAGGGGAGTCGAACAAAGTGGCCGAACATAAGATCCATACAGAAAAGTTGATTATATTTCTAGAAACAGTTAACAAACAATTAGAATAATAACAATGAAGATAGCATTTACAATGAAAAATGTAAAGTACAACATTTAGGAATGAATCTAACAAAAGATGTACAAACCTGTATGTAGAAAGCTATAAAACATTTCTGAAGGATATTTAAAAAAACTAATAGATGGAGGAGTATCCCTGTTCATCAATGGGAAGACGTCATAAAGACCTTAATCCTTCCTATGTAGATCTACAGATTTAATGTAACTCCAGCCAAAATCCCAAAAGGATTCTGTGTGTAGCTCAAAAAAGTTTCAAAATACTTTTTTAAAAAATGAAAACATGTAAAAGAAGTTGCTCTTATACATAAAGACATAAGAACTATTTTAACTAGCATGTGTTATTCACACAGAAGAGAGAAATCCATATATCAAATGGGATATAGAGCTCGACAAAAGACCCATGCATATTATAGAACTTTGATATTTAATAGAGGTGGTATGTAAGATCACTTGGGAAAGGAGTTATTTTTCAATAGTTACTGCTGGAAAAATTGGTTGTCTACAAGGAAAAAGCATGAACATTGATATCTACCTCATACCATACACAAAACAACTTTCCATGGATTAAGAATTTAAATAGCAAAGGCAAAAATTAAAAGCTTTCAGTAGAGTTAATTTGTTCCAGAGAAAGTAAAATAATGTGACATTTGTGCACACCCAAATTTGCATTAACATATTTATATCTAGTTTACTTTTAATATTTAACCCATATTTACTACTAGACACAGATTATAGAGAATTGCTTGAATAAAAAATTAAGTTTTTGTTTCCTTTTATAAAATGATACCCACACTTTCTCCGCTGCTCTCACTTTTCTAATGCTTCTGATTACTGGGGAAGAAATTTTTTTTTTCTTTTGAGACAGAGTCTCGCTTTTGTTGCCCGGGCTAGAGTGCTGTGGCATTGCTCACAGCAACCTCAAACTCCTGGGCTCAAGCGATCCTCCTGCCTCAGCCTCCTGAGTAGCTGGGACTACACGTGCGAGCCACCACGCCCGGCTAATTTTTTATTTCTATTGTTTTATAATTGACTTGCTAATTTTTCTATTCTTAGTAGAGACGGGGTCTTGCTATTGCTCAGGCTGGTCTCCAACTCCTGACCTTGAGCGATCCACCCGCCTCGGCCTCCCAGAGTGCTAGGATTACAGGCGTGAGCCACCGCGCCCGGCCAAAAATCTTAAATTAGATATTCATGTCTTTATCTTTGCAAATTTTTTTCTAAATTAGGGTCTATCCAGGGGAGACAAAAGGATATAGGAGTAGGACTGAGAAAAGCACAAGGCAGCAAATATGAAAAACTTTGAATTCTGAATATGATTTAACAGTTCTTAGGCCAGATACTATTAGTTGACTCCTTCAACACCCCCAGCAACTTCTTTTTACTCATCTTTCTCCATTTCGGAAGCTAAAAGCTCATCTTTTCAGACTCCTTTTTCACTAGAGGTGGTCATGTGTCTTGGTTCTGGCCAATGAGCATCAGCGTTGAAAGACTTCACTGCTTTCAGTTAATGTTGTCTCCTTGCTTTCTTTCCGCTGCCTGGAAAACACAAATCGTCACAGCGACGGTTGCTAACGGTGACAGAGCAGAAGGACAAGGGGCCTACTTTCTTGGTGGCATCCTTGAGCCCCTGTACATGCCCTAGACTGACCAACCCACCTACAACCCTTAGTTATATAAGTGAAGTAAACCTATTTCTATTCATTTGCCATTTATTGGGCTTTCTTATTCATACTCACTAAGGAGTACAATCCTAATCAACACTCTCCACGGGATACTAATTCACATGTGTATACCTGGATATAGTGGTTATCATTCGTTTATACGAATGCCTGCAACTTCAGTATACCTCCTTCAGAATTTAACAATTCCTGTAGACAAAGATTCAATAGTAAAAACAAAGAAGAATTGAGTCATACAATTTAATTTGATTTAATAGGTATAAATAGGCCCCTCTATTTCTGAAAAAGAGAATAATTAATTTTTATACATTCTGGAAGTTTTGCAAAAACTGATCATGATTTTGACCACAAAGATGTTAAAATTTTTAATGGTGTTGTCAGCTTTTCGTGGATCACATTTCTCTGGCAATAAACCTATATTTGAAATGGTATTAATAAATAGATAAACATAAGTTCTTACTACTTGGAAACATACTTTTAGAAATATTACGTTGGGTCAATGAGGAAACGAAAGTGGGAAGCTCTCCAGGCAGCAGTGAAAATGAGAATGCTTCATCCCCAAATCTATGAAATACAGCAAAAACATCCCAAAATTTGTGAAAACACATTTGAGAGAAAATTAATAGTTTTAAATTCCCTCAATATTGATGAAAAAAATAGAAAATAAAGGAAGTAAGAATTCTTAAGAAATCAGAAAAAGAACACTGAAAGAAAATATATAGATTTAAAAGATATAAACTGGACTTAATGAAACTAAAAGCAAAACTCTGTAGTAAAAGAAAAAACTAAGAGTTTAAAAAAAACAATAAAACAAGGCTGATTATAAAAAATAGGTATATTTTTGTCTTATCTAAGATTAGGAATGAGAAAGTAGACATAGTATGGATATGGAGAGATGAAAAAGAATTATAGAAGACTGCATATATTGTGAAAATGAAACTGGAGACCTAGAGGAGATAGATGATTTTCTAGCAAAAGATAAAACGCCAAATTCGACCTAAGAAGATGTAGGATCCTTGAATAGACCAATTACCAAAGACAAGATCGAAAAGGTGAATAAAGATGTACCATTCAAATAGACACCAGGGCCAGATGGGTTCTCAGCCAAGTTTTATATAACCTTTAAAGAAAAGTTTATTCTGGGTTATTTAAACTATTTCAAGCCATAGAAGAAGCTAGAAGCTGTTCTCATTTTATAAATCTCACAAACTTAATGAAACTTTATCAAGTACCATTATAGTGCCCAAACAAAACAGAACTCATTTATTAGTATATGCAAAATTGTAAATACAATATTGGCAAATAGAATATATAAAAGAATGATACATTATCACACCAGGTAACTCAAAGGAATTCAAAGGCAATTCAGTATCAGTATAAGCCATTATGACATCAATAAATTTTGGAAGAAAAGACCATGATCACATAGTGTTGAAAAGGCATCTGATAAAGCAGTTTTTCCTAATAAAAACTCAATAAAATTAGGGGGAAAAAACTACTTATATGTACTAACATGTTTTACTATATGCCTACAACAAATACCATTCTAAACAGCAAAATGCTTCTAAACCATAAAAACTTTTCAATTAAATCAAGAACAAAAAAATAATAACTAGCACTTCTGTAGTGCTTACTATGTGCCAGGATTGTTCTAGGTACTTCACATACATTAATTTCCACAAAAATTATACGCAATAAATATTTTCATAATCCCCACGTTACAGATGGAAAAACTGAAGCACAGAGAAGTTAAATAACTTGCCCAAGAGCACACAAACAGCAAGTGGTGAATTTATGATTCAAAGTTATGCAATTGTCACCTGGCACGGTGGCACCTGCCTATAGTCCCAGCTGAGGTAGGAGGATTGCTTCAACCCAGCAGTTCGAGTCCAGCCTGGGCAACACAGGGAGACTCTGTCTTGAAAAACAACAACAAAAACAAAGTTATGCAGTTATGTGCCATAGATCATTTGTTAGCCACTATGCTGTATAGTTTCTGCAAGTAACCAGAGATTCCATCATTGTTACTATCTAATATTTTTTAGAGGTACTTATAATTGTAATAAAACTAGAAAAGAAAGAAATGTTAATGTTGGAAAAGAAGGGATCAATTAACATTTTACACATTGTATTTCTTGAAAGAGCATCTAGTAAAATACCACTAAAATTAACACTGAATTTTGGTCATTTAGATAAACAAAACTGTTTTCCTCTAAGCTTGCAATAAGACCTAGAAATGGAAATTAGGAGAAAATGTTACTATCTCACAACAATTACATGCACAAACACATATAAAATAATTTTTAGAACTGGCAAAAACTTGATGAGAAAAGCACAGGATTTATATAAAAATCTATAGTGTTATTAGAACATATACAAAGAAGATTTAAATGGAAAAAATCTCAAATTGAAATACTAATTATTATTTAAAGTCCCAATTATCCCAACTTAATATATAATTTTTATAAAATTCCAATAACAAGATTTTTTGGGGCAGTGGATAAAATAATCTTAAAGTGCAGATAAAAGAATAAATGCTTCAAAATAGCCAGAAAATGTGTGAAATAGATGAAGAGTGATGAGAAAATTTCCATACCAGGTATTCAACATACCATAATCAATATGGGCATAGGGAGAGACAAACAGTTTAAACTTAAAAATAAATCTCAGGGTATATGAGAATTTTATGTTTTATAAGTGCAGGTTTAATTTAATGGGAAAAGGATGAATCATTTAATGGTAATGACATAAATGCCTTTCTAAATAGAATAAAAAATATAGGGTTGTCTTCAATTGGCCAGTCTATAGTTTTTCAAGTGGCAGACCAAATAGCCAGGCCACTGGCAACAACCCAAGAGTTAGTAAAAACATAAATTCATCAAAAGTGATACTGGCTCAAGCTATGAGAATGGCCTGACTTCTGCGTATGTGGTAGAATTGCCATGTCCACTTTTAGTTTTTGTAGCTGGTGTTAGAGTTGAAAAGCCATTGATCCCAGTGGACACCATTAGGTTTCAGCTTAGCCAAACCATTAGTGAACCAGGCCCAGGCACCGAGGTGAACCTCAGTGTATTGAGGGACCCATTGAGCCAGCAATCTCCTTCAGGCAGCAGAATGGGAGATGAAGTTTCCACTAAAGATATAGTTGTCATTTTTTCACATAAAGTTGATGTCACTCATGCCACGCCAGTTGTGTTCTTCAGTGTACCATTTATTTGCATGTGACAATCAAGGCTTGTTAGGCCCTTTCTATCTTGTTGTTGAATATGAGTTGATCCACCCCAAATGGGAATATTAGGCCCTGGATAGTCACAGGTCTCCATGGGTTAAGCATTTAGTTTCAAGAGTCGCTTAGTAGCAAGTGACATGTCGGGGAGGCAACAAGTTTAAAACCTCAGAAGACACCTTTGGATGTTACTGCCTCTCTTAGCCAGAGGCTTCAATTGGAAAAATCATCAATCATATAGACTTGTAGCTCAAAAGGGTTGTTAGGGATATGGGGCCCCAAAGGTTGAGAGCCTGCCATGGCTTGCTGGATGCTTCCAATGCAACCTATTGGTTTGGGCCCCCACTCAAAGGATGAGAAAGAAACATCCAAGTAGAATGCCCAAGTGAGGCACACACTGTCTCCAATACCAAAGAGTCCAATAAGGTGTTCTTTTTGGTGGCTGGAGGCCAGAGATAGTTTTTCCTCAACTGTCAAAGGGATTGAACATTTTGAATCTGCCTATATAGTACCAAGAAACTACTGAGCAGAACCCTGAATTTTGTCAAGGTTTATCAGCCACCCCTGCTGGCACAAGTGTGATAAAACTACAGATAGAATAGTTATTAATCAAACTGGGTCTTCTCACCTGTCAATCAAAGTATACTATCTACACAGTAAAAGCTTTGGATATCAGAGGGTAGATGCATTTGTGCTAATCCTGACTCACCCACTGGTGACAAACGGTAGAGGAATGTAGGTACCCCTGGGGGAATATTGCAAATAGGTATTGGAGTATCTGCTACATGAATGTGACTGGATTTTGGTCCTAGGGTGCTAGTGGGATAGAGAAGTAGGTGCTGGCAATGTCTAAGACATCATGCCAGGTGCCATCAGTGTGTGCAGTGGATCCAGTGACACTGTACAGGCAGGGCTTTGGGAACAGCTGAATTCAGTAAGTCTCAAGCTCTCATCATCCTTTTTCATTGGCCATATAGGGCTATTATATTGAGATATTACATCTCTTACTACCCCTGCTGCCTGTAAGTTAGGGCTGCAAGGTTGTGATTTTCCTTTTTCCTCTTGGGACACTGTGCTGTTTCTGTTGGCCCTGAGAGAGGACAGGGAGATTATTTGAGGAACAATTTACAGTTCCCTTTATCACTTCTCTACATGTGACTTTTCCCAATTGAGAGACTCTCTCCAGCATTTATGGGATAAGAAAGTACAAGCATATAACACCTCAATTCTTAATATGCATTCAGATGTAGGAGCGATAGTACCAGTAAATTCAATTGGCCCAAAGTTCCCTAAGGTGCCACAATGTCTTTTCTTCCCCCCTGTGAACCCAGCCAAAACCCCATTATCTCAATCTAAGTGCTTTTTCCTTCCCCACTTCCAAGTAGGATTGTGACTTGGCTGCCTACAGCCAAGATAATCATACAAGTTTGAATCCTTTCCACCCTGAAATTCCCCAGGATACTCAAATGGCTGTGTATGGCCTTTGATTTGCCTTTGACGACAGGGAGATATTGGCCGCACCCCTAATCATCTTTCTTCTTAAAACTGCTGAGGCAGGGAAGGGAGGGATCAGGGAGCACAGAGGGAGAGAGTAGCTCTATGACATTAAACAAGGTTTCCCATTTATATTTGGTTTCAAACAGTGCAGCAGCTGCTAGCAGCCCAGCCAGACAAACTTCCAATTTTTTGCTCCCATCTCACCTCAAGCCCCATGTTGAGTGGTAAGGTTATCATTAGAGACACTGGGTATTTCTGCTTTGGAGACTCCTGGACTTGATAGCCGTAGCCATACTGTTTTCTGAGTGGGGCTGTCAGATTTGCACCCTTTGTTGACCTGTGCTTTTTAAAAAGAAGTCCACTTTAATCTGGGACAAATTGCTGCCCTATTATTATGATAACATCACCTAAGTTTTTGACTAGTTTTAACATAAGGGCTAGGAGAGTTTTCCAGAGCAATGGGGCTGATGATAAGAATGTCTAGAGTCCTTTGGGTTAGTTTCTCAGTCTCCATTGATTCATCAGCATTGTAAACCCAATCTGGGGCAGGCAGAGCCTGAATACTAGGCAATGATCCATCTGTGGTTTCCTTTGGAGTTTTTCTCTTTCAGAGAAATCTCCCTAAGAGGGTCAAAGGTCTCTCATCGCAGCCAAGACCCACTAACCAAACTCTGAGTCCTTTCTCTGTCATTTTGAATGGATCTAAGGTCGGCTTGATGGCCTGCAGGAGGGGCTGAGCCGTGAGATGCCCCAACTATTGCCATTCTTCCTTAACATGCACCCCAGCCCCTCAATTCCCACATGATCCAGCTGAAGCACTCACAAGTAGCCTGGTTTCTCTCACGGTGGTTGCAAATTTGCTTCCTTTCACATTCCAGGTAGATACTCATCTCTAACTGTTGTCTGAAAGGGGCAGAACCTTCTTCACCTCTAGGATGAATCTTGGGACTGATTGTCACACTGTGGAGGGCTGAAGGCTGATAGCCCGATTGGTAAGAGGAAGTCTGCCCACCGGGAGAGTTAACAACACCCTACGTAGATTTGGGGTAGCTGTCTCAGAACCAATTTTCCAGTACTTGGTCTGCAACCACCTCCTTCATTTCTCCTCATTAACAGGTGATATGGTGCAGGACCATTTATTGACCAAATATATTTGGTCAACATCTTCACTGCTAATGTTATGGACTTCCCTCTAATCCCATCAGTCCAAAAGCTTCTCCCCCTTTCTCTTTCACAAAGTCACATCTCTATCAGCATGCCATCCTCATCACAAAAATTGGCAAGAACTATGACCAATCTAAGCTTTTACTTTATCTTCAAGCTGATATGTTACCTGCCAGGGTTTGGTGGATGATGGTAGAAGACATAACACTCCTGGGTCAGACGTGAAAGAGTTCATTACTCAGAGCAACAGTAGTGGCCAGAGTACAGTATTAGCATTTTTTCCACTGATTTCCTGAACCCCCAATTCCCATATCTGGTATGAAGAGCCCCCGGTGACACCTGCATACACAATGGGTTGTGTTATAGGAGAGAAATCTTGACCTTGGGAAACTTGAATCTATTATGCCTGAGACACTATCTTTACCTTCCAAGACCATCAACCAACTTGCCTTTTGCTCTAGAAGGAAATATTATCTCCATCTTTCAAGGCTGCTTTCTATACAAACATACTCGGAAAGGTAGTCTGGAACAAAGGACATTCAGTTTTTACTCTGAAGTCAGGTAAGAATGTGAGAAACCCATGGAGAACTATCTCCCAACAATGAATTTATATTCTTTGCCAGAATGGAATAAAATTGAGGAGAACTAAAATTTTTAGCAAATCAGGGGAAACATTAAAAAGAATAATAAATTTAGAGAACTTGTTTGATGAAAACTGTTATAATTTATAGAGAAGAGTCTACTGAAAGTGTAAACAATTTCAAGTATATAATCTGTGAATAAATTTTATGCATTTTGAAATCAATTCATGATTTCAGGCAATTTCATGAAAAGAAAATTGACGTTCTTTTTTAGAAAAAAATACTAGCAATCTGTTATTTCAAACATACATGGCTCAGAAATTGGTTAGGCTCCTTATTTTAAATATTCAGATAATCAATATATAGAAGTTTTGAGACATTTCCTTCAAATATACAGATATGTCACTTTTATTTTCATAAACTTAATTTTGAAAGTAGCTTCTGAATAGAACCATTTATAAATCTACTAGTGTAATAAAAATAATTTATAGTCAAGAAAATGTTTTCTAAAACAAATATATAATTTTAATTATTTAAGAGTCCCCTTTAAGTATGAAAAATGTCCTGGTTTGGATGAAAAAGTATGTGTTCATCTGAGTATGAATGAAAGTTACCTGGTGAGAGGAAGGATTTGAGTACAGGACGCCAGTGGGGAGTGAAGTTTTAAGAAGCTTCTGTGAGAAACGTGAAAACGATCTCACACAGGATATGCACAGAACAGTACTGTTCAATTCATTTATATTTTCACCAGTCATCAGAGAATCATTGAACTTTTGAGTTAGAAGGGAGCTTAGAATTCATCTACTTTAATGTTCATTGCAGTATCTTTTAAAACACCCTTTACAGATTTAAATTTTATTTTAAGAACAGTAACTATAATATATTTTAAAATAATTTAGGGAGCATGTGAATGAGTAATGTTGAATACATTAAATATAAAAGTATATTCTACTCATACTGCTTCTGTTTGATTTGAAGAATCAGCTGTATTCTTTCCTAAGATTGACTTTCCTCCTTTCAGCTGAGTGTAGTTTTATTTGACTCTTTTAATTAAAAAGCTGCTTTAATTTGGGGCATTTTCTACACCTGCAATAATGTCAGCTGCTTGATATCTTCTTCCTTTCCATAATTGCATTGGATTTTAACACCACTTTTAGTTGCCTAGTAATTTAGTCATGAAGATTAGTATGATGAAAACATAGCAAAGTTATTAAAAATTGAGCCTCTGAGGTCAGTTAAAACCGGGTTTAAATTCTAGTTCTGCCTTTTACAAACTGTGTGGCTTCAAGTTATATATTTGATCTCTCTAAGCCTCAACTGTCTCACCAGTAAAATGGGGGTAATAGTGGCAATACTCTCCTCATTGAATTGTCGTGAGGATTAAATGAGGTAATATATGTCAAGAGCTTAGCACAGTGCCTGACACAGTTAACACCGAATGAATGTGATCAATGATGATGAATATTATGATGATATCAACTTAACACAAAACCAGAGGTATAAAAAACTGTAGTCTTAATAAAAAAATAGGCCATTAATTCAGAATCTAATTCTATCTTTATTAATTTATATATTGCCTTTCATTTCATGGAATTATTTCAGGAGGGATGCCTGATGACATCTACCACTGGGCCATTTTCTCATCTGAGAGAATCTAGGATGTGAGAAAAGGGAGTGAAGAGATTGAATGGGAAAGGATGGTATTTGGATGGATAGACAGAAGGACATCCTTTGCCCAAGTGTGATTTTTGCAGTCTGATGATTTTTTGAAAGCAGTTTGCAAAGCTGGGATAACTAATCTGAACTATAGCCCTATTAGTAAAGTCAATATTTTTATCCCTGTTTTACAGATAGAGGAACTGAGCCAAGACATGGTAAATGTCTTTGTCAAGGTTATGTAGAAAGTCAGGGCAGAACTACACATTTATTTTAGAGTATTGATTCCAAAGCCATAGGTTGTATATTTCTGGCAATGTGCAAAATAACTAGAAACACATTGTAGAGTGGGATGTCTTTAAAATAGAATAGTGCAAATATTATTTTCAAAATCTCAAATGTCACACCTGTGTAATCACTTATTTCTAACATTATGAAGCATGAAAGAAAACATATCTGCAAAAAGAAACGACTAATTGTATTGATAAAACAGCCTTTGGAAAGAGACTGGAGCCTGAGGGAGAGGAAGAGGGAATTAGAAGAGGGGTTAGAAGAGGGAATTGAGTTAATACCTTTAACACATTTATACCTGACAATGCATTTTAATATTGAACATGAAAAAAAACACGGGTGGGGTTTCCCAGTGTCAT
This sequence comes from Propithecus coquereli, assembly GCF_000956105.1. Taxonomy (NCBI): domain Eukaryota; kingdom Metazoa; phylum Chordata; class Mammalia; order Primates; family Indriidae; genus Propithecus; species Propithecus coquereli. Next base: position 497,337 of record NW_012136858.1, on the reverse strand, counting down.
AAGTGGCAGTTCTGAATTTCTTCTCTCGTTTGCAGCTCCGGCTCATCTGGGTCTCTATGGCTAAATGAAGGAGGGAGTCAGCCAGCCGGAGTGAATTCATCACAAAATATAGTAATTCTTGTCCAGCAGAAAAGAGCTATTTATTTCTTCTGTAAAGCAGGGTGTGGATAGACACTTTAATTAGAAGTACATCTAGATGCAGGGAATAAGTATATTTCCTTTCTCTATTTTAGTGTTCAGTCTTTTGCTGAAATGTGTGATCAAGCAGCTCCTGGAAACCATTTTAAATTGGCATAGATGGATCTTCCTTGACTAAATTTAGCAGGATAGTCAAAATTTTAGTAGTCTGTCTCACCCACTCTAAGTTCATTTCCCACTTAGCATTTATGCCTGCTAACTGGCTGTTGTTTGTGTGGAAATGTATAGTTTTGCTTTCCAAGAGAGAAGAGTTGGCAGTGGGGTATAGTCAGCCCTGAAACAGTTCCTATTCCGGGATTAGACATTATTTTCATCTTCTAGGGGGAGATAAGCCAGGCATGTACAGACAAGTCCTGCACAAAAGCCCTCTCTGGAACACATCCACTTTCGGCATTGCTATTTCAAATCAGTTGCATCATCAAATACTTTATATAAAAATTTCCAGTTACTAAATTTGGTTGGAAAAAATAATATTCCATTTGGACGGTGGATGCAAGGATATCATTCTGGTGGCATCTGATACAATAAAAATAGCCTCACGTGGGTAACTAAGAAAGAAAACCCTGTCATGCTTTGGTGCTAATTTCAAATAGTGCTGCTTTTGTGCTAAACAATGATCGTATCAACAAGCCAGGTTCTGTCATCACCACAATAGGCATTTGAAATTTACTTGGTCAGTAATTCTATTATGCCTATTAATTATCACACTGGAGTCCAAACAGTGTGCTGATTTTTTCTCCCATTGATTAGACAATTCAGTGGAAAGGGAGCCATCCCCATCCCAGCTCCCTTGCAAATCACCTGCCCAGTCTGGTTCCCCCCTCCTTCTCAGGGCTCACCTTCCCAAACTGCTGCCTTCGCTGCTGCAGCCACCAGCCAAAGCTTCTTGGACTAGTCACTTCTACCTTTGCATGAACCTGGATGGGGTTCAAACCCTCGTGGGTTTGTGGGTTATACCCTCATAACCCCTATTTCCACCCTACTTTCCTTTGATTTATGTGTAATTATATCCTCTTTGCTAGGAGTATTAATTTCCTTTCTCCCTCCCTCCTAGACTATAATCTCTTTAAGAGCAGAAAATGTTATTGTAGTGTATTATTGCCCTTAGGTGTCTAGCAGCGACAAAGAAGAAACATAAATATTTGTTGAGTGAATGACTGAATAAATGAATGTTAGAACTTCCTCCAAATCGAGTGTCAATAAATGTCTCCTAGTGGTCTCACTGAGATAATGGGAAACAGAAGAGGCTAAAACTTTGAAGACAAACTTCTCCAACCTCACAATTTTGCTTGAGGGCTCACTCTGTTACTGAGTACCCAGGTGCCTTGGGACATATTTACCTCATTAGTGTCAGATTTATAAAGGTAATATATTGTGAAAACCCCGATCTATAAAAAAATCTTTTTCCACAGGAACTTCTCTGGTAATGGAAGTGATTTTTCTCCAGCAGGACTTGATAAACTTAACCACAAGTCAAAGTTAGAAAACTGAAAGGAGCCCCAAGAGAAAGGCAGAGCCGAATGGAAACAACTTCAGAGCAGCAGAGCGTGTAAGATTTGTATTCTAGGGTCACAGCGTGGAGTGTTCAGGTTACCTGTGCTGATACATGGGGGTCCAGGTAGGCTGCCCAGTCCTTCACTCTGCTCCATCTGTGTAATGACTGAGGTCAGGACTGAGCAGACAACCTCAGTCTCAAACTTCCGGAAACCGAGGCAGCAGCATTCGTTGGAGTCACATGTAGAGGAGAGGTAAAGTATGCAGTAGGATGGAGATCTCACTGGCAAAACACACATAGTTCTTTGGATTGTTGCGTTTTTCAAGATGTAAGCCTGGGAATGCTGGCATCAGATTCACCGGACACTTTTATATAGGTTTGTGCCTGCCCAGCCTTGGCTGGGAGCATGGGAGGTGAGTGGGAAATTGTACTGGTCTGTCAGGGCTGTCATAACAAAATACCGTAGATTGGATGGCTTAAACACTGGAAATTTATTGTCCCATAGTTCCGGAGGCTAGAAGACCAAGATCAAGGTGTGGGCAGGTTGGGTTTCTCCTGAGACCTCTGCCCTCAGATCGCAGATGACAGCCTTCTTGCTGCCTGTTCACACGGTGCCCTCTCTGCGTGTGCACCTTGCGTGTCTCCTTGTATGTTCTAGCCCCTCTTCCGATCAGCACACCAGTCAGGTTGGATTAGGACCCGCACTAATGGCCTCATTTTAACTTAACTCTTTAAAGGCCCTATAGTCACATTCTGATGTACTGGGGTTAAAATTATAAGAATTCTGGGAGGACGCAATTCAGTCCATAAGAGGAATATTAATTTAAAAGTACTTCAGATGATTATAAAAGCACAAATCTGAAAAATCAGTGGTTGTTCTTCACCCCTTCCTTGTGGAAAATTATAGGGCTTTTAACCTCCTGGCTCTTGTCGCTCTAAACTCATTAGGCACATCTGCCAGTGTCATAACCATCAAGCCGGGGAATGGCACCTACTTTTTAACCTACTGTGATGACTCTTTCCTTCTAAACTTAACTGTCTCATTAGGAACTCTCAGAACATTAAAACAACTTAACTCTGGGGCTAAGGAGTATTTATAAGGAGTATTTATACTTTTATTTTGCCGGGCTCAACAGACATTGTTTTTATGAATTAACAATTCCTCATAGAGACATCACCCTCCACCCATTCACTAACCAATGTCTGTCACGCTTCCACGTACAAAGAACTCAAACAACCTGTGACCAGCACAGCCTTGCGACCAGTTTGCTGAGCAGCCATGGCACAGGGTTCAGTGTGTGCCATAGAATGTGTCCCTCCAAATCCACATGTCGATGCTTAATTGCCAACGCAATAATATTAAGAGGTGGGACCTTTAGGGGGTGGTTAGGCGATGAGGGCTCCTCCCTCGTGAATGGCATCGATGCCACATACAGAGGCTCCACATGGCATTCGTCCTTTTTGCCCTGCTGTCTTCCACCACGTGAGGATGCAGCAACAAGGTGCCACCTTGGAAGCAGAAAGCGAGTCTTCATCAGACACCAAATCTGTTGGCACCTTGATGTTAGACTTTCCACCTCCCAGAACTGTGAAAAATAAATTTCTGTTATTTGTAAGTTACCCAGACTGTGATATTTTGTTATAGTAGCAGGAACAAACTAAGAACTGTGAGCCAGGCAAATTTTGCAATTATTGGAAATTTGTGCTTATGTGATGGCATTGATCACATTATATCATAGGTCATTGTTTACATATTTGTCTTTTTTCCATCTGGTAAGTTTCTTGAGAGCAGGGGCAGGTGCTAGACCTTATTCAGTTTTGTTTCTCTAAAATATTTGTTGGATGAATGAATGATGAATTTGAGAAATATCTTCAGGTTTGAGATTTGTTTAAAGAAGTATTTCCTTACCCCTCATTTTTACTAAACTCATGAAATTACATCTTTGTTATTTAAATCTCTGTGTATGGAGTGGAAGAAGAAAATCTCAGTTTGTCTCTGCAATGTCTCAAAAAGTAAATGTTAACAAATTATATGGCTAAAATTCAAATATACTTCTTTCATAGAAAATATAGTGGTAAACCAGTAAGAGATGAACAAAGGAATAATCTCATTATGGAAAACATATTTATGCCTGTATTAGCCATTTGCCTTGTTATTGTGAACAGAAATAAAGTGACCCCGGAATGAAATGAATCTAGTCTTTGTGGCAGAGGGTACGGAACTCTTCCCTGCTCCCTCCACAGCAGAATGACCTGTCGATAAAGAGAAGGCCACTTCTGGAAAAGGGTCTCCTTTCTTTGAAGAAAGCATCTGAAACAAGTGTTACAGCTAAAACCTGATTATTGAGAACTCCTGGGGCTGGAGCCGGTTCTTTCACTGTACTGCCACAGATAAGCCTGTCTTCGTTTGGGACTAGGAATATTTGTTTGTGAAGAGTTGATTTTCTTCACTATAACACTGAAACTACATTTGGAACATTTTATTGACATTAAGTAGAATCTTTAAAGAGTTCTATTTTGAAAACCATTTCATATCCTCTTAATGCCTTTTGTTAAAATACTCCTAGTTTAATTCTCAAGTGTGAGGCATTTACTGGAGAAATGAAAATACTTCAGGGAGCAGGCAGACGAGGTGGTGGCAATGGCCCCAAAGAATCGAGTTATGAAAAGAGTATTTAAATAGGTAATATTTCCCTAACTGGGACATCTTAAATAAGGAATTTTTGATAATTCTGATAGAATCGAAACTGAAAATAACTTAAGTGCTTCTGCAGAAGAACAAGGCTTTTCTTTATTGAGAGACAGCATAAATATGGTATTTATTCAAGAGGAATAAATAAAAGCCTGTTTGATAAACACCTGTTTGATGGCCATTTTCAAGCATTTTAGCTCCACAGCCTACATATACTAGGCATATTACAGTAGGATGTCTCCTTTAACCTTTATTCCTTCTCCTCTTCATTGTCAGTGGCGAGATGATTTTTTTTTTTTTTGCAAAAATAATACATTAGGCCTGAGAGGTGATGCATATTAGCCAGAGAAGAGTCTGTTTTGCCTTTTAAGTGCTCCCAGAATGGATCCAGGAATAGCTTTCCATGGCTCGACAACAGCAAGCAGTAGCTGGAAGCGTCTGAGAGGGAGGGCAGAGGACAGGGGAAATAGACGTTGGTGTGCTCTCCCTGGCTAACTCTGAATGACCTGACAGGACCCAAGGGGCACAGTCCAAGGGATGTTGTGACTATTCTTTGGATTCAGAATGTCTGGAATTGGCTGCTTGTGACATTTCATTCTTTCTGACCACGGACTTACTGGCATGCCCTTCTAGGTAAGTGGGTCCTTTTGGCAGGGTTCCATTTACCTCATTGTTAAAGGTGTCCTTTCCTGAATAATTCTCCTTAAGCACTCGTAAACAACAAACATGTATTTCTTTAAACATATTTTAGAAATCACACGTGAATTACTTTTTACTGGGCTTTCTTTCTGTTAGCCCTGCTGTCTCTGGCCTCGTATTGCCCTGATATTTCCAAATAGTCAGGTCCCTCCTTGTTCTCTAATGTCCCTCGTCCGCTTACCTGCTCTGGTGCTGCGGTTAGGTTGGGGTCAAGTTACTTCACAGTAGTAGGACCTTGTTTTACATTCTTCTTATAAACTCCAGAGGAGCAGAGTGTATAACAGGAGCATAGAAGTGCTCAATCAAGATGTATTGCTTGTTTGGAATTTAAAAAATCTGACGGCATAAATCAAACAAGATTCTTCTGACTTCACTTTGGTCTTTTCTCTGCTTTTCTTAAATCTCTTCTTGAAAGTTTTAAGAAAAGAATGTGAGCATTAAAGTCACCAATTTCTTTAAAAAATAAATAGAGCCTGTCTTTCTGCCAGGAGCAGAAGTGTTGCAAACATGAACTCGCCGCACCTGTTTGCCCCCGTCACTCAGGAGAGCCTTTTTAATAAGTTAGTCGCGGGCTAAGCGCTGTTGCTGTTCAATTGATAAAATAGGTGACATATTTTGTGTCAGATGCAACTACTCAGCAGTCTTTCACCCACTGTGTCTTCTTGCTTTAGAGCAGCCATTGCCCCACAACCACCGACTGAGAACTTTTCTAATTACCACCCCCTGCCTCTTCTCCACCCATTATATACAGCACAGCAATAGGAAATGGTAGCGCTCATCTTAGAGAAGAAATAAGAAGGTCTTTTTTTCTCTTCCCTTCCCCATACTTGGTGTTCCCAAAGGGTCAGCCCACCGCTGATCACCAAGCTTACTAATGTGAACCACAGCAGTGCCTGTGTTATGTTCTTTCATCATCAGCCCCGTGGCCTAATGAATTTGCTTGAATATGTACACCATTGCTCTCCAGAGGAGTATAATGGGTCTGCTTAAAAATAACCACCCTTTTCCCATGCTGTGCTAGTTCATTTCCAGTAAACACTCTATATTAGATTTTTTGCCTTTTTGGTGATTGAGGAAATATTTGGCCAAACACTGTATATCAATTATTGCCAAGAATAAAGTATGAAAATTAACTGTTAGGTTTTTTTAAATCTAATTATTGCATAGGCATTTAATGGAAAGTAATAATAGTATGATTACTATTTATTGAGAAACTGGACCTTTAGTGTTAATATCGTTAGAGTTTTTTTTTTTTTTTGCTTGAGATAAGTTTCTTGATAGCTTTATGTCACAGGATCACAGAATCTTAGGAATAAAAATCATCCTAGAAACCCTCTAATCTAACCCTTTCAATTTTAGCTTGGGAAGTTAACAAAAGAATAAATACTCTTAACAGTATATTATACTTCCTTTATTTTTTAAGATTAAAAAAAATAAACTTTTAATTTTAGAATGAACTAGATTTTTTTAAAAGTTACTAAGATAGTACAGAGAATTCCTATATACCCAAACACAGTTTCCCCTGCTATTAACACCTTAAATTAGTATGGTACAATTGTCACAATTAATAAACCAATATTGATTATTATTTACTGAAGTCGGTACTTTATTCAGATTTCCTTAGTTCTTACCTAGTGTCCTTTTTGTGTTCCAGAATCCCATGTTAGATTTATTTGTCATGTCTCCTTAGGTTGCTCTTGGCTGTGTCAATTTTTCACATTTTCCTTGTTTTTGATGACATTGACAGTGTTGAGAAGTAGTGGTCAGGTATTTTGTAGAATGCTCCTCAATTGTGATTTTTCTGATGTTTTTCTCATGATTAGACTGGGGTTGTGGGTTTTGTGGAAGACATTCGTAGAAGTGAATTACCATTTTCATCATATCACATTAAGGATACATACTATCGACACGACTTGACACTATTGATGTTGACCCTAGTGTTCGCTTCCGCAGCACATGACCTTGATTACAGGTAGTGTTTGTCAAGCTTCTCCACTGTAGTTCCTCTTTTTCACCCCTTTCCTTGTTGTTCACTTTGGGAAGAAGTCACTATGTGCCGCCCTCCACATAGATTATTTGGAATTCTTCTGCATGGTAGATTTATCTCTTCTCCCTCATTTATTAATTCTGTCACTTTATATCAATATGGACTCATGGATAGTTAATTGATACTTTGAGGTATGATCTAATACTACTTTATTTTGTTAGTTAAATTGTTCCAGCTTTGACAATTGAGAACCCTTTCAGTTGGCTTCTGTGTTCTTTTAATATAATCCCATTGTTATGGGGTTTTGCGTTTTTTGAGCATTTACTAAATTTCTGGTACTTACAGATGCTCCAGGGTTATCTTGCATATTTCCTGCTCCAGTCCTAGAATTAGCCATTTCTCCAAGTAGCCCTGGTTCTTTGTATTAGAGAATGGTATTAGCAGCTATTCTCTGGTGAGCCCTTGATGGAAGCTATAGAGCTCCCTGCATGTGGGAGACAGAAGGTTCAAGAATTCTTTTAAGTCAAAGAGTCAGAGATTTGCTAAGTCTGTGCTTTCTTGTAATGGCATGCCCTTAAAAACTTAGCAGACTTCTGACCCATTGTTTTCCAGTCATTCCACATACCAATAACCGTGTTACAAATTCTTTCTTAGTTATGATTCTCAAATTTATTTTATTTATCAGCTTCCTCGCTTTCCTTCTCCAGTCCTGTTTCTCCCAACTAAATGGCAGATGTTTTGAGGCTATTAGTCTTCAAAGGAAAGGCCACATTATTTATTTTATTTTGCTACAGAACTGAGTTTTGAGGGTTTCTTTAATACAAAGGCAGTCTCAATTTTAAATTCTTAAATCTTAAATTAGGATATAGAAGCAATTGGATTTTTAATCCTGACCAGATTTCTAGAAACTGGACAAGCCTCTCTTAAGCACATCTTTTGCTCGTGCTGACATGTCAAATTCAACCAAGGTCACACACTAATCCATTAATTTTTCCAACCAACTTATGCAGAATGTCCATTTCAGTAAGAACATGGTATATTTTCCAAGTTACTACAATTTTTCCAAAGGTTTTGTTGCAGTATAACATAGATTTCCATCCTTTTGGTATCTGATATTAGTTTCCTTGCTAATGTCACATATTTTAGGTTTCTGTTACAGGAACACCCTGCATCAAAGGTACTGATTTCTATATTAGGCAAGATAATAATCACTGCTGTTGGCTCTCAACAAGAATCTTCAAATAAAAATCTCAGTGGCTTAATCCGTTAAAAGTACATTAATTACTCTCACCACATTCTGGTATAGTCTGCAGGGAGAACTGTTCCACATAGCTATTTAGAGAACCAGATTGACAGACACATCTCCGTCTTCAGTCTGTGGCTCACAAGGTCATCTTGGGCATCTATATCCAGCAAACAGATGGAAGGAGAGACCCCATTGCTTCTGCCTACTTTCTACCAGCCAAAACGCAACTATGTGGTTTTACTTAATTGCAAGGCAGGGTAAGAAGTGTTGTCTAGCTCTGGGTGTATATGTCCAAGAAGAAAAAGAAATAGGTTTGGTTAACAGGGAGCATTGATTTTGCTATAATCTCCATAAGTTTCTGTCATCTTATCAATAAAATGGGGCCATTGATAACCTACCTCATAGAGCGTTATGTGTGAATGCTTTTATTTATGTAAGCAGTACTTGAGTTTCTAGTACATTTTCTCATATGTGAAAAATGGGGATAATTCTACCTATTCCCTACCTTCTTTCCCTCCCTTCTTCCCCACCCCTGCCTTTCTTTCTAAAAAGTAACTTCAGCCATGCCCTTCAAACTGGTGAAGTTAGAACTTAATGATCTTTTACTGTATGTACCATATGATCAGTGGCATTAGATGGTAGCTGATTATAACTCAGTATTTGAATCTGCTTTTGTCTCTCTCTTGTGTCTTTCTCTCATTCTTCAGCTGTACTTATTCCAAAAATCTCGTTAATTTCCATCAAACCAACGAGGCTCCACATGCTCATTGCAGCCTTTTGATATAGGGGCCCCTAAAGATGAAGAAGGCCTTCCTTGTCTTCTCAGATCCTTGGATTTTGTCCTCATCAAAAATCATTACAGTCCTGGGACACAAACTGCCTATAATCGAATTCACCTAGACTTTTATTAATTTATAAGCCAAACACTGAAGATAATGATCATACCCAGATCATCACTCCAGATATGTCAGGCAGCTCCTGGTGATAGGATGCAAGCAATTGCTGTCTTCTCCCACGATAGGTACCAACATGTCAAGCTCTTTAAACTAATACATCATGATAATCAGTGCTTTTAAAAATACTGAATGCTGCATAATGAAGATACAGGAACACTGGAAATTCTCAGCAATGCTTCACCCTAATTGTCACATGATTGAAAGCCTGGGATCTCCCAACAGCTGGAAGCTGCTGCCATGGAAACCTTAATGTTCCATTATCTAAGAGATTAAAAATTGAGACTATTAATGGACCCGACAGTAGTTTGCATGTTTCATTAGTAAAAAATGCCATTATTCTAGGGCCCAGGGGAATTGGATTTTGGAGTGATGTTTTTTTATTCTCTATTAAAATGGTCCAGGCATAATTTGGTTGGTATAACAAAAGAAAGAAAAACAACCAAGGAAGAATTAGGACATTTTAGCACAAAAAAATTCTTTCTCTTCTCCTTGACCTTCCCCTGCTGGCTGATTGTTTAACTGGGCATAGGTGGGGGTTGGAGGTTGGGCAGGAAATGAGGGAGAAGCCAATTGCAGACTCCATTCCATTCCAGTGCAGGGTCCTCCTGAATCCCAAGCATCCCCTTTATTGGGGAGGGGACGCTAAATAGCACACAGCATAATGTAGCGTGGCAGCATTTGGAAAACTGAAGGCCACAACTCATTAATAAAATGGGTCATGAAATAAATTCAGTGAGTCTCAACCAGTATTTATTAAAAATGGGATGGAACAGAATAAAATGGAAGATACCAGAAGGTGTTCCACATTGTTCTTAATGGGACAGGTATTATTTTTTAAATGCTTTCTACTGGCATATAATGTAAAGTTACTTCCCATTATGAATTATGACCAAAAAATTTGAGAAACATGATTATAGTACATGATTACAAGCCCAGGTTATGAAGCTAGACTGTCTGGAGTTGACTCCTGATTTTTATCACCTGCCAGCTATATAAATGTCACTTCATCTCTCTGTTCATCCATTTGCTTATCTGTAATACAGGTATCATAATAGTAAAACCATAAGGTTGTTGTAAGGGGTAAATAATTAAATTATATAAAACATTTGGAATATATTTGGCACATAGAAAGTGCTCACAGGAGAGTTAGCTACTGAAAATGCATCACTGAATACTTGAAGGAATTACATCTTTCAGTCCCTGAACATGTCTGTGTTTTCATATGTATATTTGTGCAATAGGACTAATCCTCACCATTGTTATAAATTACCTGGTAGACCACATGGCACATCACGTCTCCTAAATGGCTCTTAATACCACTATGCAGGTTTTATTCCTGTCTCTTGATACCAGAATCATAATGAGGTTCTATGGTATCATGAGGTCCTTAGAGAAATGTTATAAAGACAAATGAGCATATTTTGCATCTTTCTTTTCCTAAGAAACAGCAAAGTTTTCAGTCCAATTTCTCCTTGTAGACAGCATCCTGTCTGAATGGACTGCTGGGGTATCATTAAGTGCATCAAAGCATTAATCCACTAAATGGTGCCTGAAAGGTTAATACCGCCTCTGGCAATGACCGACCTGCTCCCAGAGGCCCATCTTTGGAGAACAGGGTTCTCCAAGTCAGACATGGGGTATGGCCCTGGAAGCACCAGTCAGCAGAGAGCAGCAAAACGTCTGCGAGGTAGACACATGGGCTCTGCTGGCGTATGGCCATGTTTAGAATCTGAGCGTGTGTAGGGGTTGCCTTATTTCCTAAAAGATGTCTAAATGATTCCCAATGTCCTCTTTAACACACTGAAATGTTGTTAAATGGAACTTACTGGGGACAGGATGTTCTGGACACTAAAATGTGATGTTAGTTTTGTGTGTTTGAATTCTTTGCCTTCACTGAATCTCCAGACAGGGAGAATGAACTCAAAAGCACAGTCCCATTCTAATTTCCATAGATGTTGCAGTGAAGTACAAATCAAGTGATATGCATAGAATATTAGAGTTGGAAATGACCGAATAGTCCAATCTTCTCCCCAGCCCCATTTTAAAAATAAGGGAACTGAGGCCCAGAGAGGTTGAATGGGGGACTGGGGCTGATGATAATAGCTGCCCTTTACTGAGCACTACGCCGCTGTAATGGGACCAGGCACTGCACTGAAGGCTTTATACACGTGAGCTGACTGAACACCAACCATGCCTTCGTAATGTAGCAACTATTACTCCTATTTTCCAGATGTGGAAATTGGGGCTTTGAAAATTATTGAATAAATTACCAAGGGTTATAAAGGTATTATTTTTAAAAACTCTTTTTACTGCTTTAGAATGTAAAATTACTTCCTATTATGCATCCTGACCAAAAAAAGTTTGAAAAACATGACTATAGTGATTATTCTAGCATCTTCACTCCAATGCCTGGTAATAGAGACCTTTAATCCATTGACCCCATGCTTTTCTACTCTTCCTTCACCTACCCACCTGCACCCTCCCTTCTCGCCTAAGATTCTCGGCTTGTTTTCTTTTCTCCTTTTTTTTCTAAATCACTCTCTTATGAAAGTCCCTACTCTTGCCCCTCTTCCTTCCACTGTTTTCACCTGTGGAAACTCCAAGCCTGGTTAAACCCAACTTTCTCCCTGCTCCACACCTGTATTTGAGTAGCCTGGCATCATCCCACACACAGTTCACCAACAGTCCTATTGATCTTTCTCCAATATAGAGAATTCGTCTCCTTCTCTTTCTCTCTATGGCTACCACCTGAATCTAAGCCACCATCATCTCTTGCCTAAACTGCTGCAAATAGACTTTAAGCAACCTCCCTGCTTCCACTCCTGCTCCCGAACAGCAGCCACAATGATCTTTTAAACAGTTACTCGGATCATGTCCTCCATGTGTTTCAAGACCTCCAGGTGTTTGCCACTGATTATGGAATAAAACTAAAAGCCCACCATAATTAAGCCCCTGTCTGCTTTTTGACCTCAGCTCAAATCATTCTCCCTCACTATCTCCTCACTCCATTGACCTTCTCTTTGTTCCTTGGACATTCTGAGCTTGCTCCTGCCCCAGGGCCTTTGCACTTGCTATCTCCTCTACCTTAACAGCTCTTTTGCCTGGTCATCCCATACCTGGCTCTTTCTTGTCATTCAAATCTCAGCTCAGATCTCACCTCCTCTGAGAAGACATCCCTGTATACTCAGGGCAAGGGGCTTTTCACATGGCAAGGAGGTCAAAGAAGTCCCCAAGGTAGCACAGAGAGCTAGTGGTTGAGTTGAGACCAGAGCAAAGTTTTTCTCACTCCTATTCTCACGTTCTTTCTATTCCCTAATGCTATCTCCAAATATGGTTAAATTTAAAACACCAGAAACCTGTTCCAAATCTTTCAGATTATCACTTTGATTGAGGATTATAAAATCGCAACAGCACAAAGGGCAGAATTTCCTTCTGTAAGTTCTCAGCGTTGTGTCCTCAGCTGCTAATTGCTCCCTGGGGCCCTGAGGTCAGGCCTGCTCTTGGCTGGCGCCCCACTTCACTGACAAATGGGCAGCTTTAGGGCCAGCTGTACAAATACGCGTAAATGCAGTTCCCAATGCTGTGCGGAGGAGAAACTTCATGCTCCACTGATGGATCTGCATTCTTTATCTTTACAAATCAACTCTTATGTCATAATGACCAATTGTGCACTTGATGTTTATGTGTACATAATCAAAAATAAATGCTGCCTTTTATTGAAGGTCTGCTCTATGCTGAGTGATTTTACCTATATTATTCTTAAGCTTCAGAGAAGTGGAAAAACATATTTAAGTTTCTGTCTGAGTGATTCCAGAGCCTGTGTTCTTTCTAGAACATTGTGTTGCCTTTCAAATAATATATATATTTGACAAGCTTCCCCTTAGGTATAATTTGCAATTAATGCTTTGCATCTCTCTGTTCCACCCCTTTTCTTAATCTTAGCATCCTTGATATAACCACCCCAAGGCTTTTACCTGTTTCTTAGTTGATATCTAAACTTCCCAAGCAAATTTGTTATTTGATATGGACCACTCTATAGAGGTTGAGAACAAAGGCGGCATGCTCTTATTTTAGGAAAATAAAACATACTCATACTGAAGAGGAATAAGAGAATGGGGGAGATTTCATGAAGGTCTCACCATAAAGTTCCTCAAATCACACCATATAAATGGCCACTTCTACTTATGTGCTAACACCTTTCCAGCTGATACGCCCACATCCATGTCCAAATCCTAGTATATCCACCTGTGCCTGATCCTGAAACAGTACTTCTCATGTGAAAGCAACCTGTCCAAGTAAGTATTAATAACTCTGATCTCAGTTTCGTTAACACAGATTCTAGCTAGTAGAACCAGCTACATCAGACCTAATATCAGGAAATAATTGTGATAGTCTGTATCTAGTAGCTGTTAAACATATGAATGAATATTCTCCTTATGTGACTTCTTAGGGTTTTTTTTTTTTTTTTAGTACAAAAATGTATTTAAGAACTAGGTAGGAAAAGTTGTGACTTTTTTTTTTCTTTCTTGACTGCATAACGAGGCTGTACTGCCTTGCCACGGATCCCGCTTTCTGAAAAGCTACTTTCTATGTCTTTGGGGAAATAATCATTATCCATTATCATTTTCTTGGCATAGTTTTTCTTTACTGGGGAAGCTCTTGCTCAGAAGCTCCCATACCCGGCTCAGTGACCCAGACAGGCAAGAGAACATTGCATTGACGTCTCTGCAGTGCACATTACCAAAACAGCAATCTGGCAGCATTGATCAGTAGGAAAGATAGAGTGGCATTTCAGAATTCTATTCCTAATGTTAGAATTCTTTAATTTTAAAACACTTTATAACCTCTTTTTTTAAAAAAAATCAGGGTATAGAAACCTCTAATAAACTCTGTGGTGAAGTTTGTACCAGAATAAATATGAAACATACTAAAACAAAATCAACTACCAATAAAAAGTGGGCAGAAGAGAGAATATTTGTATTTTTATCTTCTAACTTGAAGTTGAATTAAATTATCTTGATGACCCTTCACCTTTGATTCGATAATGGATCTGAATAAGTTTTATTTTCTTTGCTATTTACCTATTGATTCTCACCCTCATACCTGCCCTTCTCCATTCTGTTTTGTACTGCTGGGGCTGATAGTCTGAAAACTACATTTACCAGACTCTCTTGTCAGCTGCCTCCCCATTAGGTTCTGCCAGTGGAGGTACTGACTGGTGGGAGACCAGAAGGCAGAAAGAAGAGGGATTTTTGCCTCCATAGCAGGGACTGGCAGTTGCTAGTAGTTTCTGAGGGTGGCAGAGGGATGATGGTGGGTTCCTCAGCAGGACATCTTTGCAGATAGTCCAGTCCTGGCAATGGTGGTGTCTCTTTGGCAGTTCCAGCCCTGGTCACGGTGGTTTTAGACTAACAGTGGCAGCATCTCTAGCAGCAGGGCAGCAGATGCAAGCCACTGGACACCAGCCAAGCTCACATCAGCAGCTTCCTGATCTCTGAATATTCCTACTCCTTCTTTTTTTTACCTCTTCTACCTGGCCAACACCTTTGTAGACCATACCCTCTCTTGAAATACTTAGTGTGGATTCTGTTTTTCTGACTGGATTCTTCTGATACATTTATGAACAAACTACTTCAACATACAAGTGTTAGTATGTTGATTTTGAGCTTTAAAGATGCAATGGTCTTCTGTTTTGTTTCTAATATTTATTTAATGGATTCTTTGCTTAAATATTTATAGCAGAAAATAATATTTAATAATAATAATAGCTGACTTTATTCGTCATTTACTATGTGCTAGGTGCTGGTCTCAGCCCTTTATATTTTATTTAATCCTCACAATAACTCTAGGAGATACACACTATTTTTATCCCATTTGACCTGGAGAAAAGTAAGACACAGAGAGGTCAACTGAACTGTCAAGGTCCACTGTCACCCAGTGGGGATTGCCAAGAGTTGACCCAGGACTGCCTGACTCTAGCCAGAGCTCTTAATCATTATGGAGTATTACCTACAGCCACCCTGTGTTCTCACCGAATGTACTTGTAGATCATGAAGTCTTTTGTTGAACCATAGTCTTTTATGAGAGGTTTTGCAAATGTGCTTCCTGAGATGCTTCAGAAGTTGGATAATTCTAGAAGTAATGTAAAGAATGTAAACTCAAGTCATTTGTAGATTGTAAGCTCCATGAAGCCAGAAGCCATTTCCTGTCTTGTTAATCACTGTGTCTCCAACACCTAGCACAGTTTCTGACACATCTGAAGCTCTAACAATATATTTGTACAATAAATGTTTATACAATAGGTGTTCATGCAATAAACAGTAAATCATACATATAGAAAATCGCACATAAAATATACAATAAATCAATGATTCAAAGCGTGCACAGACTTGGATAAGGTTAACATTCCATGGCTAGAAAACTCTATTGCTAAACACTTCCACTTGGAAAGAGATCTAGATAGTAGATAGGCAAAGAATGCTTGAAGTTCTTTTTCTCAGCCAGAACACAACACAATCTAAACTCAGGAGAGCAAATTTTTATAGAAGCAAAAATATGGTCCAAGCATACCAAGGGTGAAAAGTAGGATTGCTTTATGATTAAAGAATATACTTAATGATTTCTCATAAGTTCATAAGAGGTGCATAAATAGATGAAATAATACTAAAATATAAGAAAAACATGGCAGGTATTTAGGAAGAAGCAGCAATACAGAGCAAACTTGACCCCCATGTATTTCTTTTGGAAGGAAAGTATTAATATACAAGGTCGTGAGCAAGCAGATACAATGAAGACTTGAACCTTTGCATGTTAGATTGAGCGATATCATGAAAGAAGTAAGATACTTTTGGGGAGTTAGGCACTGATACCACCTTGGGAGAGAAAGAAATGAATGAGATAGAGGCAAGACACTCTAAGTGTACGTCTTGTTGAGCTGGCCATCCCAGGTCAAAGATTCAGGCTCTATTCTGAGGACTCTGCCAACAGAGGGACATGTATAGATCCAGAGTGAGGAAAGTTTGTACAGAAGACTTCTGTGAAAAAAGTGGATAATTTTACTTGCTCTATGGCTCAAAGTGGAGGGAATGTTTAAGATTGTTGTAAGAACTATGTGATCCATCAAGACTGCAATCCAACTTCATAAAGTTGGAGGAAGCGGCATATGGAAAGTTGGGTCATTGGGACCAATGTACCCCAGATACAGGCAATACGCGGTACATTGTCTATAGAGAAGGTAAAAAACAATAATAAAACTAATTAAGAGTTATGTTCAATGTCATTAGTCAGGAAAATGCAAATTAAAACCACAATGAGATATCACCTTACCCCAGTTAGAATGGCTTTTATTTAACAGTCCAAAAACAATAGATGCTGGCATGGATGCAGAGAGAAAGGCATGCTTGAACACTGTTGGTGGGACTGTAAATTAGTACGACCTCTATGGAAAACAGTATAGAGATTTCTCAAAGAATTAAAAGTAAATAGACGTACCATTCGATCCAGCAATCCTACTACTGAGTATCTACCCAAAGGAAAATAAGTCATATTATCAAAGAGACACCTGTACTTGAATGTTTATTGCAGCACAATTCACAGTTGCAAAGATGTGGAATCAACCTAAGTGCCATCAATTCATGAGTGGATTAACAAAATGTGGTATGTGTATACCATGGAGTACTACTCAGCCATATAAAAGGATGAATTAATGCCCTTTGCAGCAATTTCCTAAGTGAAGTATCTCGAGAATGGAAAAGCAAGCATCACATGTACTCTCTAATAAATTGGAACTAACTGATGGGCACACGTGTACACAGAAGTAAAAGTCATTGGAAATCAAGCAAGGAGAAAGGAGGAAAGACCTACCTAATGGGTACAATGAACACTATTCCGGTGATGGGCACACTTGTAGCCCTGGCTCAAGCATTACAAAATTTATCCATGTAGCAAAAACATTTGTACCCCCTTAATATTTTGAAATAAAAAAAAAGAGTTGGTCTGCTTTTTATTATCACGATGGCCTGCAAGTCTAAACATCCTCAATGGGAAAATACCCCTCCCTGAAAAAAATCTTCTGTTGGCTTAAGATCTAAACAAGTAGAGCAATTACTATTGTGTTTTAATTATTTACATGTATGCTTCAAATTAGCTCTTTCTAAAAAACTTATTCTTCAGTGAATATTGCATTTCACATGAAAGCTAATTTAGAGAGTTGCCAGATGTGAAGTCGGCCCCCCACACATGGGACTCAGCCACATGTATTTGTTTCAAGAGTAAGTTTGTAATAAAATTCAGAATCATTGCAGCTCATTTGGCCATGGTTTGTATCTTCACATATTCCTGTCTAAACTGTGGATTTTTAAAATAATGATTGTAAATATAATTCAACACAACTAGAGTTACTTTAATTCTGTCATTCTATGTGACTACTTGGAGTTACTTGTGTTTTGAATTTTAAAATTCATGGAAGCTAAGGCTCAAAAACCTAAATTGTAATATTAACTGTTCATGACAATAACAGACCAATGTGCAAGTATGTTGCCTTTTCTTTCAAAAAATACTTTGAGCAAATTGAGAACATTGAGAAAGTAATCCACTACTTTTTCCCTTATTAGTACTGTAGTATTTATTTATTTATGGTATGATTATGTATATGAAGTCCAATAAAGGAAAATTTTCACCATCTGCATTTTGGGGGCCATTATATTAATAATTAATAATTTCATCATATAGAGGGAGGGGGCTATTGAAAAATGGTCTTCTCTGGGTGTCACATATGCTAGGGATGTTACTGGTTGGAAGTATGTGGATTGCTGTGAATATTTGGCAAACCTCTCCAAATTGTTATTGCAAATGAAGTCCTTGAGACCCTGCAGACAGGAAATACTATTAATACGTTCATCTTCTGCTCTTGTTAACTGGCCCCTCGATAGAGAAGGAAGAAGAGCAGTGATGGTCTATTCTTTGGACCTACCTCCAAGTCTCATGAAAATCTTAATGTTTTATTTAGTTAAGACATTTTGGTGAATCCCTTTAGATTTCATATACAATGTATAGCATTTCTTTCAGGGTGACTTTATTTAAATGGACTTGATGTCTGCTAGTGGTATGTTTCTTTTCATTCTTCAGAGACAATGAGCTAAGGACATTTTGCTAGGGATGGAGCATCAGTGAAAATTTTTGAGTCAGATACCTAATTAGAAGCTCGTATTATACTTGATCATATGCACTTCTCAGTGGTAGGAAGAAAAAGCTGAACTTCAGTAAAGAAAAATGTTTTCTTTTACTCAAGAAAACTTTGGACATAATAACCAGTAGACTTCATAGTTACCTTCCCTTCAGGATTTAAACCTCTGGAATCTTAGAGGTTCTGGAAGACTCTTAATTGGTGATATTGAAAAAACAAAGACTCCTAGAGGTTCTGGAAACCTTAGGGATTGTCCAACCTCACTTGTGCCTAAAGAAGTCTAGGTTGTAGGAAGAGGTCAAGTTTGAATAAAGCATTCATGGAGGAAGCGATGATAAGGCTCTAGGAAGCGGTATTTCACCTCTGCCCAGCATCTGTCTTACGGACTCAGAAATTTATTTTCTTTGATGGTAGATTTGGTCAAATCCAGAGAACGTGGATATAGATTCAGTGCTAAAAGAATACTAATTGGTTACCTTCCTATGAGAAATAGAACTGCCAGAGACCAGAAAGTCACAATAATCTGAACTGCACCTTTGTTTCTTGTAGGCAAGAGACAGGGGCAGCCAAATCACTAGTGGGGCTAGTGGTCAGGGATTCAAATTTATGACAGCAAGATTTCAGCTACCGCAGCCATCTCCTCAACAAGGAGAGCAGCATGACCAGGTAGGTGGTCAGAAGAACCTGGCCAGCACCTTCCTCCCAGATGTTATGAGAATGGGCACTGCCAGCCTCTGATTCTGTGACTCTTCGTTCTCGAGCTTTCATGGCTGACGAACACCTCTTCTGAGTGATACCATCTTTCTCTTAATACAAAATCTTTAATCAGATGACCATCCTGCTGATTTTGGATTTTTTTCCCCATCAAATCTGTCTTAATCTGGGTTCATTTTATATTGATTTTATAATTTCACCCTCAGAGGGCAATCCTATAATTCTTATTTTTTGGCAATTTATTATTATATACCACAGAGTCTGTGGGGAGTCCATGACCATAGTGATAGACCTTCAGTCTATCAATTGACTGAAGGTTTTGTCGATCTCTTTCTGGTGAATTCACTTCTGAATTTATATTAATAGAAAAACATAAACAAATGGAAAGAATTCAGAGGAAAGCCGTGAAGATGACTTGTGGATTTGAGAATGACTCATGTGGAAAGGTCAAAAGTACTGGGAGAGAGAAAACTGAGGTGGATTTAATAATAGTGTCCAAAAATGTTGGATTGTTAAACATAAGAGATCAAATTATTTTACAGCATGAGGGAGCTAGGCTTGACATAAAGAAGAACTCCATGCGAACTTGTGAGAAATATGACAGATAAATAGTCTATCAAAAAAGTTTTGGAAATCTGCTCTGCAGAGTTTGAAAAATGAATGTATTTTCACTTATTTTAGGCTGCAATTCTTTCTGAAGGTAAAGAAATGGGCCACATAGCATTTCAATTTTTTTTCCCAGATCTGAGATTCATACATTATCTTTCTCAGGAATAGAGTAATGAATCCTTTTACAGTTAAGTGAACCAAGAACTTCAGGTTGTGATCCAAGGTAAATTACAAATAAATTCCTTTTTGTGCACTGGTTTTAACTTTCTTTTAGCAAAAGAACTCTTTGAAAAACTGATATAAACACAGACTGCCACACACACACATACATGTGCACACTCCACATTTTGTATTTAATTTCAAGGGATTCATGGACTCCCCACAGCCTATGCAATGAACACTTCAAGGGTCCCAGGTTTAAAAGGGACCCAGGTTTAAAAAAAAAAAAAAAACCTTCTTAGAAGACACTTATTCTTACCCCAGAAATGGTCAATCATATTTTTACATTTATTGCAAAGTTGATGAGGAATGTTTTCTGCATCATGCGTACCTTCACGCCACAGGAAATGTGAGACTTGCACACCTCTCTTTTTTCTCATTTTTTTCTCTTTTGTTCTCCCTTCTAATTTTTTCCCTTCCTCTGAATCTCTCATTCTGTTTCCTGGTCTTCTCCTTCAGTTCTTTCCTTTCTGTTAGGGCATGTTAGTGGTCCCCAAGACATAAAGTAACACTTTAAGAAGATTATCTATTCTAAGCCTGGAAACTGAAATTAACATGCATGTTAAGCATCTGTCAAGTCCATTTATTATCAGTTAAAGTCCTTAAAGTCATCCATACTTTATGGTCACCTTCGAAGGAAGAGCTCATTGCAAGCACAGGCTGTAGAACACGGAAATGATTGTTGCATTCTTGGGATTCTTCATTTAGAAAAATCTGTGAAGTCCCCTCTTGTGGTTGAGGTCAGAGGCACTTGGGGGAAAGCAAATTTCTCAAACTTCTCTGCATGATTGAAATCAATTTCCCTTAAAAATTTCCCAGGAAAAGCCAAGGGGAGATTAGGGCACTTCCCTCACTTTATCCCCAACACTCTTTCCTGCCCCTTCCCAAGAATGAAATTGATTACTGGAGGAATGAATGTGCCTCACTGTGTTTACTTTGTAAAGTTTCCACTCCTGTGAAGCCTTTCCTATTTTGCTGGTTTCTCTTTGAGAAGCTATTATAAGCCATTTCCCAGGGAATCAAGGACAACACATTCATTTACTCCTTAATTAACAGTCTGCTTGTGGAACTTATCTTTCCTGATTTCGTAGCATCCTACTGTTTCCAGGCCAAAGATATCCTCACTGGGATTCAGATTAAGGAAAATCTTGCCATAAAATAAACTTTCTAGAAGTCTGAGTATTGATGTATGAGATATATTAAGAGAAAGTAAGAACCGGTAGACATATTTAGAAGATTTTCTTCTACTTGTAACTTAAAAACATCACCAAAAAGAAGTCAAAGATTCAATTTTAACCTGAAGCCTTGACCAAGTTTCTGTTTTAAACCATAAGAAACAAATTAAAAAAACCTATGATTTTCTTTTAAGCAAAGAACTTGATTTACACAGGAATCTTTCTCTGAACTTCTGCTCAGATAATTTTAATCTGAAAGTGGCAAAGTCCAGGGGATGACATTACTTGTTGACAAAATTCTACATATTACATTTTTAACATAAGCATTGGGGTGTTTGGGACTTGAACTGCACCAGTTGTCCACTATTTTCCATATCACCCTTGGTATGGGCAACATGAATTCCATAGCTGACCATACTTCCTCCTTGATTTGTCTACCAGGAAGCCCAGAACTTGCTGTGTGGTTTCCTTTATTTCTGTGCAGAAACTTGAGACATGCATTTCTGCGGACTAACTCTCCTGGGCTTATTTTTTTCCCTATTTTTACTTTGCTCTAATTTCTTTATCTTTAGGGGAAAAAAATCTCATTGTGCCACATATGATTACATAAGCTACCTTGGATCTGTTTTTTTACCAAGATAGGACATTAAGTAAATAACACTGATAGTTTTCTAATGGTATAATCTTGAAACTTGAAATTTCAGAGGAAATCAACAGCTTTAAAAAATGGGTGAGTTGCCAACAAGTCCTATTTCAGAAAGAGTTCATCTGTTCTGTGTGATTCAAAGTATTTTGGATCAACCTAAAGTTTCTTCATAGCTTCTCACAATCAAACCCACAGCTATGACAGGCTCTTAAATAAAAAATATATTTCCCAAGTTCAGATTTATGTCACACCTACAGGTATGTGTGGCAGGACATCACCTACAAGTAGTTATACATAATTTGCAAGAAATCCCATATTTTTCTACTTCTTGGGATTTTAGATTTGAATGGCCAAAACATATATAGAAGCCATATGGCTTAAGATATTTAGATCTTAGATATTTCTCCATAGATCTTAGTCATCAAGGAATTCTTTTCAATAGCACTTAAGTTGCCTCATTGCCATCTTTGGCAGAGCTCTACAGGTTCTAGAGCCACTTCTGTTTTTCTAGAAACTCTGGACATTCCCCTAGAGAATACACAGTAGGTATGGTAAAATAGAGAGGCTGGCTACCCTGGAAAGCTGTGGTACAGGGCACACCACAGCATCACAGTTGAGAAATGAGTAAGCTTATTTGTTTTAAAGCAATAATTTGGGAGGACAGGGAATTTTTACTGAACAAGGTATCCAGGAGTTCTTTCAAGCATGACACTTTTTTTCTCTGTCTATACTTGGCTGCTTGTTTATGTATTTTTCTTGAGCCTGAATGATTTTCAACTTTGAATTTCTCTTCTACAATCTGTGAATTAAGAAAATGACTCTGTACATAGTAAGTTGACTTCTCCTTGGCAGGTCTCTTGGTATCCCAGAAAGTGACAAAGGAAAGGAAGAATGGAGAGGTGAAGGAAATCGCCTCAGGGGCTGAAGTGAGCAAAGAAATCAAATTCCTTGCATTCATCCCTGACCCCTGGGTGATTAGAACTTTCACCTTTTGAGAATTCAGCACTTTAGGGATTTCTTAGATTGTAGTTAGAGCAATTATAAGTTTGGAGACTGGTTAAAGGTTGATGATAACAAAACCTTAAAAATAAGCCTTCTGCTAAAAGACATAATCTTTTTCAAAAGTTTCTGAAATCTTCTGGTAGAATCTTAGAAATAGTTTTTCCCATTATGGTCTGTCTTTCCCTTAAAGAATATATTAAATGAACTGAGTTCTAGAATGTTATAAGGTGCCAAATATGATGCCAAAGAGAAGTAACCCAAGGCTTCATCTAGATAAGAAAAATAAATAACTATATCCTGCTCTTCTCCTGACAGGATGCTGAGAGTCCAGAGTTAATCTTGTTATGAGGTGTGGTCATAAGACAGGAGTGTAGGGAAATAAAGCAATAGCATAGGAATCAGGGAACCCTGTTGGTGGACTGGAAGGATTTGGCATGATGACTATATTTGAGGGCTCTGATGTTAGACAGATTTGGGGTTATTTGATTGGCAGTTACTTGAACTCTATCTCCATTTCCTAATCTGTAAACAGCATAGCAGTGTTATTACAATAAAGTTAAATGAGATACTGCATGAAAAGCACATGGTTGAGTGCTTGCCTGGCACATAAGTGCTCAATCAACCATGGCTATTTTTATCATTTACAATGATTAAACCTACTTCTTTGAGAATGCAAGATGCCCTTTTTCTGTACTTGGATTTCAAACCTGTATTAGAAATAATTATGCCACCAGTGTTTCTGCGTCCTTAGAGGAAGGTGCCATTTATTCTGTTAAAAGAAAAACTTCGGACAAATTGAGCAGAGTTTAATTGATCAAAGAATGATTGGTGAATTAGGCAGTTTCCAGAACCAGAATAGGTTCAGAGCGACACCAGGGCTGTCACATGGTTGAATAACATTTGTGGACAGAAAAATGAAACTGACATACAGAAAACAGAAGTTAGGTACAGAAATGGCTGGATTGGTTAGTTTGGTGTTGGCCTTATTTGAACCTGCTCTAAGCGGTTGGCTGCGTGTGGTTGGCAAAGGCTCAGCTACTTGTCATAGGGTAGGTTCCAGCCATTTTCATACAGTTCACTGTGTACGGAGAAAGCTTCAGGCCAAACTTAAAACATGTAGGGAAGCTGCTTTAGGCCGAATATAATTTAACAATTCATATGTAAAGTTGTACTAATTTGGGATGACTAGCTAAAAGTTCAATCTTAATGATTAATAATTATAACTATGGATAAATTAAAAGCAATGTAGATCAAGCACTAGCTTGGCCCATAATAGATACTTAAACATATTTGTTGAATTGAAAAATACATACATAGTTTGGGAAAACTGTTCCCTCTAAATCCTGTAACTAACAGTTGATGGCCACTTGTGATTAGTACCCTTTGGATGTGAAAATGTTCATTATTATATAATTTTTCAGTTATTTTCTAATTAAAGTAATTTTTTAGTGATGTTAAAAACTTCAGGGTTAAACTAGCATGTACAGCAAGACTCAGCATTTGCTGGGTTAAGTTCCCTGAGCAGGTAACTGGCCAAATGTATATTCCGGCCTTTCCCTCCCACCATTTTCACTCCCCGCCTCTTTGTGCCTTCTGCCTTCAGGGTCTGGCTCACCCCAAGCTACAAATGCTCCCATTTTATACCCTTAATGAGATAAGCACAGACTGAAGCTTTTGTTCCTCCTTATCCCCACTCAAGCCAAAATATACTTATCCAGTGTCCAGTGTTTTTAGAGCTTTGCTCCTTTGATAACTGATAGACTGATTTAAACCATGATGTGAAGTAGCCCATAATAACTTTGCATATTATACCTCCCAGATACCATTTGCATTTGTAAAGCTGTCATTAATGTATTTATAAAATTTCATTTTTTGGTCTTTTATTCCTTTCAAATATCATTTTGAAATAATTATTAGATTTATAAAAAATAATATACAAAGTTTCCATATACCCTTTAGCAAGCTTACCAAAGTGTTAACATCTCACGTAACCATAGTCCAATTATCGAAACCAGGAAATTAATACTGACACGATACTGTTGTTAATCTAGTGGCCTCCTTATTCAAATTTCATCAGTTGTGGCACTTATGTCCTTTTCTGGTCCAGGATTCAATCCATTTCCCATATTAGGTTTAGTTACCTATCTGTAGTCTCTTTCCAACGGAATATTTTTCCAGATGATATATTCCAAGAAGATATTTCTTGGATGTTCATGATCTTGACACTGTTATTTGGTAGAGTATTATTTGGTAGAGTGTCTCTCAATTTGGGTTTTTCTGATATTTCCTCATGATTAAATTCAGATTATACATTTTTCTCAAGAATACCACAGAAGCAGTGTTGTGTCCTTATCAAGGTGTCATATCAGGAGGTAGTTTGTGTCAAGTGTTACATAATTAGTGGTGACCTTAACTTTGATCATTTGGTTAAGGCAGTGTCTGCCAAATTCCTCTACTGTAAAGTTACTATTTTTCCTCCTGTAATTAATAAATATCTTGGAGACAGATACTTTGAGACTATGCAAATATCCTGCTTCTCATCTTTGCTTACTTAATTTTAGCATTTATTGATGATTCTTGCCTACAAGTGTTTCTATGGTGTTAATTCATTCATTCCCTTCACATTTACTAATTATAATTTTAATGTAAGGAAGAAGAGTCCCTTCTCTCATTTATTTATATATTAAATTATTCACTCATATTGATATGAACTAATGGATATTATTTATTTTTCAGTAAATGAGTTTCCTCAAAAAGTTTCCCTTGTCCGTTTACATACAGTTTTTTCCTTTTGTTGAGTATTTTCTTACTTTTTGTACAAGGTATTCCATCTTGCAATATCCCTGCCCTAGCTCTTTTATATATAGATATATATATACACACATATACATGTATGTATATGTATGCACGCATATGTATATCTCCATATTATTGAAAGCTATTTTTTTCATGTTACCTCTGATTTGTATCCAACATCACAGGAACCTTCTGGATTTCATTATCCAAAACTTATTTATGATTTTCT
>NW_012136858.1:469352-470775 GCF_000956105.1 Propithecus coquereli | reverse complement strand
CGGTTAATTTCTTTGTATTTTTAGTAGAGACGGGGTCTCGCTCTTGCTCAGGCTGGTCTCGAACTCCTGAGCTCAAACAATCCACCCGCCTCAGCCTCCCAGAGTGCTAGGATTACAGGCATGAGCCACCACACCCAGCCTGCACTTCGCTTTTTGCACTTAGCACTATGTCCTGGAAATCATCCTATGTCAGTTCATAGTGATGGTCCTTATTCTTCTTTATGCAGTTGCAGAGTACTCCATTGTGTGGCTGTACCATAGTTTATTCAAACACTCTCTGTTGTGGATAAGTGAACACATAGCTTTGTTACGTATTACTAGATTCCCCATCCAGAAGACTTGTTCCAGTTTGCATTTCTCGCAATTTACGAGAATGCATATTTTTTCATAGTCTGGCCAATAGCATGTGCTGTTATACTTTTAGATTTTTCCAACCTGATAGGTGAAAAATAGTAATTCAGTGTTGCTTTAATTTGCATTTCTTTACTTATGAGGAAATTTGAACATCTTTACATATGTTTATGAGCCCTTTGTATTTTTAAAAAATAAATGATCTATTCATATATTTTTACCATTTTTCTCCTGGGTTTTTGACTTTGTCCTTCAGTTTTTAAGAGTTCTTATATATTAGGATTTTTATCCCTTTGTTTGGGATATATGTTGCAAACATTTTCTCCCATTTTGTCAGTCTCCTTTTAACTTTGTTTTTGGTGTTTGCCATGTAATTTTTAAGAATTTTTATGTTGTCAAATTTAACAATATTTCCTTTTATTGCCTCTGGATTTTGAGTCATATTTAGAAAACCTTTTCCTACATTGTGGTTAAAAAATAATTCCCCCATGTTTTTTCCTAATACGTATATGATTTCATTAATTACATTAAGATTTCTGACCTATTTGGAGTTTATTCTTGTGTACAGAGTGAGGTATGGATCTAATTTTATCTTTTGCCAAATGGCTATCATTTATTAAAAAGTTGATCTTTGCTTCAGTAATTCAAGATACATCTTTATCATATACTAAATTTCCATATGTCTTTGGATCTATTCCTATTCTTCTCCTGTAGTCTATTTGTCTACTCATGTACCAGTACCACAATGTTTAAATCATAGAGGCTGTGTGGTGAATTGTGCTTTAGGTAGGGCTCGTTCCCTGGTTCCCTCTCACAGTTTTTCAGTGCTTTCCTGAGCATTCTTGCATGTTTGTTTTCCATATGAACTTTAGTATCAACTTACCTAACTGCACAAAAAAACTTGTTGCTATTTTATTAGGATTGTTGTAAATGTATAAGTTAACTTAAGGAGAGCTGACATCTTTATAATGTTGAGTCATTCTGCCTACAAACAGGGGAGGTCTTTCCATTTGTTCAAGTCTACCTTTGTGTCCCTCAGGAGAGTGTCATTAATGTTTTAGTCCAAAAAAAA
>NW_012136858.1:463239-467937 GCF_000956105.1 Propithecus coquereli | reverse complement strand
TTTTTTTTTTCTTGTTAATTATATCCCTCCTCTTTGCTGCACAGCACTACAGTCATTCAATCAGATCCATTCATTCCCAATCCCACGTACACCCCCAACCCCGACTCAGTCTCCAACCTCTTTTTCCACCCTATTTTCTCTTTTCCTTTTTCTTTTCATTCTAAAGTGGTGCTGTAGGAGAATTATGTGGACCATAAGGCTCTGCGGTTTGTCACTGTCCTCAACAATCTTCAAAGCTATTCTTTTTGATTCTCAGCTCCATTTATCAAGAACAGTGTTACAACCAGAGATCACCTAAAATTACTGATCAAATCAATTAATATTACTAATTTTCCTCCATCAAACCAGAGTATTTATTTTAAAATAATAACATGTAATGACAAAATTTATAATCAGAAAATTTCAAAAACCTAGGAAAGTGAGGTGACTATACCAAAGAATCAGTAAATACTGATTGGCTGGGAAATGTGAACTATGGAATAAAATATGAATTTTTCCCATTTAGCCATACTATAATTTTCTGAGGTCAAAACATCTTTGACTTTTTCCTTTCCTGTAGCTTTGTTTCATGTTGTCAGAGCGTTTGACCAAGTGCCAGTAGAAGACAGAAGTGTGCCACGGAAGCTTCCACAAGTAGCTGTTCCCCATCCACTCCTACCAGTGTGAATAAAACATTCCCCCTGTCCTCACCCCCAAAACCTTAAGCCTTCTAGTAAGGAGAAAAGAGTTTCTCTTTTTGGGCTTCTTGGCTGAGCTCGTGGTAGTGTTTTAACCTCATCTGTGGCAATCACACTCATCATTGCCTTCCATAGATGACGTTCTACTCCTTAACAGCCTCTCCATACCCTGTAACTTGTAACTTCTATTTTATTACATTAATATTTGACAGAGTAACTTATTAAAAGGAGCTTTTCTATATTTACTTGCTACACCACTTCTCTGTTTCCCTCTGTTTTGTGTTTTTAAAAAGCCATATAGAAGAAGGAGAAGGACAATTTATAAGCTGATTAAATGAAATGTTTATGTTTAAGGTTTTGTTTGTTTTGTCCCAGAGATTTGGGATTTGGGTTTTACCATGTTTGAACTAAAAATAGAACTATGCTGTAGTTATAACTGCATAGAACTTACTGGTTTATTGTCTTCCATAGAAATGAAGGTTACTACACCTTGAGTCTTAGAACAAGCTTACTTTGATTTAATTACTGTAATTCAGGACCAGCCATGCTTTAAACTGACAGCACTGTCCACATACCTATACCAATTCTAGCCCAGGGCGAAGTGGAAGAGAGAGACACCATTGTGAAATGAATATTTCTTTGCTATGAAAAAAATCATTTCAAAAGTTTTTCTTGACCCACTCTCTCTCTTCTCCATCTGGGACTCCAGTTATGTTTGACTGTTTGACGTTATCTCACCATTGTGACTGTTCTGTGGATTTAAATTTTTTTTCTTTTTATTTTAGTTTAGATAATTTCTATTGACTTCTTCAAGTTCACTCATTTTTTTCCCTACAATATCCAATCTACTGTTAAGCTCATCCAATAAATTTTGACTTCCAATATGGTATTTTTATGTTTTAAAATTTCTATTTTTTTGTTTTGTAGGATTTCCATTTTTCCCAGAAAATCAAGAGAAAAGTCCATTTCTTCACTTGTTATGAATTTTCCTATAAATTCTTTGATAGAGCTATAATAATTATTTTAAAGTTCCCATCTGCTGATTTCAATACCTAGGTTATCTCTGAATTTGTTTTTATTAATATTTCTTCTAAATTTTTTCTTGATTATTGCATTTTCCTGCTTCTTCACATTTTATAAATATCCCTTTTCCACTGCTGCTCTCTCAGTGAGGGGAAAGCTGGATGAATAGACTTGCTGGATTGAGTTCTTCTGGACTCCCAACTCTGCCTACCAGCCCAACAGCCTAGTCATCCAGGGAAGGCCTGGCTGTTTCTCCTCATCTCAGAGAGTCTCCCCATCTGTAGCAGCTCGCCTGGGCTCTGGACCCCATAGTGGAAGCTGCTGCCATTCTCTGCTCACCTGGGAAGGGCTCATTCTCTTTGGAATATAATTTATCAAGACTTCCTTGCTGCCATTGCTTTTCCTTAGCTCCTTAGGAAAGGATAGTTTTTATTTTGTCTGACTCTTTTCTTGTAGTTATTATGGGAGTAGAGGTATTTTACATCCTTCTTCATCCTAACTCAGAGCAGAAGTCTAACCTACTTCCTTAAGTCCATATGTGTATGTCTTGGCAAAAGACACAGGACATTGAAGAATATTCATAAAGTCTCCAGGGAATTTTGTGGCATTAATGGCTTCTGATAAAAAGTGGGCAAAAAGATAGATAATGAAGTTTCCTAGGAAGATATCATTTACAATTATATTTTTCAAATGAGATAACAGGGAAATATAGGGAAAGGGCATGAATAAATATAGCATCATTAAGGAGTCAGCACCACAAGATCCAAGAGTATAAACCATAGTAACCGTAGTTTTATAATCACGATATTTTAGAACTAGTAGAAAGCCTTAGGTGGTCTAAAGTCCAAACTCATTTGGTAGATGTCAATACTTACTTGAGGTTTACTTGATAGGCTAAATGTTTCTTTGGCCTTTTCCAATGACCTGGGAAGTCTATGACTAAACATGAGCATTTCTTCATCAGACCTACAATGAAGGTCTGCCCTTTTTTATTTCTTATAACCAAAAATTTCAGGAAGCATTTACCTTTTCCTGAGTTCTAAGTTTCAATTCTTTTTTATTATTTTTTTTTAAATCCAATATTCCTTGTAACCCAGGGGAAAATTTATAGCATCTCTGCATAATGGAAAACAAGTTTTATTAAGTGACATTACCACCTTTTGACAAAAATATACTACTTCAACTTAGTTTGTCTAAGGCAGGGCAGGTATGAAGGATCAAGGGCATTTTGGAATGCATATGAATCTTTCCAGGTCCATGGGATATTATAGAAAAAAATGTGTTAATGAAGAAAAGACCTCAAACCCTTTAATAGTGACTCACAAGCTCAGTGACTAAAAATTCATGCTTTGGGCATGAAAAAACTAAAAGAACTCACAGTAGTTGTACAATACTTCCACAGTCTAAAGAATATGCTTCCAATGATTCTTATTAGGATATGGTCCACTGTTTGGTTTCCAATTTGTGCTTAGGCTAGTAACCTTGCTTTCTCATGCAGTATTTCTCAAAAGTTCTAGAAAAAGGAGCTTGAGGGTCACCTTCATGCTCTAACAAGAGATCAGTTGTTATTTCCTAAGGGAATTTCATAGTTCCAAACAGCTTAAATAATTCAACCAGAAATAGCCAAGGAGGGAAAGAAAAACTGTATACCAATAATATATATCCTATTGAGCAAGCTTAGAATACAAGAGAGAACAGAAAGTTTAGGAGGTGTGCACATTTTTAGGAAGATAAAGAATGAAGGCTGTAGTTGATACAGAAGCATGGTCTGTTACTGGTTACATCAGCTGTGATACGAAGACCCATTCTGTTCTTTCAGAAGAGAATTTGTTTATGGAATGTGGCCAATTCCTTCTTTGAAATTTATGGAAACACCATAACCTAAACCTAAGCAAACATCCTTTCTTTTCTCTCACAGGAAAAGGTGATTTAATTATTGGAAGAGTTTTGAAAAATAGAGATTAAACTCGGCTAGCTTTAGAGTAGCTCCCAATAGAGATGCGTTGGTAAGGTGATTTAGAAATAATCATGACTGCTACCTCCAAGCATCTCCAAGGTTCTTAAGGACACTTTATGGTTTGCTAACAAAATGCATTAAATGTAAAAATTTTGTTTGCAGACTATTCTTTTATCCTGACTTGTGTTTTGGTTCCTTCTATTTAATTTAATGTATTTTATATTATTCATTTGTTATGATTTTTATTATTTTAACTTCAAAAAGTTTTTGTCTTACCTTTGCTTCCAGTTAATGCTCCAGAGAGCATTGGCTATACAGCAGCAGAGAAAAGGTGGGAAGATGTTGTTCCTTGTAGATGGGGCCAACAGAATTTAAAGAAAGTCACTTGAAGATTAATAACCATCGTTGTTTTGAAATATTTAGACTGCTTACAAATTGAACATCATCTGCAATTTTTACTTGAGAATATTGCAAGTAAAGTAATAATTTATGATCTGAAACAAAAACTTGCCTAATATTCCATGACAATTTACAGAAAATAAAATGTTTTTAGCATTTTATTTATGAATGATTATCCATGCATCCTCAATCACAAGGGTGTCAGACAAATGGAAAAAAATAGAAATAATATACCAAAATATTCTTTTAATTTACAATATTGTTTTCAGTCAAGCCAGGAACTAGGATATTAATAACTTTTCTCTACTGACATAGTTTTTTGTTCTACTTCTGCCACATTTTTGATAGCCATATTAAAAATAAATGGGGTGTGCATGTGTATGTATGCACTCTTACAAGTCATATTAAATTGAAGGGCTATCCTATATGTCTACCTCTACGTAAAGGTCAGCTCACAATACTATAGGTTCCATGTAAGCCTCTGGTCAAGTCCATGTTCTCCATGAGCACTACAGGTTTTCCTGACCTTTTATTGACCTTCATTTCCAAATCTGCTTACCTGAGAATCATATGTTGCTAAGTATATTGGCTTATGTTGCTCTATGGTATAATTTTTAAACTCTTGAACTATATTTTAACATT
>NW_012136858.1:452144-462299 GCF_000956105.1 Propithecus coquereli | reverse complement strand
AGTCTCAGGTTACAAAATTAATATACATAAATCAGTAGCATTTCTATATACTAATAACAGCCAAGCTGAGACAAAGCAAGAACTCAATACCATTTGTAGTAGCTCTAAAGCATAAAAACAAAATACTTATGAATATATTTAACCAAGGAGGTAAAAGATTTCTACAAGGAGAATTATAAAATACTGATGAAAGAAATCATAGATGACACAAACAAATGGAAAAACATCCCATGCTCATGGATCAGAAGAATCAATATTGTTAAAATGTCCATATTGCCTAAAGTAATTTATAGATTCAATGTAGTTCCCATCAAAATATCAACATTATTTTTCAAAGAATTAGAAAAAAAATTCCTAAATTTCATATGCAATTAAAAATGAGACCAAATAGCCAAAGCAATCTTAAGCAAAAAGAACAAATCTGGAGGCATCACATTACCTGAGTTCAAATTATACTACAAGGCCGCAGGAACCAAAACAGCATGATATTGGTATAAAAGTAGACACATAGATTAATGGAACAGAATAGAGAACCCAGAAATAAAACCATATACCTACAACCAACTTATCTTTAACAGAGCAGACAAAAACATACACCAGAGAAAGGGCACCCTATTCAATAAATGATGCTGGGAAAATGGGATAGCTACTTGTGGAAGAATGAAACTGGATTCCTGTCTTCCTCTATGTACAAAAATTAACTCAAGATGCATTAAAGACTTAAGTGTAAGACCCGACACCATAAAACTTCTAGAAGAAAACTCAGGAAAATCTCTTCTGGACATTGACCTAGGCAAAAGATTTGTGACTAAGACCCCAGAAGCAAATACAACAAAAACAAAAATAAATAAATGGGACTTAATTAAACTAAAAAGTTTTTGCACAGCAAAAGAAATAATCAACAGAGTAAATAGCCTACAGAATGGGAGAAAATATTTGTAAACTATAAGGACTAATATCCAGAATCTGTAAAGAACTCAAAAAAATTAGTGAAAAAAAAAAAAAAACCCCATTAAAACGTGGGCAAGATGAACAGATTTTTTTCAAAAGAAAATATATGAGTATCTAACAAACGTATGAAAAAATGTTCAACATCACTAACCATCAGCATGCAAATTAAAACCACCAAATGAGTTAGCACTCTACCCCTGTCAGAATGCCCATTATTGAAAAGTCAAAAACCAATAGATGCTGGTGTGGATGTGGTGAAAAGGGAACACACATACACTGTTGGTGGGAATGTAAATTAGTATATCCTCTATGGAAAATAGTTTGGAGATTCCTTTAAAGAACTAAAAGTAGACCTACCATTTGATCCAGCAATCCCACTACTGGGTATACCCAAAGGAAAGAAGTCATATCAAAAAGACACCTGCACTTGTATGTTTATTGCAGTGCAATTCACAAATGCAAAGATATGGAATCAACCTAAGTGCCCATTGACTGAAGAGTGGATAAAGAAGATGTGGTGTATGTATATATACACACATACCATGGGGTACTACTCAGCTATAACAAGAAATGAAATAATGTCTTTCACGGCAACTTGGATGGAACTGAAGGCCATTAACCTAAGTGAATTATCTAAGGAATGGAAAAACAAATACCACATGTACTCACTTATAAGTGGGAGCTAAATGATGTGTATACATGGTCATACAAAGTGGTGTAATGGACATCAGAGACTCAGAAGAAGGGAGGGTGAGAAAGGGTTAAGAGATGAAAAATGACCTATTGGATACAACACACTATTCCAGTGACAGTTCGGACTTCACCACTATACAACTCTCCTATATAACAAAAAACACTTATACCCCCTAAATCTATCAAAATAAATAGATTTATTTTAAGGAATGGGCTCACGTGATTATGGAGGCTGGCCAGGAAAGAGCTGATGCTGTGGTTCAAATCCAAAAGCCATGTGCTGCAGAATTCCCTCTTGCTTGGGTGGGGGTCAATCTTTTGAAGACCTATTCAGGTCTTCAACTAATTGGACAAAGCCCACCCATATTTTGGAGGGCAATCTGCTTTACTCAAAGTCCACTGATTTAAATGTACATCTCATTTAAAAGCACCCTTACAGAAACATCCAGGATAATCTTTGACTAAATGTCGGGGAGCATGGACCAGCCAAGTTGACACATACCATTTACTGTCATATTTCGTCTATGTTTTATTTTATGTACCGGTACCCCCATACTCTCTTGGCTCACCGTGAACTTCATCTCCCCAAGGGTGGAGACCCTCTGCAACTTGTTCATCACATATCCATGGTACCCAGCTCAACATATGAATCCATGACTGCATACTACCAGCAGTTACTGCCTTTCCTCTCTCCCACTCCCAGTGGCATTTGAGGCACCATCTGACTTGACAGGAGTCCTCAGACTTTTTGTCCATGGTGCCACACTTGCCTATAGGCCACGGGGGCATATATTAAAAATGGATTATCCTAAATATGCAATCCATAAACAAACTCATTTCTAATCATGGCATTGGCCAAATAACTTTACCCTACATTGTCACAGGAGGCAGGGACTGTGTTTGTTACCTGGTAAAATGGCATTTACTTACCTAAGCACATGTAAGCTTTTTGATACTTTGCTTCTTCTTGATACTGTCCCTCGTTACTTGTCCTTTATACACACACATGACCCTAACTTCTTCCTCTCTGCTCTCCTTTTTTGCTAAACTTTTCTCTACCTTCATGTCTTTCCCCAAGTGTGGAATGGGAATAATGTTACTGCTAAGATCCCAACAGCTTTTTGTGAAGCTCTGCTGTTTTCAGTGAGGGTTGCCAGTTGTTCTTTCTGTCTCCTACCTTCCCTAGGGTATAACTCACTGTACCGTTCAAAGTCACAGTCTTCAGCATCACATTCAGACTCGTGGTAGTTGTGGCGCTTGTGTAGCTGTGAAAATAAATACTGGGATTGGTGCCCAGAACCTAAATGAAACAAGGCAGTAGACCTAGAAGCCACTTAAATGTTCCTTTTCTTTACTGCTTCCTTCCTTTTTGGCTTGCTTTTCTCAAAGCTGTATTTACAGATGAGGTCTGAATGTGGAGATCAGGTGATTTTGTTGTTAAAAAGGAAATGGATGGAAATATTTGCAAAGAAAAGATTCATAGTTGATGGATACTTTTTGAGTATAATGATTTTGGAAAAAAAAGTCTTCATACTACATTTTGTTATGTGTTTTTTTCCTCATAAAAATAGTGTTTACTAATAGTGTAGGACATTCAGATAGAAACACCCTGTTAATGCATATTTTTATATGTGGGCTATTTTATATGTAGATTTTCTTATGGTATACACCAGAATCTTGACTAGAAGAATGAGGTAGATCAGTTCTGATATTTATCCAAAATACTGGTTCTTTTCTTTTTAAGATCATAGATATCTTTGATGGTCTAAAGAAAGCAGATCCCTTACCTAGAAAAATGCGCATATGGAGGTGAAATTTTGCATGGAACTTTAGCTTTGATTCAAGGATACTCTTTGAGTCTATTCTTGGGACTCCAGTTAAGAATCCCTGATTTATGGCAAAGAATTTTGCTTACTCTGGACTTTATAAAAGATTAACTGAGAATGATTGAACCCATTCACATTATAAAAAGTTCTATATATGTCACTAAATTATTAACCTAACAGCGAACCTCAAATAAATGACAGTGATGTTTGCCACAGATTTTAGATTTCCTTCTTCCTAAGACTTGGTGAGTCCAAGGAATAGTCTCTGCCCTGGTATGGCCCAAATTTCTTGGCCCCTCATGCTGTAAGAAGGCCTGATGATCTTCAGTGTATTCTTATAGAGCCACCCTGGGGGGAGATAGGGTTTCATATTCAGAATCTAACTTTTACTTTTTTCTTAATGCACTTGTGCAAATTTTTTTAAAAGTATAAGCTCTCAATTGTATTGATAAAGAGTTCTTTCTTTTTCTTAAAAAAAATACCTGCTACCAATAAGTTTCCAAAGGACTTTTTCTCTCTGTTTGCAGGAAGCTGCAGTTTACGACCTATCTCTGAATTGAGTAATTTTCATCAGCCTTTGTTCTGTACTCTTTGCTATCCTTGGGGGTTAGAAGAAGTTTTGAAACATCTTTTGGTTAAAAGAGCATTTTAGTAGTTGGAACTTTAGCTAAAAGCAGATCCTTGCCTCCAGTAGGGAAGAGACATGGAAGCCTTCTTGTCTCTCTCCCCCACCCCCTACCACAGGCAGTTAAAGTTGTGACCCCCATAACCTAATCGTGCTCAGGAGGCTATGGTAGATTAAGTGAAAAGTGTAAGCAGAAAATCAAATTACTCTATTTCATAGTTATCTAGTCTTATTTCATACCTTTTAATTCAGCTACTTGGCTGAGGCTTTAAAGCAAATGTTTTATGTTGTGAAGCATTTTGAAGCCCAAATCTAAGTAAATAAAATTCAAGAGGACAAATTATTTGTAAGTCCTGTAAGTTGAGAAGCAGTTAATATATTCATTCATTTAATTAATTATGTGTTATATGATCTAATGTAAATATGAGGCAAGTCTCTGCCTTCTCAAAGTTTTGAATGATAAAAATAAAGATTTCAGACAAGAGAAAAACCATTAGCTTTGGAGTAAATCTACATATAGGCCTCATGGAACCAAATGTTAATTTCAAGCTTTTAGCAGTTTAACAATCAGCTCTCCGAAGTTGGTAGAACCTGGCTCCAGGATATCATACATCAAGTGTCCATATATTGGGCTTTCTATTCTGTTTCATTGGTATATTTATTTAGTCTTAATTGATACAGATGAATAATAAGTATTTGGTAAGATAAATCTTCCTATCTCATTCTTTTTGGGGAAGTGGTATTGGGTATTTGTGGGTTTTTCTATAAAGAAGAACCAACTATTTAGAATCTATTGTTCAAGTTCCACCAAAACTGTTACTTTTTTTTGTTGTAACTGAATGAAAAATGTTGAAAGAAACTAATCAGATCTAAATAAATTGGAAAACATTCCATGTTCATGGGTTGGAAGACCTAATATTGTTAAGATGCCATACTCCCAAATTGATCTACAGATTGAACCCAATTCCTATCAGAATCCTACCTGGCTTCTTTGTATAAACAACCCAATTTAAAAATGAGCAAATGATCTAAATAGACATTTTTTTCATCTTGTAAATAGACAAGATGATCCTAAAATTCATATGGAAACTCAAGGGATCCAGAATAAACAAACCAATCTTGAAAAAGAAGAATAAAATTGGAAGACTCACACTTCCTGATTTCAAAACTTATTACACAGCCACAGTAATTAAGATGGTGTTGTACTGGCGTAAAAATAGACATATAGGTCAGTGGAATAGAAGTGAGAGTCCAGAAATAAGCCCATGTATCTATGGACAATTGATTTTCAATAAGGGTGCCAAGGCCAATCAATGGGAAAAGAATAGTCTTCAACAAATGATGCTGGGACAAGTGATCATTAAACAAAGCCACATGAAAAAGAATAAAGTTGGACCCTACATCACGCTGTATACAAAAATTAACTCAAAATGACAAGTACCGTATCATCTCACTTATTTGCAGAATCTAAAAATGTCAAACTCATAGAAGCAGAGAGTAGAATGGTGGTTGTCAGGGTCTGGGGGAGGGGGAGGGGTAGGGAGAGCTGTTTAAAGGATACAAAAATTCCATTGACTGGGATGAATAAGTTCTAGAGATCTATTGTACAACATGGTGACTGTCAGTAATAATAATGTATTGTGTACTTGAAAATTGATTAAAGAGTAGATCTTAAATGTTCTCACCACAAAAAAATAAGTATGTGAGGTGATGGATATTTCAATTACATTGATTTAATAATTTCACAATGTATACATATATCATAACATCACACTGTATTCTGTAAATATATAGGTTTTTGTCATTTATACCTTAAATCTTAATAAAGGAGGAAAAAATAAAGGAAAAAAATAAAATAATAGATAAGCCACTAAAAAAAATTAACTGAAGATGGATGAAAACCCTAAACATAAGAGCCAAACTATAAATCTCTTAAAAGAAAACAGATGAGTAAATCTTTTAGACCTGACGTTTGGCAATGAGTTCTTAGCTATGGACAAAAGCACAAACAACAAAAGAAAAAAACAGATGGATTGAACTTTATCAATATTAAAAACTTTTGTGCTTCAAAGAACATAGTCAAGAAAGTGGGAGAAAATATTTACAAATCATGTCTGATAAGGATTTGTATCTATAAAGGACTCTAACAACTCAATAATGAAAAGACAAAAACCTAATTAAATGCGCAAAGGATCTAAATAGACATTTTTCCAAAGTAGATATATAAATAGCCAATCAATAAGCACATGGAAAGATGCTTAACATAGTTAATTATGAGGAATATGTCAATTAAAACAACAGTGAGATACAATTTCACCTCCATTAGGATGACTACAAACTAAAAGTTAGACCGTGAGTATTGGCAAACATGGAGAACTACACGTATGTTTTTGGAACATTGTATGGAACCCTCAATGTAAAATGGTGCAGCCATTTTGGTAAAAAGTCTGGCAGTTCTTCAAAGAGTTAAGCTTATAGTTACCATTTGGCCCCATAGTTCCACTCCTAGGTATATAACCCGGAGAATTGAACACTTATATCCAAACAAAAATTCTTACATGAACAAATTTGCTCTGTATATTCATAGCAGCATAAATGTATAGCTGAAAGGTGAAACTAATCTAAGTATCAACAAACTGAAAAATAAATGAATAAAGTGTAATATATCCACACAATGGAATATTATTTGGCCATAAAATGGAATGAGGTACTGATACATGTTACAACACAGATGAATCTTGAAAACATATTAGATAAAAGAAGCTAGTTACAAAAGACCACAATAGTCCATTTATATGCAATATCCAAAATAGGCAAATCTATAGAGATAGACAGCATATAGTGGTTACTTAAAGTTAAGAGCAACAGGGAAATTGAGGGTGATATCTAAAGGATATAGTTTATTTCTGAAGTGATGACTGTGGTCTAAACTATATTGTGGCGATGGTTGTACAACTCTGTGAGTATTCTAAAAACCACTGAATTATATGCTTTAAATGGTGAATTGTATGGTATTGGATTATATCTCAATAAAGCTGTTGCAAAATAAAGAAAACAAGTATGAAGGTTAATCTTATGTGTCAACTCTGGGTAGGCCATGGTACCCAGATATTTGGTTAAATGCTAGTCTAGATGTTGCTGTAAAGGCATTTTTAGATGAGATTGACATTTAAATCAGTGGACTTTAAGTAAAGCAGATTACTTTCCAAAATGTGAGTAAGTCTCATCCGAACAGTTGAAGGCCTTAAAAGAAAAAAGACTCTGAGGTTCCCCAAGAAAAAGTGAATTCTGCCACTTTGTAATTGAGATGCAACATCAACTCTTACCTGGATCTCCAGCCTGCTGATCTATCCTGCAGATTTTAAAGTTGCTGGTCTTCACAATCACATGAGCCAATTCCTTAAAAACAATCTTTCTCTGTTTCTTGCTCTCATCCTCCCCTGCCAATATATATATCATATTCTGTTTCTCTGAAGAACTTTGACTAATACAACCAGAACCATCAAAGTTATCAAAGGCTTTATGTGACTATACATTTCCTCACTTCCATTTTGCAAAGTGTCTACTATTTTGCTCTTAGTGTCTCAAGTACAGTCTTGACTTAGTACTACACTTAATACTTACAGGAATCAGAAGTTACTGATGCAGAGATTTACAAAAACTCAGAAAAAAGGTGTTAATTTTACCCTCGTTGAAAGAGGAAAAGTTAAATTGTGTCCCCAGTGCTAGCAATACTTGGTAAAACTGGAATATACCTAAAGAGGTTGGCAATACACATGAGTACAATATATCTGGAAAGCAAATCAGCAATAAATATCAAGATCTATAAAAATATTTATATCTTTTGGCTCAATAATTTCTATACCTAGATATTTGTCCTCAAACTTTATCTAGAAAATTAGAAAATGCTATATATACAATGTTTATATATTTATATGTATATATAAATATGCATATAGGTTTATATGTATATGTTTATATGTATGTATAGTTTTTCTAATTTTCTAAATGTGTTATAGATGTGTATTTTCTAGATGTATTATATGAAACATATACTTATATATTATGTATAATATGTGTATGTACTTATGTATGAATGTATGTATAGTTGTGGGTTGAATGGTGTCCTCCCACTTTTCACATGTTGAAGTTCCAACCCCTGATATCTCAGAGCGTAACCATATTTGTATAATATATAAGGTCTTTAAAGAGGTAACCAAATTAAAATGAAGTTTTTAGGGTGGGCCCTAATCCAATATGACCAGCGTTCTTTTAAGAAAAGGAAATTTAGACACAGGCACGTGCCCAGAAAAAAATCACATGAAGATAGAAGGAGAAGACAGCCATCTGTAAGGTGAGAGAGGCTTCAGAAGAAATCAACCCTGCTGGCAACTTAATCTTGGACTTCTAGCCTCCAGAACTGTGAGAAAATAAATTTCTGTTGTTGAGGCCACCCATTCCGTGGTACTTTGTCATGGCAGCACTAGCAAACTAACATATGTATAAATACACGTGTGTATACAGACTAATTACAACACTAAATAAGCAATAGTAGGAAAATACTTAAGTTTAAATTGATGTATACATATGTTAAACTATAATATAGACATTAAAATAAAAATTATGACTACATTGAAAAGGGATTACGACGATAGGATATAAACAAACAGTGGAATACTGTTCAGCAGTAAAAAAATAACAAAGCATATATTCATGTGCAAAATTCTTCAAAACATAATGTTGAGTTATTTTTAAAAAACTGAATGCAATCTATACTTTAATACCATTAAGATAAATTTAATCACATTCATAATAAACAATGTATATTGTTCACAGCAGGTAATAGGTATTGCCAGAGAACATCTTAAATGTATGAGCATGGGTGTCTGTGTTGGAGTGAGGGAATGGAAACAGGAAGGAAGCTAACCCGAGAAACTAAGTACCGTTAAGGAGGTGCCATGCATGACGCATGAAATGGTGAGGACGATGTGCCCTGAGGCAGCTGAGGAGTGTGATTGACTGTATCAGTCCAATTCTGTGCACCGTGAAGTCCAGCTAGAAGCAAATACATGGCAGATGAAAGACCAGCATGCAAAAGTCCATCTATTCTATAGTTACACCCATATAAATGTATTTATGAACAAGAACTTCAGTAACAGAGAAGTAAATGACAGTGGCAAAATTGTAGGTGAATTTTTGTTCTTTAAACTTTGTTCTTTATTTTTGTTTTGGTGAAAATTTGTCCTGTAAATCAAATTTCTGAAGGAAAAAAAAAAAAAAAGAATGAAAGACCCCCTTTAGTCCAAGTCTTCATTATGGTGCTCTGTTCTCTCCAGAGAGAAAATACCCTGCTACTGTCACTGACAAGACAGAAAATTGATATAATTATACAATAATTCAAGCAAAAACTCCACTGTTACCTTAATTATTGGGCAATTGAAATCAAAAGCTATTGTGTCTCAGCTTTTGGGGAACGTCAGTAAAAAAAAAAAAAAAAGAAAAGAAAGTGATTGTGCCGCTAGAGATCTGGCTTCACCTGTGTTTTGTGTTTTTCATTCATCATCTTCCCGTGTTTTCTTATTTGCAGTTGCCTCTCCCTCCAACAAACACCTAAAATAAGCTTTGTGACTATCTAGCCTCTTCTTACACCCTGCTGTCAACTGTAGTAAAAAGAATAAAGAAAAATCAATTTGGTTCTGACGGCTCTGGGACTTTCAATGGCCGTCACAGAAGGGAAAGCATCAGGACCTGCCCGCAGATGGCCGGTCACTATCCTCCCACCCTCACTGGGCAGCGCACGGAGCTGCCACACAAGCAAAATCACAGAGTGTGCTCTTCAAGGGAGATGAGGATTCCATGGTACCATATCGCTTCACGTGGAGGTGGCTATTTCCTGCATTCTGTTTTTGAGATTAGATGAAGTTTCAAGCCTTTTCATCATCACTGAGTTATTTACCCGGAGAGGAAAAGCTTCAATGCTAGGCAATGGTTCTCAACTTCAGCTGCACATTAAAATTACCTGGGAATGTTTTAAAACATACCCACGTCTGCTTCCCAACA
>NW_012136858.1:450800-451104 GCF_000956105.1 Propithecus coquereli | reverse complement strand
AGGCACGTGCCCAGAAAAAAATCACATGAAGATAGAAGGAGAAGACAGCCATCTGTAAGGTGAGAGAGGCTTCAGAAGAAATCAACCCTGCTGGCAACTTAATCTTGGACTTCTAGCCTCCAGAACTGTGAGAAAATAAATTTCTGTTGTTGAGGCCACCCATTCCGTGGTACTTTGTCATGGCAGCACTAGCAAACTAACATATGTATAAATACACGTGTGTATACAGACTAATTACAACACTAAATAAGCAATAGTAGGAAAATACTTAAGTTTAAATTGATGTATACATATGTTAAACTAT
>NW_012136858.1:437390-449295 GCF_000956105.1 Propithecus coquereli | reverse complement strand
GGGTGGTGACCACTGGGCTCGCATCCTCATTAATTCAGCCCAGCTCTTCTCCAATAAATAATCAATGTGTTTAGTGTTACTGTCAGCCATCTACTGTAACAGATGTCAGGAGACCCTTATCTGTTTCTAATGAGACTCGCTGATCTGTCAGCTCTGATATTGGAAAAGAAGAGCATAGTGATGGGATTATTTCTTTTCAGAATAAGACCTTATTTGGTTGTTAGCATGATTTAATATTAAAATGAATTTTGTGGGCACAAGACACTCTTTTATATTTCTAATTAAAAGTCTGTGAAAATACCATTTTTCCCAAACATTTCTTATTAAGAAACAAAGCAGATTAGAATATTTAAAAAAACTGATTCTCTAGGTCCCTTTGAGACAGTCATTAGTAAAAGTGTAAATAATATTACTTTCAGATTTTAACTTAGAAAGGATGTCAAATTTGGATCTCAGTTGCATGGGTTCTCCCCCTATTAAGTAATTAATTCAAAGAGACTAGGGAGAAGGGATCCGAGCGAGGAAACTTCCTCAATTGCGTACACACATGCTATAGCTCTTATCTTTAAAAAAAAATTCTGGACCTGGATCCTATACTCTTTTCCAGCTGACATACTGTACTGTATCTCTTTAGAAAGAGTTGATTATAATGTTGTTTTTCCTTTTCATTTTAATTTCTCCTCCTATTCTTACTTTAACTTTTTAGAACCAGATATTGGTGCTTACACTCCACTGAATCATCTCTTGTAAAGCT
The DNA here is from genome assembly GCF_000956105.1 of Propithecus coquereli. Classification (NCBI taxonomy): domain Eukaryota; kingdom Metazoa; phylum Chordata; class Mammalia; order Primates; family Indriidae; genus Propithecus; species Propithecus coquereli. The sequence continues at coordinate 448,541 of NW_012136858.1, read as the reverse complement.
CATCAGTGAACTCCTTGCTTCCACATAAAACAGCCACATCTCAGTCTACATCTTACTCATTTCATTAGCGGAATTTGACCAAGTCATTACTCCCTTGATCTGAAACACTTCTCGGGTTGGCACCTGGATTGCTACTTTGCCTTGATTCCCATCCCACCTCCCTGACTGCTCCTCAGTTTCCTCTGCTGGTTCCTCCTCACCTCCTTGGTGGTTGACGTCGGATTGCCCCAGGGCTCTGTTTTCCTGCCCCCCCCTTCTCTCTCCCACCCAGCTCTAGAACCTGGGAGATTACATATATCCTAAAATTCCACATATATGTTAATTACTACCCATCTATATTTCCATCTCTTACTTCTTTCCTCAAGTATTGATTCATTTCTCTATGTCTCCTCTTGGATATTAACAGGCATCCCTAGAGCAATACATACAAAATGAACTCTTAGTTTTTTCTCTCCAAACTATTCTTCTCACAATCTTTCCCATCTTGGTAAATGGCAACTCCATTCTGTCAGTTGCTTATATCAAAAAGCTTGCCATCCTCCTTGATTTCTTTTTTCTATACTCCATATCCAATTTGTTAGCTAACCTCGACAGCTCTACCTTTGAAGGTTATCCAGAATACTACCTACCACCTTCATTGCTACCACCCTATCCCCAGCCACCACCACCTCTTACCTGGATTATTGCAGATAATACCTACTATTTTTTCTCCTCCCATCCTTGCCAATCCCTCTTCTCCACTCTCTCCCCACACAGCAGCACACAACCCCACATAGAAGTTGGGCCATATCACTCCTCTGTTCCAAATTCTTAAGAGCCTCCCACATGATTCAGGATAAAAGCCAAATCCTCACAGTGACTTCTAGGGTCCTATATGGCAGGATCTTTACTACTAATACCTTTTTGACTTTATCTTTTAGAGCTCTCGTATTTGTCCACTGGCTGCAGCACACTAGCCTTCTTTCTGTTCTCAAACACTCCCAATCTGTCCTCCTGTTCTGGAATGTTCTACTTACTTTCCCTTCCCATTTTCAGAATGTTCTACTCTCAGAAGGCATATAACTCACATCCTTGCTTCCTTCTCTGTGCAAATGTCCCCTCCTCAGAGAAGACCAACGTGACCATCTCATCTAAAATAGCAATCTCCCCCTACTTCCCTCCCCTACCTTATTCCCGACTGCTTTGTTTTACTTCATAGCACTTATTAGCAATAAACTTATTGTACATTTATTTACTGTCTGTTTCCACCACTATGATGTAACTCCACAAAGATTGTTTTGTTCACTGATGTATCCACAGAATCAAGAATAGTGCCTGGCAAATAGTCAATGCTCAATTAATATGTACAGTTGAATTGGAACTTTGATTTCTTAGCTTTTAGGAAATTTTTGCTACATATTCTGAATCTTTACCATTTGATTACTCTTTATTTTTAACTACATTAACAGATTTCCCCCACATCCTATATGAATATCACTCATTAGGTACAATTTGGCATAATATTTCATGGACTATGATGCTATCAATTATAAGATGCATGATTATTTTACATGCTGTTAAGAAAAAATGCTACCATTTAAAGTACGACATGCTACTTATTGGAAGAAGCATTTTTAAGAGTTAATAAAATATGAAAAAGTATATATACCTTAGAATTAATGAAATTTGGTATTAAGCATCCTCCATGGGGAAGACATTTCCCCCCACTCCCCTGGTTCCTATGCCAAGCAGTACAGATGCTGATGAGGGAGAGACCAGTGTGTGTGTGTGATGGTGTGACTCATAACATGAGTCATGGGAGTGGTATTAAAGAAAGGAGGGGGTAACCATAGAGATTATTTGAGTGCTTGGTGTGCTGGAAGGTAGGGTGAAAGCTGATTTTATCTAAATGAGTCTTTCTCATTTTGTGCTTTGTTTTCTGGGGATTTTTGTTTTTTAAACTCATTTTGTGACTGTTGAAGGGTGTTTACTTCTTAAGGGATAAACATAGGTGAAAAAAATTAAAAAACAAAGACCAAGACAAATAATTTTCAAATTAATCCAACGAATTTCTTTTTAAACAAAATTTGGTGTTATCTTTTGCAAAAGAAGCAATTTAGTTTGCTTTCATTTCAAAAACATTTGAAGGTTTCCCCAAAGAATATTTTTGGTGAATAAAATGGCAATCCAAAATAAAAAACTGCCAGGTCAGTTATCAGAGAGTTTGATTTATTTCTGAAAGGCAGTTGACTTAAATTGTGCATGTGTGCAAGTCACTGTATCATTGGTAGAGTTTCTCCTGAAATTACTTGTACATAGGTACTGAATCAACTTCGTGGCAGCTGATCGTAAAGGATCCAGGGCTTAAGAAACCATGCAATATTAGATTAACAATAGTGTTTTACAGAGACATTATCACTGGGAACAAAGACACTGAAGGACATAGAATAATTCCATCCTGAGCTACACATTGGATTTCTGCCTAATAATAAGTGCTTTTAGTGTCAACAGAGAGAATAAATAACTTTTTTGGTAAGATCATTTGCCATAGTGATTTGTTTAAATTTAGCCCTCACCTCACACTTAATGTTACTGGTTCATCTTCCATTCTTGAAAGTGCTATATTATGTATAATACGGGAAAAAGAAAAATACCCCACAAATTTAAAGTGAAAAGTGCGTACAAACGTCCCCTCTCTCCTGCCTTCTGAATCCTTTGTTGGGGCTCCTTGATGACTAGTGCTTTGTTGGATTGATCAATATACTGAACTATAGAAAAAGAATTTTTAAAGCCAAAACAATTGGAGTATAAAGTTCTGTGTAAGGATGGGCTTAAGCTACCTAGGAAAAATGATCCAGGATCAGGCAGGAAGCTCAAGGTACACAGAGAAAAGGTGGTTGATGGCTGGTGGTTGAGAGCAAGTGTGAGCAGTTTGCATGAGAAGCGGAACTCTGGGGAGAGGGAGAACTCTCAAGGCCACGTGTAGAAGCCTTGCTATTCTGTACGTGCTGTGCACTCACCTATATGCTGCTGCTACCTCTTGAAACTTCAGTAAAAGCCTATAATCCTTTCAGTGCTTCTTGGAGTTAGGTCTGTGCCTTTTTCTTTTTGCATGTTATGGCATATTGAATGCAAGGCAGCCCAAAAAGCCTAATTCTATTTGAGTCACATTTACTTATCTTCCTAAGATCCAACAGGACACAGCAGGTCCATCTTGGCAGAAATGCAAAATATGCAAAGTATGCTTAGGTTTGGCCAATGGCCTCTCCCTCACTGTAACTCAACACCTCCACCAAGGTTCCATTGGCTCCTGAGCTGCGCATTTGGACTGGCCCACATTCTCACATCTTCCCTTCTGTTCATCAGAAGCACCATGTTCCAAGTTCTGCTCTGTAAGTGAGTGGCCAGTTAAAGAATGAGATGGGGTCTGGAACAAACAGATCCAGGTTTGAATTGGCTCTGGCCCTTCCTAGTTATGTGAAATTGGACAAGCTGCTTAGCCCCATGGCACCAATGCTATGGTCTGAATGTGGTTTGTCCTCACCAAAACTCACAATGGAATTTGATGTGGCAGTGTTGGGAGGTAGGGCCTGGTGGGAGGTGTTTGAGTCACGGAGGTGAATACCTCATGAGTAGATTAATGCCCTCCTTTGGAAGTGAGTTCTTGTTTCATGGGACTGGATTAGTTAGTAGAGAGCAGGTTGTTATATTAATAAAAGCAAGTTCAGCTTCTTAGACTGTCTCTTGTTTCCTCTCTCACCATGTGATCTCTGCACGTGCCCACTCTATTCTCCATTTCTCTGCCACGTTTTGACCCAGCAGATGGCCCCTCACCAGAAGCTAGCCAGTTGTGGGGCCATACTTTTGAACTTCCCAGCTTGCAGAATTAGGAGCTGAATACATCTCTTTTCTTTATAAACTACCCCATGTTTGGTATTTTGTCATAGTAACACAAATGGACTAAGACACTCACTGAGCCAGTGTCTTCTTCAGGTAAAAGAAAGTGGATCCCTGGCTCTTGGTGCTGGGGTAAGAACTCAATAAAATGATGTTTGCATAGTAGATGCTACTGCTTCAGTCTCTCTAGCACCCCTTCTTTCTTGGTGACAGGTTCTGTGCCTGGTTAAATGCCTTATCTCCCAGATATAGTGATTTCATCTAAGCTGGACCCTCAGAGTCTATCCCAGGGATACTTTTTAGCCTGGAGCTAAGGAGAGGGTAGCCCCTTTGTCCTTTTGTCATGATGGAAAACTGCCCACAGCCATGCTATCTGCTCTATGCGGAGGCCAGGAACATGAATAAAGCTGAAGATTCCCGTTTTGAGTCAAGTGGCACTGTAGGTTATTTGACTCAATTCTCTCATTGCAAAACAAATTAAAAACACTGTAAAATGTCTTTCTAGTCATTTTAAAATCATTGAAAAGCTGAGAAGACAGTAAGGTTACAGTCTAATGGAAAATGAGAATGAATGGAGGTAAACTTAAATCCAAAGCTGCTTAAACCCACAGAGGATTTGCAAAACTGAGGATGTGAGTTTCTGTTTTCATTACATCGAATGTGCAGGGCATAGAAAACCAATCCTAGGATTCTTCAGATTGAGGAACTGGAGACCTGTCCCCATGAAACCAAGGCCCCCAAGGACTACCACCTCAGTGTAAGAGTAATTTGACTCACCATCTCACCATCACCACCACAAGAGACTGCAAAGAAAAGTTCTCTTGGCATGGTGCAGAACAGGAGGGAAAACATTTTCCTGAGAATTCATGACAAGCTAGTTTTCCTGCTTTCGCAGCCCAAATCATTATCACCTGAATAAAAAAAATACATGCTCAGGCCCAAATTTAGTTTGAAATGGTCCTGGGCTAGTAAAGAAAAAAAAACTTCACTAAAAAGTATTTTATCACAATCCTTTCAAACTTTCCACAAACGATTTTTCAGAAAGAAATGAAAAGCTCATAGTAAAAAAATAACAAAGCACACAAGAAAACTAAGCAATGTGAGTAAAACTATACAACACTAGATAAAAGAAACAAAACTGAAGAAACTTCAGATGTTCAAATTAGCAGACAAGGATTATTTTAAAAAATGTGTTCCACAGGTAAATAAATAAAAGGCAGGTTTGTAAACATCATAAAACAAATTATGAAAGACTGCATGTTTTCAGACCACAATGCGATTAAGTTTGCTATAAAAATAAAGACAGCAATAATATCCCTACGTATTTGAATATTAAGAAACATGCTTGCAAATTCAATAGAAAAATATGAAAATTAGAAAATATTTTTAACTGGATGACATTGAAAATACATTTTAAAACTTGTAGGATATAGCTAAGGTCAAACTTGGAGGGAAATTTATTGTCTTAAAATTTATATAATTCAAAAAAATAAAAGGCTGAAAATCAATAAGCCAAGTATTCATCCCAATAAGTTAAAAAAGGAATAGAAACATAAAACCAAAGAAAGTAGAATAATGAAAAATAATAAATATGAGAACAGAATTTTTAAAAAGTATGGAACAACAAAGGATTCAACAAAGCCAAAAGATGGTTCTGTAAAAAGACTAATAAAATTTACATACCTCTGGTAAATCTTGTGAAGAAAACAGATTTCTGGGCCCAAGACTCAGAGCGTGTGACACTGAGATGGGGCATGGAATCTATTTTTTTTTTTAAAGAAGTTCCATAGGAGAGTGTAATGTATAGTCATGTTTGGAAACCACTGACCTAAATGACCTTTGCAGTTTTAGCAAGAAATAATTATTGACTGTAACAAATTTCACACACTTTGTATGGTCAGTATGGCTATGAGATACTTTTTTATCACATATCACCATTTGACATAAAACGACTCCCGCAAGTGAAAATGGGCTTGAAGTTCCATCCCAATTAGGGATTTTTCTCTTCAATTAACATTGCTCTTTTCATTTGTCCTTACTCAAATGCAGATATTCCTTAGTAAGGTAAAATATAAAAGCACTAACTGATTCTTAAAATTTCCTTACTGGATACCTTTATGTTATCTTTAAAAGACGCAAGAAGGATGATGAAGGGGAAAGAGAGGACCAGAATAAGGGGGAAATGGCTGTTCTCAATCCTGTTCCACTGTTTTAAGTTCACGTGTGCCTGAGACTGTTTCCATTCACTATAGACGTGTTCTGCAAGTTGAATACTTGACAATGAGCAGGAGACCACAAAGTTCAGATAATAGCATCTTACTCTTGTTGTCAGCCTCAAGGTATATGCTTTCAAATTTGAATCTTAGTGCAATGATACATTATTACATTTTAAGGACCTTTGATGCGACGTGTAATGCTTGAAGCCATAAATGTTAAATCCTTGAAAGTCAAAGACCTGATTAAATTGTAAACTGAAATTCACCTGAGCAGTAGACAAATTAAGACTTAATGTCAATCCTGCAGTCTTATGAGGGTATTCCACAATCCTCCATATTAAAAGTCTGTGCAATATTTAGGTGTGAACAGGGTATAAGAATGAAGGATGCTAATTGTGGTTAAGTATTGTCTTGGAATTACAACACATTTGTTATTTTAATATTTTAGGACATATCTATGTTTAATAAAGGTAGGGAAAGATGGGTAGAAAAGAGTAACTACTTCTAGGTCACTAATAGGTCAGAGTTTGACACAAGCCTCTTCACTTTAAAAAAATCTAGACCACAACATTTCCATGAATTGAGTGAGGAAAAAATGTCTTCTTTCACATCCACGCCTTAAAATAGCTAATATTTTGGTTTAATAATCCTATGACACTTAAAGACCAACTCTATGTCCCTACTACCATATCCCCCCAAAGTTGTAATTTATTTATCTTCATGAAAGGTTATGGTTCAATTGAAGAGATATTTACAAATTTTAAAAAAGATAAAGCACAGGCAGTGATTTTTCTATTGCCTGTGGTCCCTGTTGTCTGTTACCCTCTTATTCAGGTTATTCCTGTTCTAGGGACTTCACAGATTCAGAAGTGGAATAGTCAGTGTGACTGGAGAATTCTTCCAGATTTTATCATCTGCTCTTCAAAGACGGCCCTCCGCCATACCTAGATGCCCTAGTCCTTAGGATGTAAGACTCCCTGTGGGGCTCCCAGATTTCTGTTCCCAGAAATACTGACTTTTGAAAGTAGCTGAAGTTTGCGTTTAGCACCATTTCTCTTCCTTAAAGTCTCCATCTCTCTCTCCTTCCATGGGTCCCGCTGAATACCTTCTTTTCATAACACCCCAATCTGTACTGCAGTTTTCAAATGATTTCTGGAGTTCTGGACCTCTTTTGCTAGTCCCATTTCCGGAAGGACTAGCTAGCTAGCTGATCTGATAAGTTAGTTCATTTAAAGTGTTAATAACAAAAATGATTTAGGTGTTACTTCCTTCAGGCTGTCAGTTACTCAACTTTAGAGAAAGAAGTTGGCCTGGATCTGTCTACAGTTTTATTAATATTTGGATCTTGAAAAGAGTAATATTAAATGACAAGTTTCATATTTTTAAACACTCATGGGTAGTGAACATTCTGATAAGACTAGAAATGTTCTCTTTGCCATAATCAAGCATGACTTTATAAAAAATTAATAAAATTTAAAGAAATCCTCTCAGTGGTTTTAAGTATCAGAAATGTATAATGATTTACTTTTCTTGTTTAAGTATTTGGGGGCCTATATTTCCACAACTGAAAATAATCTTAGTTCATAAAAGTATTAGTCTGGTATGTAAACTTATCACAACTTCAGTCCTTACCAAGAATTGGAAATATATACAAATGTGACAAAAAATATTATGCTAAGCAAGATTTGAAGGTTAGCATAGTGGCACTGAATAAGATAGAAAAATATCAAGTAGTTTGTAAGATGGCTCAAATTAGTAAAGGCAATGAATTTACCTTCACACAAAATCATACTGTTGCCTGCAGACCTTTGGGTTGGCAAAAATGACCTTTGAAAGTCAAAGCGAATATGCGTGCACACGATTATTCTGTCAGTTCTAGATCAGAGTTAAAAGTGCTAAGTATCTTTAGTTCACACTTTTAGGTATTTTACTTGATAAATCAATAGGAAAATGAACAAGAGTCCTTTCATTTTATGAATGAGGAAATGGAAACCCAAACTGGCAAAGTGACTTTCCTGTGGTCACAGAGAGTGTGGCACATTTCCAATATATTCGATCTGTCCCTTCTTGCTAGATGATGCTCCATTTAACCAGCTAAAGCACAGGAAACTCTGGTACTTGCTCACATAATTTTTTTCTTTTTCAAAAAGGTAAAAACCTTCATTGAAGTGTTAAGGTTGGACAGTGAAGCCAGATGTGGGCAGATGGCAGAGTGTGAGTGAGCAGCCCTGACTCTTGCAAGGTCAGCATAAAGCTGTGGGTGTTCATTTGGCATTACATTCAAGTCGAGGATCTCCTGAGGCGCAGTACGGGGGAAGAGCCTCTCTGCCTCCCTATGGCAAGTCAGCGTAAAAGAAAACATGTATTTCTGTAGGTCAGTGAAGGACCTGAAAAGAAAAGATAGTTGGTACTGACACTTGCATTCTCTACTTGCTCTCAATTAGTGGTGAAATTGTCCTTTGATCCTGCGGGTCCACATGTGCACGAGAGAAGAGAGAGCAATTTATTCCTTGTAACACTGTTTATAACAGAGGACAGAGCTTCCTATCCATTAGTAGGGTAATGGACTGTATTTAGTCAAGGTTCTCCAGAGAAACAGAGCTAATAGTATCTACCTATCTATTATCTATTTATCTATATCATCTGTCTATATGCACACACACATATGCAGAGAAAGGCAGAGAGAGCAGAGAAATGAACTATTATGAGGAATTAGCTTACATGATTATGGAGTCTGAGAAGCTGCAGACTCAGGAAAGCTGGTGGTATAATTCAGTCTGAGTGCAAAGGCCTGAGAATCAGGGAGAGCCAACGATGTAAATCCCAGTCCATTGACAAGAGAAAATGTGATGAGATGTCCTAGCTCAAGCAATGAGGCAGGAAAACTTGGAGAATGTAAAAACTGGACACAAAAAAGAGGAGTTGTCGTGAGATAAGCATGTGTTCCATCCAGTTTCCCTGGGTTGGCTATAGATTATACCTATTTTCCTTATATGAATATTAATAGTAAATTATTTCAGTCTCAAAAGTCCTTGTTTGGATGATAAATGAATATGCTCCCCCTAGTTACAAGACTTTTACAGCATTCCAGGCATATGAGCATCACAACTGGAACTTGGCATTTTCAAGACATGGGAGTAGCCTTTATTATACCTGGTAATAAGATTTGGGAGCAACAGAGTCTTGTCAAAGAACCATTTTAGAATTTTGAGCCCATTAAGTGAGGGGGACAATGGTGGTACCAAGAAAGAAAATAGGAAAGTTAGGGAAAGGAGCAAATTTAGAGGTGGTGTAAGAAACGTCGTTGGTGACCTATTCCAAGTTTTCTCTCATCTCCACTTCTTTCTGGCTGGGGGAGACCGAAATTTTTTTAGTTTATTCACTGCTTGCTGTGTAACTCTATTCTCAGGGAAAAGGAATCTAGATTAGTCTAAGCTAATCATGGTAACTGTTTCATCATTGCCAGTGATTGGCTCGAGAAGGAGCATGTTACCTAGTTCTGGCCAATGAGATGTGAGGGGACATCTATTGGGAAGGAAAATGTCTGAGAAAGATTTATTAGTTCTTATAAAGGAACATAAGGGAGAGAGAGTCTCTGTTCCGGCCCTCAGTAATTGGTATAAACAAATGGGAAGGCTGAAGTTGCTGTAATCATCTTGGGACCGTGACGGGATGCCTAGGATGTGCTGAGAAAGGCAGAGTGGTAAGATAATGGGATGCCAATGATGCTGGGACTCTGAATTCAGCACTTCTGGAGCCTGCCCATCTCAGGACTTGTTTTGTGAGGTGACAAATCCCCTCACTGTTTAGAACATTTTGAATTGTGTCTTCTATTATTTATATGGCCCCAATCTTAAGTAATATAGAGGTAAATGGAGGGATAAAGGGAGGGAGGAAGTCATGAGTTTGACTTTTGATTAGTATCTCAAGCTGAAGTACGTGACTCATCATCTAAACTTCCATAGCCCTTCATCTCTACTTCTCACCTGTCTCTTTTCCATTTCTAACTAATACTATAGCTATCAAAGTGTCTTGCTTCTCCCATGAGATTGCAAACCCTTCTAGATTAAAGTCAGTTTCAGATTCATGTTGTATCTCTGCAGCACAAAGGCCAATGCTTATATAATGGCAGTCTTGAATAAGTATTTCTTCAATGAATGAATACGTTGACCAAAACTAAGTAAAGCACTTAGTCCCAAATGTCAAAAATAAGTATGTTATTTAGGCAATATTAGTGGCATATGCAAACTATTAGTCAGAGATGTTTGAGAAAATGTTATATGTAGATCTGCCATTTTATAGTCTGAGCTATCTGGATAATTTTGACATGGGAATTAATGTGTTTTGTAGAGTAATTGATTAGAATGCATAGAAATGTTTTAAATAACTAGTCATGCTTTTCTGGAAACGTACAAGAAGCAGGAGACAATTTCAGTAGAATATGCACATTGGGCTTTAAAAATCTATTTCATTATAATAGTGGTGAGGATTAATTACATAATATATATGAAATCACTTTGAGCTCTTTGGAAACTGCCATATGAATCAAATATATTGCAAAGATTGATGACACATATTTGTAGTCTGCCAGATTTTTAGCAGTGTTGCATTGATGCCTATATTTCAAAAATATAATTCCTTTTATCTCAGAAAGTTAAGAAAAATCAATTCATTGGATTACAAATAATGGCCATTGCTTTGCATGATTGTTGTTATTAATACTTTGGAACTCTAACTTTTCACATTAGTGTGCCATTGGAGACAATTTCGTGCTTTCTAACAGTTGAGCCTACTTACACTAACACTTGAGGCTGGAGAACCTTGGGTTTGTCAGATTATAAATGTGAAGACTGGTGAAGTTCTGAAGGAAACAATCTACTAGTAGTTTCCTGAAATTGGGGCCGATTTTTATAGGGTGTAGAGGAAGAGAAGTGAACTTGAAGATGACCAGGACCAAATGAGAAAAGAACCATAGATAAAGGGACAATTAATTATCTAAACAAACAATGTGTTTTACATTAAAAGGGACCCATAATGAACATTGTTGAGATCAATATAT
>NW_012136858.1:421564-437196 GCF_000956105.1 Propithecus coquereli | reverse complement strand
AGTTACCTGGACATTAAAAATATAAAAGCTGATAATGCTTGTTATGTGTACATATAATTTCTCTAATTCTCTTTATTAATAGCATTTTCTAAAAAGATTTTTCCATATAGTCTTTTTTCCCATAAAAATGTCTAAAATTGTCTTCAAATTTCAAATTATGGTTAATTATATTTCCAATTGTTTCTTTTTCTGTAGACCATTATCTTTTAAATAACTAAATATTCTTTCTTCTGATATTGGTGTACCTGGTAAATTCAGAGCAAATTTTGTCAAAGGAAGTATAATGTTGATTCTAACTTTTTATGTTAAATGTCTAAATATTGTCTTTTTGCCTCCACTTAGAGTATGTTTCTTCAACAAATATATTTATAAGACTAAACTCATCAATAAGTTCCTTCTTCTCATTATTCACATATTTTGCCAAATTTATATACTACAATATCATAGGTCTTCTCAATTTTATTTCATTCCTTTGCAAAATACAAATTTATATAATTAAAATATATGCTGCATCAAGATTCTTTGCAAAAGTCAAGATATTCCAAAATATAATTATATAATTTCAAAATTATATCTTGTATACTGCTTAAACTCTCTTGATTTAATTTGTTCACTTTCTTTCATACAATATATTTCAATGTCTCCTAATTACAGATTGTGTTTTTATTAAGTATAATCTGCTAAAAGCTTCAAAAGCTGAAGCTTTATTCACTCCATTTGCTGATTATTTATTGAAGATGTCTAACTGATTTTGAACAGACTACAACTCTAATTAATAGAAAAGATTTATTTTGAAAAAGGTCTAATACCATGGTAGAACATTAGGTCTACTTAAAAATTAATTTGTTAAAGGAATAACATTTTAGAAATCCAACTTATGGCCAGCCATGAGAGAAATTGTATAATAATAATTGTACATTATTTTCAACATCAGCTTTGCCAAAATAATTCAACTACATTTCTGATCGATAGGTTTCTTAATATAGTAAAAATACTGTTTTTTCATGATGTTATATTCACTAAAATTTATATTTGCATTTCACTGTAAAGGCAATGAATTTTATCCTCACTGATAAACTTTTTAAATGATTTTTCATTCACCATAATGAGATATATTTTATTTTTGATGGAACAAAACTTGAAAATATTTCAATTCCATAAATTAGATGAAAAACATTAAGTTAACTGATTTTCTATTGAACCATCTGATGATATTGATATCCTATAATATCATTTAACTATTTGCACTTTTTTCTAGTACTGGAGCCAACATATTAATAATTAATGCTTCATTTCTCATATATGCACAAAAAAGTTGGATATTTGAGTGGAAGAGTTATTTGATCTAAATGAAAGGAAAAGTTATATTTTATGAAGTCATATATAAACCCACCATGTGCAGCTTCATGTGTTAAATCATCATTTGGGGCACAGTATTTCTAAAATACTATTAATTTCTTAGGTAGATACTTCATCATATTTGTATCTTCTTTTTTTTATTAGATAATTGATAATGTCACTGTGGCCCCAGTGGTGGGTAGTTAACATTAACAAGTATCTTGGGCAAGTTACACATTCATCATAGTCATGAACTTTTTAAAAGGTCACTGTAAATGATTTTTTGCAAAAGAGAAAAGCATTACCAAAAAATTAAATAATTATTTGTAGAACTGTTCAGGCTCTATTTTCCATACGTATTTCCTGCCCACGAATAAATAATAGATTTATTATTGCCCATGTTTCCCACCCAGCCCTGCAGGATGTAGGTCTGGGAGCTTTGTGCATCCCACAAGCCTCAATACAGGCCAAGGTACAACCAGGTAGTACATCAAGAGTGGCCAGTAGGACTGGCAGTATCAAATACTACTTCTTCCACCACTAGACAACAGAAGGAGGTGAGTGTTCCCAGCCACTTGCATCCAAACATATATATTTTATCAGCAAGAACTGTTCATGCTATTTCTTAAAGGAAAGTGTAACAGATTATTATAATGCTTCCAGTGAAGCCTGCCTTTTTGTGTAAATGCGCTTCTGAAATGGAATATTGTCACCTCTCCATCAAGAGATAGAATCTATTTTTTTACTCTCTTTAAAGTCATGCTTTGACCAATAGAATGTGATGGAAATAATGTTTGAGTTCTGGAGCCTAAGTCTTAATGAGAAGTCTTGCAACTTCTGCTTTGGAACCCTGAGATCATTGTACTGTGAAGAAGTCCAGATAAGAGGACACTTGAGTATTATTAAGACATGCCAGCTAAAAACCAGCACCAGGGCCCCAGACATATGAGTGGGGCCATCCCAGTAGCCTAGCTCAGTAACCAACTAAATATAGCCACATGCGTAAACCCAACTGAGATCAGTTTAAGAAACACCCAGTCAATCCACAGAATGGTGAGAAATGATAAACTATTGGTATTTAAGCCACTAAATTTGGGGTGGTTTAGTACACAGCAATAAATAGTTGATACAGAAGGTGTTAATTACATTTCATCTACAAAAGGTCAGCCAAAGAAAGGCGAGTTATTGCAGGTCATCCTTCAGATTTATTCATGCATTAAGTGTGAGCTCTGACACTACATGTGTATTTTACATGCTACTAGATGAGACCATGTCAGAAGCTGAAAGTACAAAGTGGAGGTATATTAAACTCATTCTAGTTTATTTTAATGCAGCTATTAATATTAATAATGCATCACAATTTTTTTAAAAACAGTCTGGATAATGCTAAATCCAATGGGATGCCAAGATATCAAGCATAACCCAGGACTGTCCCAGGAATGAAACATCTGTTCACATTAGCCATAGTCCAAAATAAATTTCTGTTCATCAAAAATCAGGATTCTACTAGTTCTATGCAAAATTCACATGGGAGGGTCTTGAAAATGCCCAAAATTCCACTGGTCCCAATCTGGGCACACAGTAAATTGTTTTTGTTCACTCTTTCTTAAAAAACTAATAGTTAAAATATGGTTCTGTGAGCTTTCACTTACATGGTGAGAGAGTAAGATTAGATATCCATTCTCTTAATAGTAAATACATTTAGATGGTTTTTTTCTTCCTGAAATTAATAGTTTTTAAATTAATAGTTTTTAAAACCTGTGAATGATGTCCTCTCCTGATGAACCCCTTAGAGCACTGGAACATCTGTGATCCAATAATTTTTCTCTGTCTGCACTGAGAGTTTTTGGAGGCATTTTGATGCACTCCTTACCACATTTCTGGAAATCTTACTTTTCTCACTCTTTGCTTGTCCCAGAGTGAATTTCCTTGTACCAAAATGGAAAATTAAAAACCCAAATTGATTTTGAAGGATGAAAGGGGAAGAGTAATATCCTAAGGATGTTTATAATTCTGTTTTCTCTAAGTACATGATTTTGTGTCTGTGCAGTAGCTGACATTACAAGACTGAGGTGTTTTGAAATTGCTTCTGCTTAGAATCAAGTGTTAAGAAACCAGTTTTCTATATCATGCTGGCTAAATATATGAACACATAAGTGGCACACACGCACACAAACAAACGTTCTTCAAACAAATATTTGGAGGGTAGTTAGGAGAACCTTTTTATTTGGGGACTGCTACCAATCGTTGGAAACCTGTTATAATTGCCTATATGATATGTGTCTGAAATGCAATCTTTCTGGCAAATGTAAGTCCTCAGGAAGGCCAAGTGCAGCACGCTGTACGTGACAGGATTCTGCAAAGGATGCCCACTCTGTGCCTGCCAGAGCAAGGGAAGCAGGCGACCCCATGGTAATCAGTGACCCTTGCCTCCTCAAAGTGCTCTGTGCCAGACTTCTTATTTTTCTCCAAACCACTGCTTTTTAGAATTTTACTTTCCTGATTCTTTTTAGGAATTGAAGTTTCTTTTTAATGATTAATTTGGTTTGTATCATTTATCACATAGGTATGTTTTGGAAGTTTCTAGTTGACATATTCTTGCTATTTGCAAATTCCACTTTTTCTTATACTGTTGTAAATCTAAGTAGTCTTTAAACACACACACACACACACACACAGTCTCACATACACATAGATTTGTATACACACAAGGAAAGAATCCTAAACATTAAAAGCTACTGATATCATTCTTGGAATTCAAAATCCTTAATGTTTCAAAATCCTTAATATGGCCAACTTAAATCCTTATACAGATTATAAAATTTAATTTAAATGGGACAAAGGAAAGAGGAGGGTGGAAGATGAGTAAAGGCAGTGCCAGGGGTTAAAAAACCCATGACTACTCTAGTAGTTAAATTGGAAGGAGATCACTGATTAGAAAAAAATCCTCAGGAAAAAATAAAATGAGTTTTTTAAGCCCAGAAGAAGAACTGGTGTGATCAGAGTGATAATAGCCCAGAGCAGGACAATCACTCCGACTTACTGACAGAATCAAGAGCAGCTGAAACCTTTCTTGGGAGAACATTAGAAAATTCTTTTTTTCTACAGGAAACTTATGTACTTTTATCAACAGATTAAGACTATCACAACCGCAGCCTATTAAACAGATCGTGCCTTGTCTCTCATCCAGTTCTAGCACCAATTTTCTTTGTCTATCTAAACAAAGGCACAGTCCCTGGTGTCTGTCTGCCCTCAGCACAAGGCAACCGTGCTGTTTAGCTCACAGGAATAGTCATCCCGAGCGTGCACCACGCAGCAGCACCCTCACTGCCTGTGTATCACACACCTGCGTTTTTGCGTGCTGGGCTACCGGAGACATTAAATCAGGTTCCACTGTGTTTGCACTCCTTTAGTTGCAGTGGCAAGAACAATTATTGTTAGGGCTTTCCATCCCATTTGTTTAGACCACCACCTCATTTGTTCCCCTTAAACTGTCCTCTGAAATATTATTGTTCCATTTTACATACATAGACATCAGGCTCAAATTGGAAATGCACCTTGTTATATTTTATATTCACAATGTCCATGATGGCCTGCCTACCCACGTCCACTCCTGAGGAAAGCTGTCCTGTCCACGGTCCCTGTTGTGCTGGTGGCCAGGCCCTGTAGTAGTAGACCCATTCTCTACTTCCATCCCAACCCTCCACCCTGGTCATACACAACTGCTTAGTTCTGACATAGTTGACTGACCAAGGGACATTCCCAATGAATATGCCTGCCAGCAATCAGTGATGCTTCTTATTCTTAGCCAATCAGATTCTTGCTCTTAGGAATTAGAATTAGGAAACAGAGAAAGAATCAGTCACAGGAATAACAGAAGCTAAAAAGTCATGCTCACCGCCAGCTTTGTGGCGTGTAATCCGTGCAGCCACTCAGGACTCCAAACTTGGAGAGGCCCCATCCTTGGTTTAATGCTCCTCTGTAGCCATCTTGAAATTCTTAACACAGTTTGAACCAGGGGGCCTGTATATTCATTTTGCCTTGGGATCCACAAATTATATAGCTGGTCCTAGTCATGATGTAAAAATTAGAGTGATAATTCTCAAATAGAGGAATGGACTCTAAAAGAACAGAATCTCTGGGAAGTAGGGGGTGGGTGGGTAGAGACAAGGGGAAAATCTGAGACAATCTATTTAATTTTATAATTTAGTTTTATTTTATAAAAATATAATAAAACTATTATTTTTATAATGGCAACTTCAGAAAACAAAACACAACCACCTTCTTTTTGCTGCTGGCTTACAAAGAAAATACAGAGATTCCTAACTAGAGTTTCTACTCCCCTAATCCTGAGGGATGTGTAAGAATTTCTGGGGGAAGTGTGAACAAAATGTTTACATTTATGGAGAGTTGGCATTGGTTTAAAGGGTGGGGAAACCCCGCAGTAGGGAGAAACTGGGCAGCCGTGGTGAAGCCAGCCTGGGGAGCCCGTTCCAGGTAGTGGAACAGAGGAACAGAGGGCTGGCAGTGCTCGCTTCTGAATTCAAGCCTTTCCTAACACTCTAGTTTGTGTGTACGCCCCATCCTCTGATATCTGACATCTTCCACATGCCACGTGCTGCTCATTGATAGAGAATAAAAAAAGTATGCTTGACGTTTAAAAAATACGTGGGCCCTCACTTCTTTCTCATACAGACAATTAGCAGGGGCTTATTATTTTTAAAAATCAAATAATTTTTCATTAGCACCTCATTGATGTAATTATAATGTTAATATCTCAGCTCTCTCTTTTTACCTAGATGTCCAGAAACCCTTTCAAATCTAGAACTCTCTGTCTCCTCTCCCCAGCTCTAGGAATAGTTGTAAGAGAAAAGAGATTTTGCATTGATTTGAGAAGAAAGCATTATTTGCACAAAGGCCATAAACAACCTTCCAGCTCCTCTTAGTGCCATTAAGTGGCATCCTTTGACATTAGTTGAATGAAATTCTTAGGACATGAGGGCGGGGGAGGAGGGAGGAACAGCTCTTTACCTGTAAGTACAAAAACACAGGCTCAAAGAGAAACAATCATTAGGGCTATCAGCATTTTAGATAATCCATTAATGAGATAATTGAGAATTGCCCAAAAATGTGGGGTTTTTTTTTTCATTTCAAAATAAGTAGGACACTTTATGTTTGATTTAGATGCCATGACTTTGTGGGCATAGAAAACTAATCACTTTGCAATTCATTTGGGGACCAGCACAGATGGAAGTTTAAATACTCTATCAGCAATTTCTAATAATTTGGTTATTTCAATTCTAAACATTCCTCTTTGCCTCTTTCAGCACTGTGAAAAGTTTCTGTACAGCAAATTCATATTTTTTCAATTGAGGTGACTTAAAATGTTATTCTGAGGAACTTTTCAAAATTTCATGACACTTCTTGAAATAGCTAAAGACCCCTGGGGTGCTGCAAATCCAAATAATGAAAGTGTTAAAAATAGCAGGACAAAGTCACCTGAAGCAACTAGGGATGAAACTTTATACTTCTGTGGAATATATGTGTACGTGAGCGCGTGCGCACACACACACACACACACACACACACACCATCTTTTCATCTTCAAACTCCCACTCCCATATTCACCTTCAGCCAAAAGGTTTATCTTCCCAGAGTTTAAACACCTTAGGTATTTTTTTTCAATGTGATTTTATTAATCCTCAGATCCTGGGAGATAACAATAATAAGAGTGTCTAAAATTGTATAATGATTAGTAACTAAGGCAAAGAAAGGGAAATTTGCTTTTTCCTTTACCTACTTAGAAACACAGGCATTTTAACCCTATGCTTAAAAGAAAGGGAGGAAAACCAGCATTTTAAGAAAGACATGAAAGAAAAGTGAGGAACAGTGTGGCTTAAGTGGTTAAACTAATTGATATTTCTCAATGATTGATTTGTTTTCTTTAAATATTTTTCTTTTTTAAAGTCTTGCTTCAGAGGAATGGGGATCTCTGTTTCTCATGAAGAAAAGTTTGGGTAATTATTGAAATGTAGACTCTTAGCATTAGAATGTAAGTTGGAAATAATCTAGACCAGTGGTTCTCAAAGTGTGGTCCCTGGATCAGCAGCATCAGTATCACCTGAGAATTTGCTAAAAATGCAAATTCTTGGGATCTTCTCCAGACCTACTAAGTCAAAATCTCGAGAGTGAGACCTAGCAATTTGTCTTTTAACAAGTCCTCCATGATAAAGTTTGAGAACCACTGATAAAAACCATCTTTCCAGCTGCTGAAGAATTCCCTACCATGGCAATTCTAACAGAAGCTCATCCATGCATATGGTAACATACGTAAGAAACACAGTCAGAGCTGGCTTGGAGTAGACATTTAATATATTGTAATGATAATAACAATTAAAAATATAATTAAAATCACCATTACCATTGTCATTGTCATCATCATCATCCAGCCACTGCTCGAATAATAGTTCCATTGTCATCCTGTTTCTTGGCTATCAACACCCTTTGTTAGAAAGTTCTTTCATGTTTAGTTACAAATTTACCTCTTCGTAATGGTTACCCATTGACTCTAATTCTGTTTTCTATAGTAAGGCAGATCACATTCTTTAACGCTTTACTATAACTTTTCAAATGTATGGATAGAAGAAGCATATAATCTGAGAGATGGGAATCATAAAGACCTCGTTAATTCAACGCTCTTTCATTTTATACAAGAAAAATCTGAGGCCCCAAATAGAAGAATGACTTGAAAGCCAGTCTACATGTTTATCACTGTCTTCCCTTTCCCAGATTCAAATTCCAAGCTGCTTCAACCATTTCTGATTGACATGACATCCAGGGTCTTCACCCTTTGTTCACTGCTTTCTGAACATGCTCCTGTTTGTCAATATCTCTCTTCATATGTGGTGTCCATAATCTCACACAAAACTCAAAATATGATTTGACTATTGAAAGGTACACTGGCAATGTTTTTTCCCATGATTTGGGGCTTTTTCTTCTTTTAATGCTCCTTACAGATTGTGTCTACTTTTTATAAGGTGGCCAGTGCCCCATTTAGGTCACAGATGTTGTGCACATTCACTATGTTAGACCCTGCAGCTGCTAAGCCACTTAACAGTGTAACCATACCTCTCCTTTTCCACCATCATGTCAAGAATTATCATGAAAGTCTCAGTCCATTGTTTTGCTGAAGTAAAGATATGCTATATTTTTGAGCATTTCTTGATAAACAGTTGAGAAAACATATACAATGTTAATAGAATGGGTTTGGAACAACTTCCTTTTTTTTTAGTGAACTCATCTTAACCATAGATTTTTATTATATTATTTTCTCACAAACTTGTTCTATAAATTTCCTGGGGATTAATGTCAAGCCTAGTGATTGTAATTTCTTAGATTACCATTTTTTAGCTTTTTGAAGATTGGGGACATTTTCCCATCTCTAGTATTCTAAAGAAGTTTTTTCAAATTCCATGATTTCTCAACTATGATGGATAGTGGCTCCTCGGTGGTTAACTAAGTTGTTTAATCAAGGTGTAATATGATTTTCTGGTTCTGAAGACCTGACTTTATTGAAAGGATTTATAGAGTCTTTTATTATTTTCCTCTCTTGGGTTTATTTCCAATTTTCTTTTAATCGTGTTATGCCATTTCTAATTTAGAAAACAATATTCAATTTTCTGGAAAAGGTAGTCACAAAATAATCTAGCAGTTCTCTCTGTCATCCCAGTGGTATTGCTTAACAGGAGCTCAGGCTTGGGGTCACATAAAACAGGGATTTTTTTTTTTTAGGTCTTTGAGAAATCTGTATGCAAATCAGATGAGAGATAGAACCCAAAAAGGTGAGGTCAATGGGAAACAAACATACCATCTGCATGACTGATAGAGCTGATATTGGAGATTTTGACGCATCTGGGAGCTAGGGAGCTGGAGCTGCACCCCAGGATTTGCCAGACCTTCGCAGGCAGTCACAGACAGCCCTGCACACTGAACATCTTCTCCAAGGGTGCAAGGCCTTTACCTCTAAGTTACCTCAAGGATGAGAGCATGTAAGGACACGTGCTTACAGAGGCAGCTCTCTCCCAAGACAGAAGGGGGAAGGGGCTAGTTAGGCTCGTTAGTACAAATTCTCCTTCCAAACTGAAGGAAAGAAAAATATTTTACCCAAAAATATATTTCTTTGACATATTTTGAGAAGGCTGTCAGAGAGCCAGCCAACAGCAGTAGCCCTGAAAAACTGTCTTTTGTGGGAGAAATTTGCATCTGTAAAAAATGTACAAAAAATCAGGCAGGCCTTCTCTTGTCCAGGTCTAGAAGAGATTACCTCAGAGTCTGACACCTTAAAGATCTGAAAGAAACATTTACCATTTATTTTCTCTGAGAGCTGCTACCTCTGAGATTTCATCTGGTAACAAGACCCTCTTCCTAGCCAAGCCTCCACTTCTCTTCCTCCCATAAACCATCTTGCCACTATACTTGACTTAGCACCATATGTTATTTGGGGCAGTGCTCTGAGCCCCCATTTTTTCTGTAACCTTGAGATGGTATACAAGCATCTGTACCTCACTGGGGGTTTGGATAATCACTCTGCAGTGCTTCCTGTATATATGTTAATAAATTTTGTATGCCTTTTCTCCAATTAATCTGTCTTTGGTGAGGTGACTTTTTAGTGAGCCTTCAGAGGGCAAAGGGGAAGTTTTCCCTGGGCCCCAGCAAAACTTATCTGTCAGGTGTTTGCTCCTCCACCACCACAGTGAGAGGGTGAGAGAGATGGAGAAGGCCAGGATTAAAGGATGTTCCCCTACATGGAAGGAGATACGAGTAGGGAACACATGTCCCTAACTGGTTTGAAATCTCTGCTCCACCATTTATAGGTGAGATCTCAGAAGCTACACTACCTCTTTGCATCTAATTTCTCCTCTATAAGATAGAGGAAATAACAATATATGCCTTGTGGTTTACGTTACTTGACATATATCAAGTGTTGTTATTTTTAGACCGAGAGTTATTTTCTTCTATTTTTTAATTCAGACAGTTTTAAACAACATGTATTATCCTCAACACTTTTCATTGCCCTCAAGTCTCTGCTCACTTGGGTTTTTGACTTCCCTGACCTTATTCCTAAGAGTGAATGCTACTGTTTGTCCTCGCCTTTGCTTCTCTTTGCTCTCCCTGTATTTGACTCAAGTCCTTCAAAAGCCTGGGCTTATCAGAGAACTCCCTGTATAGCCACAGTGGCTTCTCCAGATGTCCATCCCTCCCTCCCCCTGCCCATCTCTTATGTGAATTGATGGAATGCATAGTCAGAATTTCATAGTTCAGGAACTTTGATCTTCATGAGTCATCTTTTCTTTGTGCCTCTGGCTGTTGGCATATACTTATTCTTCACGGAACTTTTTGAAGTCATTCTGGAATGTATGTCCCAAAATGTCCTGCACTGCATTCTCTTACTTTTGTGAACTCCGAGATGACATAGCCACTTTCCCTGTTTCTGTCACTCCCACGTTGTCACCAAGTCCTTCTATGTGGATCAAATTAAGTCCGGAGAGTCACTTCATGTCTTCTCTTACTTTATGACATTTTGCTTGAGGGCCTAGAATTTAGATTAATAATTTCAGGTGGAAGTAATTTATATGGCCTTGAGCTGTTTCAATGTCAAATATTCACTCATTTTTTAGGTTTTTATCATGTTTTTTCTCTTTATCCTGCCTGCCATTATACTTTCTTAAAGCAATTATATAGATGTCTCATAATTCATCTCCATACTCATCTGTTACCTTAATAGCTTGTTTTTCAAATAAATAAGTAGTTTATAAATAAGAAGATCTGAAATTTCTGGCAACAGGCTTACTACTCACCAATAGTATGATTGATGAAAACTTTTAAAAAAGTTAAAAATCTCTTTCAGCTCATATTTCTGAAAATTTATACTTTTCATAAAGTGAATATCCTTAGAAGGCAACATTATTAAGGAAACTTTACTTTTAAGAAAAATGGATGAGAATTATTTTTTCAAGTAAAATGAATCATAATGCTCAATGATGTTAATGTACTAAATTAATATTTACATATCTCTTTGCTTTCATTGCCTTAAATGGTTACTTCTAAGTATGGCAAAGACCATGTTATTTATTTAGGGAAAGTATGATATTGTATAATGAAAGGGCTGTTGCTTTAATACATGTGTAATATTTAATGCAGATTAAAAATAATGCCATAATCTAGCCCGGTTTTTGCTAGCCTTTTGGGGGGTAACAGTTCATGGAAAATGATGTTAAACTCTCTCCCCAGAAAAGGTATGTATGAAACTACACATAACTTTTTCTTAAACTCCTAGCTCCTTCAAAAACCATTTGAGTGGTTACTATGCCCCAGTTACTTAGCTTATTTGTGTTGATTTTTCATCATTTGAGAAATTGGACTATTAATCTGTGGGATTCAAACTGTACAAAAAAAAGTAGCTGGTTAGTTTTATACTTTACATTTGCATAATCATTTAATATATAGCAGACACAGCTATTTGAGAGTAGACATGGGGATAATTAAAATGTCCAAATAATTTAAACTTCTCAATTTTGCCATTGGTTTTATTGTTCCTTTTGCCAGGCTACAAAAACTTCACAGGTGGCAAGAATTTGGATAATTTAAAGATCTCAGCTCTTCTATCAACTGGATACTCAATTTAATAATAAAGAATTTATCAGAATTAAAATAGACTAGGCAGGCTGCTATAATGCCCAGTCACCAGTGGATTTAGAAGGCATTACATCATGCCATGTTCTATAGGCTTCCTGCTTCCTTGTCATCCTCCCTGCCTCTCCCTCTACTATTTTATTTATTAAAAAGTCTCCTGGGAAGCTATTCACTTGCTAGGTAGGGGAGTCCATTCTGGGATTCAGTGTTTATAGAAATAGTGTTCTGTTTTGATCCCTCAGCATCTTCTAAGAGTGAAGAATGTGACATCAGGGCATGAGAGGGTTAAAATAGGCCAGCTTCCACAGGGCTGCTCAGGAACTGTAGCTGGCTGAGTAGCATGGGAAGAGGCAAGGGAAGCTTCCACTCCTGGCAGGGAACAAAGAGCCGCCCTGGTCCTTCATTGAAGAGAAGAGCATCAGAGGCCCTAGGACCTTGAGGTGTGGTGGAGGAAAAGCTCAGCGTTTGCACTGACTAGAAAAATCTCTGTATTAAATACACTGAGGGCAGATATAAGCAGAGGCTGTGATACCCAGTTCCTCAGAAGTTCCAAAATTTCCTCTGACTTTAGACAGTAATTTCACAATTGGACTCTGCATTCCTCAGGCTACTTGAGAGTTGTCCATTAAGCTTGTTGGAGGGTAATACTTAAACCTAGAGGCACCTGAAGTTTGGGACATTTTCTGGCACTTGGTTATACTAAGTGGAAGAGCATTCCTACAGGTGGCATCATTTGAGCCAGTAGAATCATCAGTAAATTGGAACTTCAAGAAGCTACCATTTTAATGTTAGTGGCTGTTTTTCTCTCCTGGTGCACAGAGATGTCTTAGTTTAAGAAAAAGTTAGGAGATTGCCCTTCTTATTGCTGTCAATGAAAGTCAAGTCAATTTGCTGGCACAAGGATATATCAGGAGTTTGTGTGGTTTTTAAAGTCTGCCCCTTTTGGTACTTCCTGGTTTATGAGCTGGTAGGTGAGCAGAGGTAAAATAATTTGGAAAAATGTCAACTCCTTGGGAGAAATGGGATGGAAACTGTGGCCATTTACCTTTTGAGGTTCATTGTGATAAGATTCTCTGTTGGGCTGGAATATTCCTGCCTGAGATTTACTAGAAGGAGACGACACGAAGGGACTCTTGGGGGACATGCTTCAGGCAGTGAGGGGAGTCTGGCATCATGTACTTATACTGTATTCTAGGTTGGAAGCCTGGCCACCCAGTCCCCCATCGGCAGAGGGCATATTACCACAGCCAGGTGTTGCCCCTTCTCCTCTGTCAGACTGGCAAAAATTAAAATGTGTATAACAGCACATTCCATGACTAATTACATGGTTATTTATTGGGGGTTTCTAGTGGTCTGCCTATTAATTCATCCAGTGAATATTTACTGGATCACCATATGTGCCAACATTGTTCTAGGCACTGAGGATACAGAAGTGAACAAAACAGACAAAAAGCCCTCACCCTCAGGAAACTTGCAATATACAGGACTGATTTTATTTGGTATGAGTGAATCTTATGTGATAAATTTAAAGCTACCATTTATTGAGTGACTATTACGTGCCTAGCATTGTCCCAAACGCACACATATTTACCTCATCGAGAGTGCAATCTGAGAGAATACCGCCGTTTCTTATTTGTTGATGAGAAAAAGGAGCCATAAGTGCACTTAAGTAACTAGACTTTAGGTCCTCATTTGACTTTCCATTACTTATTTTTATCCCAAATAAGACTAATTTTTACTTTATAAGATTGATTTTTATTTGGGCTTCTTCTTAGCACTTCTTAATGGTTTTATCGATTGAGCAATTTTTACTATCTGTAGTTGCTGGAGGTGTGACCTGAAATCCTGCTTTGCCTGAAACAACTCTGGTTTATGCCTGTTGTCCTGGCGCAATTACTAATGACATCCTGTTCCACTTTCCCTCAGTTTACTTACTCTGTAAACACTCTTTGTAAACAAATTGTGTGGATTTGAATCAATGCTTTGAGGAATTGAGTTTAGTATTTTAAGAATTTTGTTACCCTTTTCCCTAGGTACCTTCTGGTGTTTGCTTTTTCTCTTTTAAGACGTTATTATTTAACTGTGATTATCAAAATTATTAAACTTGATTTTCATACATTTCACTCTGGGGGTGTAAAACTATGGGGCAGAATCGATATCTACCTTATCTATCTAAATCTCTCTACCTATCTATATCTATCTATTTGTCATCTATCTCTATCAGATAATGCACAGAGATTAAAATAATGAATACACACTATAATGTCTTTGGCTATGAAATGTTTCCAGTATAGTGGGAAGACATAAACAAAACTATCCAACTATAATACAGCTTAATGAGTGTCATAATAAGGAAAAGCATAGGAGTGCTTTGGTAATACATTGACAATAAAATAATAGCAAGCTCTTAATTATAAAGATTAAGGTCTAGGAAGTCTTAGGAGTATTTTTTGTCTTGATTATATATAAACATAATGAGATAATTATCTGGTGATATTTGCATAGTCTACTAAAACATCATATTAATATCAAATCATAATTAATTGCCCATGTGTCTTTTCCAAAGAAAAACTGCACTTCATAAATAAACATAAAATAAGCTTTATTGAATATATTACTTACATATGAGGCAGAAATGTATCAATGACTGTGATGATTTTTAAATTTTTCCAATATAATGATAATTATAACTGTTATATATAAAATAAATGAGCAAGAGACACTTGTAGAGGGAAAATGCTCCTCTAATAGTCTGAGGAGTGAAAATTTTTGAAGAGTAGATCACATGAGATCATGTTTTATCAGAATGTTTTGCCCTTGAATATGTTCTACAAATGTTGAGAGACTTTTTGTCCCTAGGCATTTCAAGCATTATTTTTTAAATATGGCTGCCTTAGAACATTGACATACATTTCTCCTTTTCTCTAACAGGTAGTGATTCCCCAGTGTATTATAGGTAGTGAGATTGTTCCAACCTGCAAAGCATTTTCCAACAGTGTTGCACACATTTGGTGCATTTGGCTGTCTTGGTGTAGACATTTGTCTCTGTGTATCTGGATCCACGTGGTGGGTCAGACAGGTGAGTTGCAGTCAGTAACTGGGCACTCTTATTTACTAGAAGCCTTAGCTCTATGGATAAACTGACAGACACTAGAAGCATCCACTATAGCTATTAATATATAGGAAAGAACATTCTATAAAGCATTTATCAGAGGGCAATTAGATCATAATATTTAGTGACATCATATTCAACTTATAAGACACCGTAATGGTTGCACAGTTTGTTGATGTGTACATAATCCTGTGGATTGAGATGTGATTTTATTTTAACTTTTTTAATATTGAATTTTACCTGTTTATTAAATTCTCTATAATAATGTTGATAAAGAAATGAAGTCACTCTGCCTCTGGAGTTGTTCAGAAATGTTCAACAGTGAAGAAGCAATGAGAGCTGAACATTTTATAGCCAATAAGACAAACAGGTGAGGCAGCTTTACTTTTCTTCAGAAAATGGTGGTGCCCAGCAAGAGTATAAGCTCCTTGAAGCAAAAACTTTACTAGCTGTCACTCCTGACACCTGAAGGGGGCTTCAGAATTTCCTG
>NW_012136858.1:420303-421514 GCF_000956105.1 Propithecus coquereli | reverse complement strand
GAATGCATAGTCAGAATTTCATAGTTCAGGAACTTTGATCTTCATGAGTCATCTTTTCTTTGTGCCTCTGGCTGTTGGCATATACTTATTCTTCACGGAACTTTTTGAAGTCATTCTGGAATGTATGTCCCAAAATGTCCTGTACTGCATTCTCTTACTTTTGTGAACTCCGAGATGACATAGCCACTTTCCCTGTTTCTGTCACTCCCACGTTGTCACCAAGTCCTTCTGTGTGGATCAAATTAAGTCCGGAGAGTCACTTCATGTCTTCTCTTACTTTATGACATTTTGCTTGAGGGCCTAGAATTTAGATTAGTAATTTCAAGTGGAAGTAATTTATATGGCCTTGAGCTGTTTCAATGTCAAATATTCACTCATTTTTTAGGTTTTTATCATGTTTTTTCTCTTCATCCTGCCTGCCATTATACTTTCTTAAAGCAATTATATAGATGTCTCATAATTCATCTCCATACTCATCTGTTACCTTAATAGCTTGTTTTTCAAATAAATAAGTAGTTTATATATAAGAAGATCTGAAATTTCTGGCAACAGGCTTACTACTCACCAATAGTATGATTGATGAAAACTTTTAAAAAAGTTAAAAATCTCTTTCAGCTCATATTTCTGAAAATTTATACTTTTCATAAAGTGAATATCCTTAGAAGGCAACATTATTAAGGAAACTTTACTTTTAAGAAAAATGGATGAGAATTATTTTTTCAAGTAAAATGAATCATAATGCTCAATGATGTTAATGTACTAAATTAATATTTACATATCTCTTTGCTTTCATTGCCTTAAATGGTTACTTCTAAGTATGGCAAAGACCATGTTATTTATTTAGGGAAAGTATGATATTGTATAATGAAAGGGCTGTTGCTTTAATACATGTGTAATATTTAATGCAGATTAAAAATAATGCCATAATCTAGCCCGGTTTTTGCTAGCCTTTTGGGGGGTAACAGTTCATGGAAAATGATGTTAAACTCTCTCCCCAGAAAAGGTATGTATGAAACTACACATAACTTTTTCTTAAACTCCTAGCTCCTTCAAAAACCATTTGAGTGGTTACTATGCACCAGTTACTTAGCTTATTTGTGTTGATTTTTCATCATTTGAGAAATTGGACTATTAATCTGTGGGATTCAAACTGTACAAAAAAAAGTAGCTGGTTAGTTTTATACTTTACATTTGCATAATCATTTAATATA
>NW_012136858.1:381835-409963 GCF_000956105.1 Propithecus coquereli | reverse complement strand
TATTTTAAATTTACTTTATCACAGGACATATATTCTATTTGATATGGAACTGTCTTCCAAAGGTTAATTTTGGAAACTCCCCCTTCCCCACTTTTGGAATCTAGCTGGTAGGGGCATTTATTTACCTAAATTTGTAAAGATGGTTTAGAAGTGAAAATGCATATGAATGAGCTAATCAATGAGAGTCTATTAAAATGGACAGATAATATGCTGAAATAAAAGAAAAAAATGGACAGATACATTAATATGAGTTCAACTTGTGTAATCACAGAGGAGAGGTTGGAAAAGTAACAGTGAGTCATCATTTTTACAGAATCAGTTTCAACATGGACCAGAATCAATCAAGAATGACTTTTACTTAGAACACCTGATATAAGTAGAAAGCATACACTTAGATAAAGGATTTAGATTTCTTGTGAAGAGGGAAAGAATGACCTGACATAAAGTCATTGAGGGAATAGATTCACAAAAGACATGAAATAACAACTCAAAGCCATGTTTTACTGTAATAGCTGTTTGATGAAAGTACATAAGAAAAACATAAATACAACTCAACTGATGTATGCCAGTAATGGAACATAAGATATTGAGTATTGCTCATAAGAAAGCTGTTTTCACTTTTTTTAAAAATCAGCTATTTTTATTGGTTTCATACACAAAAAAAAAGATAATGCTAAATCTGTCCAAAATGAGACCTTTTAAAAATCAATTGCATTCCTGTTATATGCTTAATATTTCTAAATGTTGTAATAAGTGCAAAATAATACAGTTTCTTCCTTGAAGCTGCCTTTATTCTCTTTAGAAAGTATTAATAAAAAGCTAGCAAATACTAAAAATTTAATAAAAATTAAGAGAGATTTTCATGCTGTTGGGTTAAGTACTTTCCGAACTCAGAAAACTGGAGAAATAAAACTGAAATAGAGTTGTTTAGGTGTTCATGAAAAAGGTTTGGATATCAGGATAAATGTCACTTTATTTATGTTGGACTTTTCAGTCTGGTAAGGGTGGAGATGAGAGTGTTAGGTCACCAGCTGCTCCTGTTTCACCCAGAGTCAGGGGAATTGTGTGAATGGGTAAGGAGGCCTGTTTTCACTTTTTAAGGGTCTAAGTGTCATACTAAATTCAAATCATTTTATTATTGGATACTTACCTTGTTCAAGTTACTTGTTAAATGGGGTTGAAAGGCCCTCTGATATACTTACTTACCTACAGCCCATATGATCCTAGAACTGTGAAGACGTATCTGCAAATGCCTTTCAGCTATTCATTCACTCATTCAGCATGTATAGAGCCCTACCGTGCTAGGTAATATGGGGATGCAAGGCTGGGTCAGATACATATTATTTAGGAGCTTACATTGTATTAAGGGCTAAAAGGCTCCCAAATAACTTCACTAAGAGGTAAAAAGAGATTGCCATTAGAAAGGCACAAATACAGTGAAGAGTTCTAAGGAGCGGTGGTTTTTACCTTGAGATATTAGAGAAGGCTGTGTGAAGAGAGTGACATTTGAGCTGGATCATTGAGGACACAGGATTTGACCTTGTAGAAAGAGAAGGAAATTGTGGAAGAAAACAGCAAGAGTAAAGGAGGTGGGAAGTTGCAACTGTTCTATAAAGTGGCTCCATCTGTGTACAAAAAATACTGGGAAATGAGGGAAGAAGTAATAACAAATTTGAATCCATCACTTTCTTTCACTAAAAAGATAAATTATCACTTGCAAAATAAACAAATTTCAAAAAGAGAAATGTGCTCTCTGAAAGGCAAGGTGAGTGTTCCTAATGCCAATGATGAGAGGTGATGTAAAGTAAAGAGCTCTGTCTCTGGAGCCTGATGGACCTGGGTTTGCGTCTCCATTCTGCTTGTCACTCTTGCATGACCTGGGCTGAAAAAACCAAATCTCAAACCCTCTGAGACTCAGCTTTTTAATCTGTAAGACAAATGCACATTACATTCCAGAGTCATTGTGAACCTGGAGATAATATGTATTATAATGTGCTTGAAATATAACTGGTGTTCAGAAAATGGTAACTATTGATGTAATTCTGTATTAAATAGGG
This sequence comes from Propithecus coquereli, assembly GCF_000956105.1. NCBI lineage: Eukaryota > Metazoa > Chordata > Mammalia > Primates > Indriidae > Propithecus > Propithecus coquereli. The sequence goes on along the minus strand of NW_012136858.1, from coordinate 407,906 downwards.
TTCTTTTGATTGCAAGTAAAGAAACCAGCTCAAACTGATTTAAGCCAAAGGGATCTTCCGGGCTTATGTCACTGAGATATCCAAGTGTGGAGCTGGGCTTCTGGCACAGTTGGGATCAACATCATGGCATGTGCACTCCTTCTCTTTCTTGAACTTTCTCTGTTATTTTCCTCTTAGTTGCCTCCATTCTCATTCAGGCTCTTTTCATGTGATGGCAAAAATGGCCATTGGCAGCTCTAAGATGATAACATACCAGCTTAGGAACTCTAGCAGGAAAAGGTCCCCTTTTCCCAAGAGGGTAAGGTTCCTGGTGATGCTGCTCACTGCCTACCTTGAGTCATGAGCCCATCTTGGAACCTGTCACAGACCCCAGGGGAGGCAGAGGTGGGCTCAGCCCCTGAAACTACATTGAATAAGAATAGGAAAGGAGGATATATCTACGAAGGTTTAGACAAAATAAGACATTCCACTACAGGCAGTGACACAGCTGTTACTAAATTTTCAATTTCAATACTAATCTGCCATTTCTACAGTGGAATTTAAGTAGAGTGTAGCAGTTCGAATGCCTTCAGATGCAACATAAAATCTGGCCTAAATAATAAGGAAATGTATTACTTAATAATAAGTCCCCAAGTAGAGGAGTCTCCAAAACTGACTCATTGTCTTAAAGATGTCATCAAGGGCCCGAGTTCTTCCATTTCTCTGCACTGCCATCTTGATGAGGCTTTCTTCCTTGAGTGACAAGGTGGTTGCACATCTTACATCCTGACCAGACAATGTCCCGAGGCAGAAGAGGGACTATCTCTTCCTATGGCTGTTAGGAGCAGGGACATATTTCTAGAAGATCCCACCTCCCACATCCCCTGACTCCAGCAAACTTCTCTCACATCTCATTGGTCAGAAGTGGGTTACACACTCATTCCTAAACCAATCCCTGACCTGGATTAGAATAATCATTAAAAATGAAATAACAGTTGGAAAAGCAACCCAATGTTTACCACAACCTTGTGTGTGGCATGTGAACGGGATGTGAGCAACAAGGTTCCAAAGCTTGGTTAAGTGAGCATAGCACTTACACATATACCATGGAAGAATAAGTCTTGGAACCTATGTTGTAATTTTATTTTAGAGACTAAGCTTTAATCTTGTCCTAGAAGTTGAAGCTCTTTTGAGTATAAAAAAAAAAGATAAAAATAGACTCCTCTCACCCAAGTATCATAGTGACATGCATTATAGAATGTGTAATTATGCCATTTAATGTGTTGATGAGACTGTCTGCCCAGCACCTCCTGAGCCCAGCAGACAATTTCTTCCACTTATCTGAAGAACAGTCTAACATCAAGTAGTGATTATTCACACTACAGACAACTAATATCCCCACATAAGACAGAGGATCTCTTAGCCATTAATTTAGAAAAATAAAAACATGCCCCAATTTATAGCAGACATCTCAAAATGGCACTGTGGCAGCTGATCTATACTTAGGGGGTAAATGGAACCACCACCCTCATCCTCTCCTGAGAAGCAGAGCTAATGTGAGAGTGAATTGGATAGGAAGCACACAACTCCATTTATCCTGTCTGAAAATTAGGATTAGTGGACTTTCCATTAACTCTCCTGATGACAGCTTCTAATTTCCCCCGTGAATCTGCCTGCCTCAGATGGCTCATGTGCTATTTATCTTCATCTGCATTTGTATCACATTTCTGAATTCATGAATTACAATTACTTTATTTGACTGGAAAGGGATTCTATAGAGAGTTAAATTCATAAAACCAACCAGCCACTTTCTTTTCCCTCAAAGAAGTATACATATTTTTGGATTCAAAAAACTTTTTCCTGATTTTAGCCAGGATTGGGGGCACCAAAATATTAATAGAAGTTGGTACACTCAGTTATTCAATTAACTGGCTCCTAGCATTGATTGGTATAGTGGTGAGCATAGCTGCCTTCCAACTATCTGGCTCCTCAATTTCTTCCTGTAGCATATGTTAATATATGTGCTGGAAGTCAACAATATGAATTCAATTTGTTTTATATTGCATGTTTTACATTCTTGAGTTGTAAATATTTTCACATAAGAACATTATAGATTTAATAAATATGGAAATAATCTTCATTTCACCATAATAATTACTTACTGAATTTTCTACTATCTGCTAGGCGTTGGAGACATAAAATCAGGACAGTTTCTGGCACCTCGAAGTCTTTACAATTGAGAGAGAAGTACACAATTATAGAACAGTGTCATCTCTGCTTTGGTAGCAAGACAGTAGCTATGGCAGCGAGAAGCACAGTCTGGTATTACAGAGAAAGGGCACCAACACAGTGTTTGAATGTTATCTGGGAAGCAAATCTGGAGGTGACAATACTTGAGCATAGCACTTGCATTAGTTTCCTGTGGCTGCCATAACAAAGTACCACAAACTGAGTGGCTCAAATAACAGAAATTTATTCTCTCACAGTTCTGGAGGTTAGAAGTCTGAAGTTCAGATGTCAGCAGGCCCATTCTCCACTGAAGGCTCTAGGAAGAAATCCTTCCTTGCCTCTTCCTGACCTCTGGTGGCTACCAACAATCCTTGGAGTTCTGTGGCTTACAGCTGCATCACTCTAATCTCCACCTCCATTGTCACATGGACTTCTTCCCTGTATGTTTCTGTGTCTCCAAATCTCCCACTCCTTGTAAAGACACCGGTCGTTGGATTTAGAGCCCACCCTAATTCAGTATGATGTCATCTTAACTTGATCACATCTGAAAATACCCTATTTCCAAATAAAGTTACAGTCACAGGTACCTGGGGTTAGGACTTCAACTGTCTTTTTGGGGCATACAGTTCGACCCCCAATAATACCTTAGAGAGGATAGGAGTTAGCAAGGAAAAGAAGAGGACGAATGTGTCCGTGTGCAAAGGCACAGGATGAGAGGGAGTGTGGATGTATAAGGAGCTGAAACAGGCCAGGCTAGTGAGTACCCAGTAATCTTCCTCTGTCACATTTTCTCCTTCTCCTTAACTGCAATCACATTTTATTTTTTTTGTCCTTGACATTTTCTCTTCAGGGAGTTTGTAAGCTATTGCTTATTGGCTAGATAGCTTATCTACTGATGAACCTGATTCTTTTGTGATAGGATCGTAAAATGGGTGCTAGTGGATTAATGAATTTACCTCTGTGAGGTGATGTGTGTATCTTTTAACAGTACTTTCTGATCTGTTTCAAGGAACTAAAAATGTGAATGTAATTAAATAACAGATAGGGGAGAAAAAATTTGCCAAGAAATTGCCATTGTGTTTCTTAAATCATTTCCTCTGCCAATCATTTCTGCCACTCTACTACTCCTTCTCAGAGAACATGCCCCCAACTCCCCCGCTAAATGGGCAGCCAGCCTTGGGAGTCAGCCCCATGGACACCTAACCCGAGCTGAACCAGTGAGGCTCTCTCTCCTAAGAATGTGGATTTGGCACTCAGAGGTGCTAGTGAGTGAGTCTATGACAGCCTTGGAATTGGAAATGATGCAAAGTTTCTGCCTCTTATAACCAAACAATCCTTGATGAAAACAATCCTGAACCTCCTTATCTACTTACGTCTAGAACTGGCTCCTATATCCTGAGATCTCAGCTGTCCTCCAGTTCTCAGCCTCTCTTCTGGAACAGCGTGCTACTGTCCAGCACGCTTTCTTTCTCACACCACACCCCCTCTCTACCGTTGTGTGGAAATGTTGATTCCCTTAGGAGAGCATTCTACCTGACTTAGCAAGAACTTACCAGCTGTATAAAGGTTTCCATAAGAGCACTGAACATATTATATCAGTATTACAAGTATCATGTTTTTAATATATACTTTTATTTCTTTCCAGAAAACAATCCTCTTTATTGTTAGAATGAGAAATGACTTCGAGGGCCTAAACCAATGACTTTAGAATGAATTATTGGCCTAGTTTATACCTCCCTTAAATGAAGCTTGCAAGATTAATTGCAACCTTGAGTGTTACTATATTGAAACATATTCACTTAGCTTTGGCCTTCTAGAAATATGACATGTCCTACAAACTTAAACCAAAAAGGAAACATGGAGAAGTGGTAAATATATAGCAACTGAAAGAAAAGTAATTTATAAAGAAATTTGTGCATAGTTATTGAGGCTCCTTACTTGAGACAAGAACATTTTGATGATGTAAAGGACAAATTGAGTTCGCGCTGACAGAGTTGGCTGTCTTCTGTCTCAGAGCTGCAGTAGGGCAATTAAAGTAAATTGTGGTTAAAATTTATCTGACATAACTATATTTTATGCTGTGAGGTCAGTGTGATTAAACTGTCATCCTGTGGGGAAGAGTTTAGGTCCAAAATATCTCTTAATTTGCAGTATATTGTCCACTTTCAGATTCCTTTTTCTATTAAATATTCTCTGAATTCGCAGGTCTGGAAGCCCAATTCAATTCATCACAGACAAGTTGCTTGAGGGAGTCCAGCGTGGGTTAGGCTGTGTCAAACTGGACAGCTGTTTTTCATGCCCCCACTTCCTCAGTTCAGTCTTCATAAAGTTGGATCTGTTCCCAGTCCCTGTGGGGTTAGATGTAAGAGGCAGCAAGGGAAGATACGTTGGTTGACACCGCAGTAGTTCTTCTTCCCTCCTGACCTATAAGTCGCTAGAGGGAGTAAGCTAGGTAACCCCAGACATCTATAACTGCTTTAGGAAGCATCTGAGTTGGTTCCAAGATCTGTGATTGGCCTGGAACCTTAGTTCTATGTCTATTCCAGTAAAATTCTTCATTTTTACTGAATCTACCCTCAATCCAAGCCCAAGATACAAACAAAACAGAAGCCTCGTGAGCATAAGTGATGGTGTCTCTCATGTTAGTTCCCATCTTTATTCCCAAGAATTAGCACATCGTAGGCACTCAGTAGTGTTTATTAGATTTACAGATAATTCCTCTATAGACTCTGGTGACTGGGCTCACCCTCTTCTTCTTTGGCCATTCCTGAACATGGCATCTGCACTGGACTGGCCCTGCGTGGCTTCTGGCTCTACTCAGTCCCTAGTCCTGACTATTCCTGTTTCCTCAGCTAAGGAGTCCCTGCTGCAGCTTGTGGCTCCACTGAATCCTGTCCCAGCTAAAAGAGATCCCCACAGCTGATTTCTCAGGAGCCTTTGAAATTACAAGCAGCTTAGTTCAGGGATAATTTGTGATTTTGGTTTAAGATAAAATTAGATCAGCCTTCAGGCTCAGGGATGGAGAATATGAGCAGATGGTTATTCTATTCTATTCATTTTCATGTTGTTCTTTCATTCTGAATTGATTAGACTGATGTAGTAACCAAGAACAGAAACCAACCATATGATAGAAAAGCAGGCAAAAGAATTTAATCTTTTTAAGTCCTCCTTCTGAAAAGTATACATTTTAGAAAAATTATGATAGGAATTAATGTGTGTTGAAGACTTACTATTATACATTTAGGCAACAATATCCTCCTCTGTAATTCTCAAAACAGCCTGATAAATTAGGTACCTATTATCACACTCCAGTTTTACATATTTGAAAGGTGAGACTCAGAGATTAAGTAATTTGCCCATAGCCTTGTACAACTTTAGGAGTGTGTTCCCACTAAGGTCTAGGTAGGTGGCTCTACACTTACGCTAAGTAGTGGTGGGCACTAATCCAAGGGATGACATTCGTATAGATTCTGATGTGAATGTGTTCCTGGAGTTCAACAAGGTGGCTGTCCTGTCCACAGCAGCAAGGAATAAAATGAGAGCTTAAACCTAGGTCTGCTTGAGTTCAAAACCCAGGCTCATCACCACTAAGCTACCCTGAGATAAACATTTGGATTTTAGAAATATGATCTCTCCTTTTATCAGGTGATTAAAAGGATACATGAGGATGTATTACATTGCAGTTGCAGGTGTTTGCCATTTTTAATGTGCAACACTTAACACAAAGAATCCCATGTCTTTTGGAGCAAAGCCATTTGAGGCTTAATGACACTTAGTGGTGGAAACATGTATTCATATTTAACCACATTGTAGGGCAGAGATCAGTATATGCATCCAGAAAATGGTCCATAAGTGAATTTGGGCTTATATTTGTATAGGATATATAAGGGTAACACCTTTCCCTCCCTGGAGAAAACAATGACATCATGCCTTTTATCCATCATGCATTTAAAAGAGTCATTGTTTATAAAGAAAAACTATAATCAGAAGGAATCTAATGCAAAACAACAGAACAATTTAATGAGCCATGATATATCTACTCAATGAAATTGTATATTATCACCCTGTAAAATATATGCCTATGGAAAAAGACTGGAAGGGAAATGATAACAGTAGCTATATTAGGATATGTGTATTATTTTGTTGTTGTTTCTACTTTCTATTGGTTTTGTAATGTAACTCTTTATAATTTCTTTAAAGTAACAAAAAATTTTTTAAATTTTTATTATTTCAGGATATTATGGGGGTACAAACATTTTGGTTACATGTGATGCCTTTGCCTTGCCCAAGCCAGGGCTACAAGCATGCCCTTCCCCCAGACAGTGTGCTTTGCCTCCATTAGTTGTGAGTTTACCCCTTACCCCCTCCACCTGACCAGCACCCAGTGAATGTTACTACCATGTGAGCACCTTAGTGTTGATCAGTTAGTAGCAATTTGATGGCGAGTACATGTGGTGCTTGATTTTCCATTCTTGTGATACCTCACTTCGAAGGATGGATTCAAGCTCTATCCAGGATAATATAAGAGGTGCTAGTTCACCATTGATTTTTGCAGTTGAGTAGTATTCCATGGTATACATATACCACATTTTATTAATTCACTCATGTATTGATGGACACTTGGGTTGTTTCCACATCTTTGCAATTGTGAATTGTGCTGCCATAAACATTTGAGGACAGATGTCTTTATTATAGAATGTTTTTTTTCCTTTGGGTATATGCCTAGTAGTGGGATTGCTGGATTAAATGGTCTTTCTAATTTTAGTTCTTTGAGATATCTCCAAATTACTTTCCACAGGGGTTGTACTAATTTGCAGTCTCACCAGCAGTGTAGGAGTGTTCCAAATCTCTCCACATCCATGCCTGCATTTGTTGTTTTGGGACTTTTTGATAAAGGCCATTCTCACTGGAATTTTAAAATGTATTTTGTGTATGAGAGAAATATAATTTAACTTTAAACATTTGTTTAGCAGCCCATTTTTCCTTTAAGAACAGAAAGAGGATTCAATTAGAATTGTTCATTGTATAGACTCATTCTATACTACCGCAATTTTAGACAATCTAGGCAGTGTAATGGCCAATTCTCCTAAAGATCACATCCTTCGCAAGCATGTTGTAAATCATAAATTATTGTAATTTATGAAATTCAGAACAGTGATACTATATTTGCCTTCCTAAACATCCATCAAGTAAAGTATTTGTAATTAGTTTGTATTCAATTTGTAATTTGATTTTGTAAACTCGTGCTTCATTCAAAACTCATTTTTTTTCTGTTTTGTTAAACTATCACTTTGCAAATATTTTATTCTAGAGTCACAGCTCATCATGTTCTAAAATTAGTTGAATTACCAAGAAGTACACTTCATGTTTTAGCCCAGTCAGGCTGCTGTGACAAAATGCCATAAACTGGGTGGCTTATAAAGAACAGAAATTTATTTCTCATGGTTCTGGAGGCTGAGAAGTCCAAAATCAAGGCTCTAGCAGATTCAGTGTCTGGTGAGGACCTGTTTCCTGGTTAATAGATATCACCTTCTCCTTGTGTCTTCACATGGTGGAAGGAGCAAGGAAGCTCTCTAGGGTCTTCCTTCTAGAGAGTGCAGTTACAAGGCACTCCATTTTTGAGGACAGAATCTTTATTATCTGATCAACTTCCAAAAGGCCCCACCTTCACATACCATCACTGGGAAGGTAGAATTTCAACATATGAATGTTGGAGGGACATAAACATTCAGACCATAGCACCTCATAACAAAGTTGACCATTTTTAAGACTCACATTGAAAATTCTCTTTCTTCTTTTGTGATGATTGGCCTTGGTGCTGAACAATGGATTTTTGATTAGGGATTTTTAAACAAAAAACCTAAGTCATAAAAGTAGTGAACCAAGGGCAAAAATGAATCAGTCTTGGCCCTACAAATAGTATACCAACTTCTCCTTTCTATTCCTTTTTGGTTGCTTTTCATGCGAAGAAGTGTCACTGGGAAACAGAAAGAGCTTACTGAAATGAAGTTTTGTCTTCTGTTGACCTCAAAGGCATAGGTAGAAATGAAGGAAAGCAGAAAATGAGAACATTGAAATGAGGGTACAACTGCAGTTGAAATGTCAATGTCATTTTAAGGGTTACAGTTATTGCCGCCTTCATTTGGATTGCACTAAATGTGGATGAAGCACAGGTGCAGAGATGACTTAGGACCTGAGGTGAGTAGCCTGGGTTTGAGACCAGGCCCCATCACTTTCCAACTCTCTGACACGGGATATGTTACTCCAGTCTGCATCTTTGCAACAGTGCAAAAATGTTTTGTAAAGCACTGATCATCCCTTCCCTACCTGCATACTTTCTAGTACATAATGGCCTATCTCAGTTCGCTATGCCTTTTCCAAAAGGTTTTCCCAGACTTCCTTCCCACATGGCTACTAGCTTTTCACATACCTCGGATTTAGATGTTCACCTTGTTAGACTTCTCTTCCAGGCTCATGCCTAGCCCTATGGGACCCTTCTTCCCCATTTGCAGCCATAATAATCACACCAAGGGAGAAACATGTGAACATACCAGATGGGGAATTCAAGAAGAGAGAATTCATAAGGAGAGAAGACTGAAAAATATACAAACATTGTTGGGTCATGAGTTGGAAATGCTTGTGGGACTCCCAGGTAGAGATATTTAGGAGGCTGTTGGAGTTGGAAATATGGATTGAGAAATCATAAACCACTTAGTAAGATGTGAAGCCCAGGGTATGGCTGAAATTGTCCAGGAGAGAGAGTCAAATGAGAAGAGGAGGAAAAGAAGGGAAAAAGAGATGCCAAGTGAAATAAGGACCAAAATGTGTTCATTGGATTGATTTTGCAAAGTCATGAGTCACCTCTGCAAGAGCAATTTCCAAGGAGAAGTATGAGTAGATGCAGCCAGATCACAGTAGGAATCAATACATTGAGGGAGGGATGTGTCTTTATAGACAATTGCCTGAAGTTTTTTGAGGGTTTTATGTGCTAGCCCGTCCTAGTGACAGAGGTGGGAAAACTGCACATGCTCTTTACAGAAAATGGAAAGATGGTGGTGGCAGAAGATTTGAAGGAAATTTATAATACCTGCATTATTTGTTTAAACTCTAAAGCATACAAACCTATTTCAGATGCAGCGATGTTTTTATACATATTATGCAAAATTCAAATAATTTGAATGAAGAAAAGCTTAGCTTTATGAGACCATTTACTTTGAATACATCATTTCACAGGAAATGGGAAGATCATCCTCTTTGTCATGGTTTTGTTTGTTTGTTTGTTTGTTTTTGACAGAGTCTTGCTTTGGCCTGTGACTCCTGGGTAGAGTGCAGTGACATCAGCCTAGCTCATGGCAAACTCAAACTCCTGGGCTCAATCAATCCTCCTGCCAAAGCCTCCTGAATAGCTCAGACTACAGGCATGGGCCACCATGCCCAGCTAATTTTTTTCTATTTTTAGTAGAGATGGGGTTTCGCTCTTGATCAGGCTGGTCTCGAACTCCTGATCTCAAGTGATCCTTCCACCTCGGCCTCCCAGAGTGCTAGGATTATAGGTGTCAGCCACCACTCCCATACTGTCATGGTTTTTATAAAGCAGTGGTGGTATGTACGTATGTGTATATATGTGTAGGGCATAGTGTAGGAGGGCACTGGAAACACAGACAGGGTAAGTATGAATACTGCCTAGCTTGTTTGAGTCCAGAGAGAATGCTAATAATAGGGCATTTCCAAAGCAACAGGAAATGTATTGTATTCCCAGAGGAGATGAGAACATGGAGCAGAATCTGCCACTTTACCTGAAAATATCTGTACCTGCATTAGGGGGGCTGTGGGATGTCTCTGTCTCTGGGTAAACTGTTAGTGAAAAGGAGGGCCCAATGCTACCTTCCCTTTAAGAATGATTGCATGAGGGACGGCATCAGTGCTGCAAGAGAATGTTTTCTTTCCTTATATCTTGATGGGTTTCCCTTAGTCATCTCTCTTGGAATCATCAAAACAGTGACACTGATTTATAACCTTTAACAGTTCAATAGATCCACGTCCCACAGTTGGGGCTTTTGCTAATTGCAAAGGGAGAACTTAGGGGTGTTGAAGGTAGAAGTTGTGTTTCCTACAACAAAAACTTTTCTAAAGGCATAATAAGTGATTCTTTCTTTTTGAAACTCTGCATATTACTTATTGCAATGTTATATTTGGGGGTTCAGTAAGAATAATTATTGAGACCTTTCATATGAGGAAACTAAAGAAGTTTCCAGTTTTTGCAGAATGCGGCCCAATAAGGTTTGTTAAATGATTTATGTTTATTTACAAGGGACCAGAATAAGATCCTAAATAAGTTATATAATGAAAGCATCATTAATCTCTGCCCTAGCTCAAAGGATTTGAAGTTGCTGTTCGCAAACACTTTTCTTCGTTGTGTGAGTATCTTGAGATGTTAAGAGGGAAGCTACCCGTTCAGAGCAAGGTCTCATATGTAAACTCTAGGGGCACAGATAAGCCTCAGTCCTGGTAGGTGGCCACTATAGAGGAGCTGGGTGATGACACACCAATGAAAGGAACAGCAAACAAGATCTCTGGGCATAGATTACAAGAATGGTTATGTGCTTAAAGGTCACTGATGGCCAGGGCAGGGCTTGCAATGATGGGTATGCTTGCGAGAACGAAGGCTGGTGCTCAGCTCCCTGTTCATTGGTGAACATCTGAACACTGCCCCTCACGGTGTCCTCTGTGGTTCTCATGCCATAGTGGGGTTCAGGGGTCCTCGTAAGGCTGCCCACAGGGCTTCTCCCAGATTGCTTTTCACAGTCCTTTCTTCTCTAGGGTGTTGTACTCTTCACTTTTCTTCTCTCCCTTCTCCACCCCAGCCCGAGGGAAAATTTTCTAGCCTGGGAGAAACTCTCCTCTTTCCTGTATGCTTTATAAACACATTTTGTCCAAAGACACAAATCCCTTTTCTTTTAAGTCCTCTGCTAAAAAAAAAAAAAGAAAAGAAAAGAAAAGAGAAAGAAGTGCTTTTTACCGTCAAATCAAACTCAGAGGTTTAATCAATCAAAAGCCAGTTCCCCTTTTCCTAGAGGGCAAAGACAGCTTAGCTTATACTTTTAAACCTTCGAGAGCAGTCAAAAACAAAAGCTAATTGTCATATTAAAGCAGCTTGTTAATATACTGCCAAAGTAGCAAAAATCTAATTTTTGTGTTTTGTCAGAGTTTAAGCCTATGGAAAACCCAAACCAATATATTATTTAGGAAAAAATAGATATATCGCTGAAAAATGTACCTAAACTGATTGGTTCCATGCAGGCAAATATACAAGTTATACATTCAGCATTTGCCTTTACAACCAACAGGCAGGCACCCTGATGGCTTGCTTGTTTCTGTGGATTCGAGTTAAAGGTCTTTATTTGACTCATGCCTGTTGTCTTTTTATATCAAAATATTAAAGTGCCAGATTTGTGGTTACTAAAGCTCTTTCATTCACTAAGGAGTCCAGAGGTTTTTGCAGGAAGGATCAAATACTGTTTAGATTAAACTATGAAATGTGAGTGTGTGATGGAAGAGACCTCATCCTGGTGTCCCTCCTGTTTTAATATTGATCCAATGGCAACCTTCATCTTTAATATTTGAAAAGTCAACATTTGATTTTGATAGTAGAGCAGCCTGGATCTCAGTGCGTACTCTCTCCTGGGTGTGCTCTCCTTGCAACTGACGTACTTTCCTTTCCCAGGTCAATCAACATGTTTTGTTTTTGGAAGGACTCAAGGAAGAAAGAAATGACACGTTTCATTGTGTCAAGAATTCTTATCAAGAGGATTTTCACATTGTTGAGCAGAATAAAAGGGAGACCACTTTTCAGAACTCAGAGACCTGGATCTCCATCTGAACCCCCTTGCTGTTTGACATTTCTTTTGTCCTCTCTGCCCCTTCTATCTCCCACCAAAATACCTCTTCCAGGTATATCCATGCTTTCCTCAAATATCAATTTATCAGTCAGGCTTTCCTTGACCACTCACAGGGGTAAGAGAGGAGAGAGGAGATAATTTAGGAGGCTATTGAACTAGTCCTGATGAGATATATCAGGATAAACTGACCAGGGTGGTAGCAATAGAGATGGAGAAGAGGAAAGAATCAAGTTACATAAATGTTTGTTTCAATGAATGGATAACAGTTTCCATTTGTTGAGCATTTACTATGTGTCAGAGATAGTACCAGGTGTTTTATACATATCACCTCATTTATCCTAACCTTAAAGAGTAGACATGATATCTCCATTGAATAAAGGAGGATGCTGAACCTCATGGAGATCCCATACCATTCCACAAGTCACATTTAATTGTTGGGGCAAGGATATGGATTTAGGTCTGTTTGACATGAGCAAGAGAAAGAGAATGCAAAGATGTTATCTCCATAAATATAGACTTATAAATATAGGTGTCTATCTGTTAATTTTCTGTGTCAACTTGGAGGGTGTTTTAGATGAAATTAACATTTAAATTGGTGAACTTTGGGTAAAGCAGATTGCCCTCCACAATGTGGATGGGTCTCATCCAATCAATTGAAGTCCTTTAATAGAACAAAAATATCAGCTTTCCTGAACAAGAGGGCAAAAGACTGCTTCAGACTTCGTCTTCACCATCAGCAATCCTTGGTCTCCAGCCTGGCTGCACACATTGTAGATTTGGACTTGCCAGCTATGTAATTGTGTAAGACAATTCCTTGTAATAATCAATTTCTCTCTCTTTCTCCTGCTCCCCGCCAAACACAACACCACACACACACACACACACGCACACACACACACACACACACACACACACCCCCTATTGGTTCTTATTTATTTATTTATTTCAAAATATTACAGGAGTACAAACGTTTTTGGTTACATGGATAGCTTTTGTTATACTTGTGTCAGAATTGTAAATGTGCCCATCATCCAGCTAGTGTTCATTGTTCCTATTAGGTAGGTGTTCGCCAATCCTCCCTTCTGCCTTGATTTCCACTGAGTTTTACTTCCGTCTGTGCACATATGTGCTCATCACATAGTTCCATTTTAATAGTGAGTACATGTGGTATTTGTTTTTGCATTCTTTAGAAACTTCACTTAGGATAATGGTCTCTAGTTCCATATAAATTGTTTCAAAAGGCCTTAATTCATCCTTCTTCATGGCTGAGTAGTATTCTATGGCATACATATACCACATTTTGTTAATCCACTCATGAACTGATGGACACTTGGGTTGATTTCACATCTTTGCAATTACGAATGGTGCTGCAATAAACATTTGAGTTCAGGTGTCTTGATAAAATGACTTCTTTTCCTTTGGGTAAATACCCAGTAGTGGGATTGCTGGATCAAATGGTAGGTCTACTTTTAGTAGGTTAGTTCTCTGAGGAATCTCCATACTGTTTTCCATAGAGGTTGTACTAATTTGCTGTCTCACCAACAGTGTATAAGTGTTCCTTTCTCTCTGCACCCATGCCAGCATCTATTATTTCTGGGGTTTTCAATAAAAGCAAAGCCTAACTGGGGTAAGGTGATATCTCATTATAGTTTTAATTTGCATTTCCCTGATGATTACTGATGTTGAGCATTTTTTCATATGTTTATTAGCCATTTGTCTATCTTCTTTTGAAAAGCTTCTGTCATGTCTTTTGTCCCCTTTTTAATGGGGTTGTTTGATTTTTTTCTTGCTGATTTGTTTGAGCTCTTTGTAGATTCTGGTTATTATCCCTTTATCAGATGTATAGCTTGTGAATATTTTCTCCCATTCTTTATGTTGTCTATTTGCTTTGTTGATTATTTCCTTAGCTGTGCAGAAGCTTTTCAATTTAATCAAGTCCCATTTATTCATGTTGTTGCTGTAATTATCCTTGTGGTCTTCTTCATAAATTCTTTGCCTAGGCTGATATCTAGAAGAGTTTTTCCAACATTTTCTTCTATCATTATTATGGTTTTGTGCCTTACATTTCAGTCTTTTATCCACCAGAATTAATTTTTGTAAGTGCTGAGAGATATGGATCCTCTTTCATTATTCTGCATGTGGCTATCCAATTCTCCCATATATTGAATAGGGCTTCTTTTCCCCAGAGTATATTGTTGTCTGCTTTGTTAAAGATCAATTGGCTGTATGTGGATGGTTTTATATGTGGGTTCTCTGTTCTGTTCCTTTGGTCGATGTCTCTATTTTTGTGCCAATATCATGCTGTTTTGGTTACTATAGCCTTGTAGTACAGTTTGAAGTTTGGTATTGTGATGCCTCCAGATTCGCTCTTTTTGCTTTAGATTGCTTTAGCTATTAGGGCTCTTTTCTGGTTCCAAAGGTGGCATAGAATTATTTTTTCTAGATCTGTGAAATATGAATTGGTATTTTGATGGGGATTGCATTGAATCTGTAAATCACTTTGGGTAGTATTGACATTTTAACAATGTTGATTCTGCCAATCCATAAGCATGTTTTTCCATTTTTTTGTGTCATCTGTGATTTCTCTCCTCAGTGGTTCCTAGTTCTCTTTGTGTAGATCTTTCACCTCCTTGGTTAAGCATATTCCTAGGTATTTTATTTTCTTTGTAGCTATTGTGAATGGTATTGAGTCTTTGATTTGATTCCCAACTTGACTGTTATTGGTGTATAGGAATGCTACTGATTTGTGTATATTGATTTTGTAACCTGAGGCTTTGTTGAATTTATTTATCAGTTCCTGGAGTCTCTTGGTAGAGTCTTTAGATTTTCTAGATATAAAATCATATTATCAGCAAAAAGTGATAGTTCGCCTTCCTCTTTTCTGATTTGGATACCCTTTATTTCTTTCTCTTGCCTGATTGCTCTGGATAGTACTTCCAGCACTGTGTTGAATAGAAATGGTGACAGTGGGCACCCTAATCTTGTTCCAGTTCTTAGTGGGAATACTTTCAACTTTTCCCCATTCAGTGTTATGTTGGCTGTGGGTGTATCATATATGGCTTTAATAATTCTCAGCCATGTTCCTCCTATGCCCAGTTTGTTAAGGGTTTTTATCATGAAATGATGCTGAATTTTGTTGGATGCTCTTTCTGTATCTATTGAGATGATCATATGGTCTTTGTTTTTGCTTCTGTTTATGTCGTCAATCACATTTATTGATTTATATATGTTTACATCCCTAGGATGAAGCCCACTTGGTCATAGTGGATTATTTTTCTGATGTACTGTTGAATTCAGCAGATACTTGGCTTGGATTTTTTCATCCATTCAGCCAGCCTATGTCTCTTGAGTGGAGCATTCAGACCATTCACATTGATTGATAGAATTGATATGTGGGCTGCTGTTCTGTTCTTCCTGTTGGGTAGTAGCTTATTGCTTTGTTTTACCTCTTGTGCTATTGTTTTATATGAGCTCTGAGCTTTAGCTTTTGGGTGGTTTTACACTGGTGGGTGTCTATTGTGCTGATCCATGTAAAATCCATCTGAGATCCACAATCTGGCTGTCTGGAGTGGGTTTCATTCTTTTCCCCCTCCCCTAATCTGCAATCTCCCTACAGCACCTTCCAGAAGACAGGAGCTCAAACTAGCTGACCTCCCCAGCAGTGGCACTGTAGGCTGTGAGTTTCCCTGTCCAGGATCCCGCCCTGAGCTGAGAGCATGGCTTTCCTATGAGGAGAGGGATGCTCCTTAAGTGCTCTGTGGCTGGGACCCACACTGCACTCTCTTTTCAGCTCTGCCCATGAGGGCTCCCTCATAGCCAGAGATTAGTTCACAAATCTCCCTTCCATGCCCCCAGGCAACACGATCGAGTCCTGGGGGTACAGGATCTGGCCTGCGGGCCTGTCTCCAGGTCCCTAAAGGTCAATCTTATGTCAGGGAGAAGTGTGCTGGTCCCGAGTTGTCTATTGGATACTCAAGCCAGTTTGATGTCCCTCTGCTTTGGGGTATACCCTGCTCTGATGGCACAGCCAGGCAAGCAGCACTGGGGAGGGCTGGTGAGCAGGGAGCTCACAATCAGAGCACCACTTGGTCCTCTGCAGGTCTTTAAGAGGAAAGGTTTAAGTTCTACTCTCTGTGGGAGCCACAACAGAAGGGTAGCAGCAGCTCCTGAGAGCCCCAGCTCAAGCATCTCTCAGCAGCCGGAGGCAAGGGAGGGGAAGGGGAGGAAAGGAATCTGAATGGAGGAAAACTAGCACTCTGGTTGTCTCTGTCTCTCTCTCTGGAAGGCAGCCCACATGGAATGTCCAGTCTCTGGGGTCATTCAGATCCCCCGGGGCCCTGAGGCTCCCATGGTCTGGGTCGGAGTTGGGAGATGTTTGTGTGGAAATGAGGGAACTGAGGGGCTGAAGCCCCCTGGGGAGGACAAGGACACACAGTGGTGGGAGAAGCAATATGATGCCTGCTGTCTCAGCTCCAGTCTGTGTTAACGAGAAGTGCCCCAAGGGGGCTGGCAGCCTGGTGCTTTGTCCTAAAGAAGCTCCCAGTTCACTGGTGGCAGCAGCTTTTGGGCTTATGAGGGTAAAAAGGTTCTCTGGCAGCTCGGGAGCCTGCTGACTGCCAGAGACATGAGGGAGGGAGGAACTAACCACTCCACCTTCCCTTTTTGCTGGACTCCAAGCTTCTCAGGGGTTGACCTCTGCTGATAACTTGCTCCTTGTTCTGCTCTGCAACTTCTTCCCGTGGAATCTCTTGCAGGTTCTGGCACTTTTTCCTCAGAATTACACCCGATCTATTATTGTTTGTTTGTTTCTTTCTTTTTCTTCTAAAACTCTTCCTTCTTTCTGAAACAATCTGGCAACTGGTATCTCTGGCCATCCATCCATCTTGTCTCTCCCTCTATTGGTTCTATCTGTTGGTTCTATTTCTTTGGAGAACCCTGGCCAATACAAAATCTGTCTATCAATAGAAAGAGACAAAAATGAGCAATTGAGAGCTATGACTAAGAGGTGATTATGGCACCGAGATTACAGGTCACCAGCCATGGGAATAACTACTGTAATGAAGTAGGGAAGAAAATGACCAATTAAAATGTTTACCTTTTTTTGACTATTTTCTTTCCCAAATAAAGGTGACTTTCAGTTTTAAACATGGTCCTCTATATGATAAACTAGTTAGACATCTTATATATGGCAAATGCTGGACACACACACACACACACACACACACACACACACATACACATGCACTTGGCCAAGAATACCCCATTTGAGTCTATAAGGGAGATGCAGACTTGAGGAGCTTTGCTGCCCTGTATTACTTCTCAGGTGACATGAAATGAGCCTCCCATCTCAACCTAGGAGGACTACTGATAGGTAAACACTTCTTTACTACAGACAGAGCCACGGCAGAGGAAACATTTTCTTTTTTCACAACAAACAACATCTTTGTTGCAGTGGCAAGAAAGATGCCTCCTGCTAAGAACCTGGGGGATTATCCTGTGAAGGCCCAACCGGCTGGCAAAACAGAGCACAGCAAACAACAAAAATGCATTTCAGCTCTTCTAGCTCAAGTGGCTTCAGCTCTAGGATGATAGGAAAGGGACTCAATAAAAGGATATTAAAAGACTGAAAATGTCATGGTGACATTATCTTTTGAAAATATCAGACCATCAGTTAAAGTGCTGCTTCCCAGTGGTACAGTTTGCAGGATTTGTAGCTGGAATTTGTGGTTTGTCTATTGCAGTTCTCAAAAGATGCTTTACTGAGAGTTTTGTGAGGAAAACTACCCCCCACCCTGCAATTCAGCAGGAATTATATCTAATGGTACATTCTATGAACATCCTAGCACAATTTTTAGTGTTGGTAAATGGCAATAGATCAGGGGCATGTGACAACTAATTGAATTTAGTTACAGAAAGAAGTTTTAGAGTAAAAACACATGTGCCTAAAGTGCCACGTTTCCTATGAAGAGTATCATTAATTTTTATAGGACTACAGAGCATACTTGAAGTAGCAAAGATTTTTATTTCTTTCTTAGAGATTTATAAGAACTTCATCAGTACTGTAGGACCTCTAGCCATATCCAGAGGGTGGAAATACAAGTATATTTTTGCTAAATGGTATAGATGCCTTCCAACAAATTCAACTTTGAAGCTAATCCCATTTCCCTTCGATGTCCTTTAAAAGTTAGAGATGATTTCCCAAAGGGGCAAAATCTTCTAACAATCTAAGCTGTAAACTTCTAGTGAAACAGTTGATAGCCCAGTGGCATAATGGAATTTGGGGTACATTAAATATTGTGTTAATAGATTATTAGCTCCACTTGAGACTTAATTTTTTCTTGAGCATTTCTTTTAACTTTTTACCTAATATAATTTCTTCCTTCTATTTAATTAATTTTCTCCAATACCACAGATATTTTTCCAAATTATTATCATCAAGCTTACTGTTACCATTTTCATGTCATTATTTATTAGACAGAGAGTTATTGGTAGACACACACAGGTAGGATACTGCTGGACACTGGGGGAAGAGAAATAAAGAAACAGTACCTACACTTCAGGAGCTTTCAATCTCTAATAATATTTAATTGCACTTAATACCAAAATCTGCATAGCACTTCACAATTTCCAAAACATATTCATATAAACTATCTCTTTTAAACTTTCAACAACCTCTTACACAGTAGGTAGGCTAGGTATTTTTATGACTCTTAAACTCAGAAGTGAAGTGACTTGCCCAGTCTTTGATGGGGCCTGCTGGTTCAAACCCTGTGCTCATTTCCCTGGCCCAGAGTCCTGGCTGGACTATGCCTGAAGTCTGCCCTCCCTCTGGACTTTTCTGTTTCTATGTCAATAAATTACTCTAATTATTTAAGCCTTGATTATTGGGTTTTGTTATTTGCAACTAATAGTATCCTCACTGAAACAATCCATTTGGAATATGTAGTTAGGAATGAAGAATGTCAGAGCTGAATGTCATTGATAAATTTTAACCCAACTAGGACAAGATAAAATGTTCCAGTACATGCATTTAAAAAAAAAAAAAAAAAACAAATAAAAAGGACATAGAAATTATTTATGGGCCTTCAAAAATAAAAATTTCAAGAGAACTTTAACTAGGTTCAGCTTCCTTAAAAACAAAAAAGATCATCTCTAAGATAACAAGATTCTACCCAGTAGGAGGCTTTATTGCTCAGCATTACCACATCAATCCCGCTGAAAAATGAATGCCTAGGTCCATCTCAGTAGCCTAATCACCATACAAATTGGTGCACTTATGAAGTGATTGATTTTCTGTCACCTTTGGGATAATATTCTGCAACTGCTATTCACAAACGAATGCCCTTGCAAACAACATTTAGCTTTCTTATGAAGAGAGTTGCCCATTAGGTTAAGTAAGAATGACTATTTTCCTAAAAATTGTCATTTTATAAAAATTCTGATCATGGATTAGGCCCTTGATTGAAAATTCAAGAAATGTACAAATCACATGAGTGATATTCAAATTCACTATATAGGTAAAGTAGAAATTAATGAATTAAGAAAATCCAAGTTTAATCCAAAACCATCTTTTAGCTCATAATAGAAGTGCAAACAATGGCTCTATTGGTGAATATATTGCAAATTGTGCTTTGATGGCCTGCCAAGTCATAGGATTGATTTGGAGGGTCACTAGGCCATTGTCGATGTCTACAGTCGATGAATGATGCAACTATAAGAGAAATAAAATTCACATCACACCCTCCAACCCTTGATTTTATCAATCCAGAACTGGACTTGCTCTGTGTACCCCTGCTGCTTCTGTATCTTGAAGCATAGAGTAGATACGTCCTCTGAAGAAAAGCTGTTCATTTATAATTCTTTATTCTTGATTATCTTTCTATCTGAAAAATACCTAAGCTACAAACCTAAGTGAGAATTCCTGCATGTAAATAATTCCCATAAGTATGTATAGACCAATTGACAACATCATTTTTTCATCTGTAAAATGAAATGTTTAGAATTATGATCACTAAAATTATTTTCAATTGAAAATAACAGAGGTAATAACAACAGCATCAACAACAAAGTCCTAATCGCAATGATTCTACTAAACACGGTTCTAGAATATATAAAGACTGGTCTTCAGTCTTGCTATGACTGCATTCACAGATCTGTGAGTGCTAATACATTGAAACAGATTGATCATCCAAGATTTTACAACTTCTGTGTATTTTAGAAGTTAATTCAGGATGAGCAGAATCTTCTCTCCATCTTCTGAGATAAGAACCGCATAGGGACACCAATTCTCCTAATTACTCCTGAAACAGAAAAAGATGTCCAGGACAATCCAATAAGTAAATTAAACAGGCAGGCTACATTCCTAATAGATCACTTTCAGTACGGCTGGGCTGGAGTTCTTTAGTTGATGACGGCAGCTCTATCCATGTGGTGAGGTTAAGGAAGAAAGCATTCCAAAAGGAGAAATGGAAACACATTTGTTGGGTTAGAAGTGGTTTATTTATAGCTTCGGGCATTGCCACCAAATTGAAACCATCCAGAGACTGTTTTTTGTTTTTCATTTTTTTTTTTTTTTTTGACTGAGGAATTATTTAGATTTCAGAGCAATTAAGTGGCGGAAACTTGACTTTGAAGCAGTAACAAAATCAAAACCAATACCGATTTCTGAATGAATTGTTGCATTTCCTTTAGCTACAAAGCCTCAACGCTCAATCAAGGAGAGGAAGAGACAAGAGAGGGGGTTAATTGCTTTAACAACTATTATAGATTTGATTTTCATACAGCGTCCTGTTTGGTTACCCAATATTTATATTCTTCTAAGTTTGTGCATATTGGTTGTGTGATGATTGTTCCATTATTTTTCTAAATAGTACCATGAGAAAAGTTATCTTGCATCCTAACAGAAGAAATTTAAATCATAGGACACACTTTGCATTTTTAAAAAGTCTTCTAATATAGCCAGCTTTCTAAAGTGGAGTGGTATTATTTGTTCACTCAGCAAGTATTTATTGAGTATCAACTGTGTATAAAGCCCAGTGCTAGGCATTGGAGACACAGGTGAAAAATACAGACCAGGTCCCTATTCTCATGGAGTTTACAATTTACTAGGAAAGACAGACAATTAAACAAGCAATCCCACTACGTGTGACTGAGAGGTGTTGTAATAGCTAACGAACAGAGTGCTGCAGGAGCGCAAATAAAGCACCACATCTTAAATCAGGGAGGCTTCAGGAAAGAAGTGATATCTAGCTAAGGAGTCTGATTATTTGGGATCTGAGTAAAAAGCAAATTTTTTAATAATAGCAGAAAACTCACACAAAACATAATAAAGATAATGAGTTACTACTATGTACCAGGCATTGCTTTATATGCCTTATTTCATTTAATTCTCATAAGACATCTTCAAGATAAATATTATTATTCATATTATGAGAATGAGGCTTAGAGAAATCAAATAACTTTTCCAATGTCATATGGCTAGCAAGTGGCAAAACCAGGATTATAATACTTGTCTTTTTGACTTTAAGACACATGGTATTTCCAATATGCCTAGTTGTATAAGATAAAACTTTTAGCTAAAATGTAGAAAAAAATTAAAAATAGACAAACTCTTTAACATAGTATGATAGTTATCACTGGAAAACATTACACTGACTTGCCATGAAAGATGGTGGGCTGACCACGAATCATTGTGTCCTCTGTCCAGAGACTATATTGAAATACTAGTGACGAAAAAATATCTCTAGAAACCTATAGTGATAAAAAGAATGGTGGAGTCACCATTCTTTCATGAACCATGGATTTCAATAGGCTTCTGGAGAAACAAAGGAGAAGGAATAACAGAGTAGATGGAGCAGGGGAAGGCTCAAATCTTTTTAAATGTAGAAGAGAATGACTAAGAAGGAGCACATTTGTCTCCCAGAACTTGGGAGAGGCTCAAGAATGGAGTGGGAGTGAGAATGGATACATGGAAGTGACGCTTAGGACTGAACATAATGGAGTTGATTGAAAGCATGTATTTGGAACAATTGGACAAACCCTTGTGATATATGGAGAAGGAACTGAACTCCCAAGATGAAGACTGAATGTCTTTTCTTTGGAGGAGCAGAGTGGCTCTAGAGATAAAACATCCTTGCATCTGCTAATGAAAGAGCTGGCTTTCTGTCCCATCTACTTAAAGCAAAGCCTGACTATCAGAAAGACAAATGAGGTTTTAGTGATCACTTTTAAATACGGGGAATCAACCCAAACTCAGACATTTGAGGAGAGCCCCCAACATAAACAAACACTGGGGAAATAAGCAGAGAAGGGAAAAAGAAAGAAAAAACAGGAATAAAAGGACCCAGGAGAAAATAGAGACAGTTCACAGAACAGAAAAGAAATTTTGAAAGAAAGAAAGAAATTTTGAAAGAATAAAAGAGAGAAAGAGAAAACACTCCAATTAGCCTCCTTGGAGATACAAGATAAAATAATAAAATAAAATCATCGAACATAATAAGGAAGTTAATAAATGATGTCTAAAATTGATAGATCAAGGAATGGCCAAATAGCATATTATTTGGAGATTTGGGGATAACTGCCAGAAGAAGCAAATAAAAGAGCTATAAATGGTTCCCTCTGGGAAACTGGGCCGGAGAGTCACAGGACATGGGACCAAAGATTATTATTATAAGGATTTGATGCTATTTGGCTTTTTAACAAGCATGTTATTAACACAAATTGAGTAGTTTATAAAAAGAAACATGTCAAATCATGTATTAAGAAATCAACATAGGTTTCTCTTCAAATTTATTAAATTTCCCTGGGCCTATCATTCAGAATAAGGATCAATGACAAGAACACATCAATAAACAATTTCAATTCCTTGCCCATCATTCCATTCTTATGGGCTCATATAGCTCTTTTAGCTACTTTTGATTCAGACATATATTTTCTTCGTAATAGACATAGCTACTACCCTCTGAGACCCTGTGCATACCTCTTTGCCTCAGCTACTAAGGGACGAGAGAATAGTCCTAGGTGGACTTGATTAGGAGTTCTCCTAAGATGCCCACAACTGTACGTTAACTATTACAGTTTAAGGGTAATATTGGTAGCAAAATATCATGAGTTAAGAAGGTCATTTAGGTTTATTCTACTCCTTCCTTGTATTGACACTGTAAATTCCCCAAAGATGGCCCCAAAAACGTCTTAGCACTGGCCTTGTTGGATATCATCAAACTGACCTTAATATATATGATTTTAAGTAGATAATTCCAATTTCTGTCTCTAAAAATGGACAAATCATAAGGAGATTTAATTCCTTAGAACAGCACTGTCAAATAGAAATTTCTGTGATTTTGGAAAACATTCTATACCTATGGTAACCACTAGCTATATGTTGATATTGATCACCTGAAATATATAGATAGTGTGACTGAAGAATTGAATTTTTAATTTTATTCCAATGTAATCAATTTAAAAGCACTAGGAAATCATTGTTCATATGCATGCTTGTACAACAAATACTATTACTAAAAGATATTTGGTCCTAAGGGAAAGAGATTTAGACTTACCAATAGGCTTTATTTTAGGAAATTATGGTTATTTATCTTTGTATAAATAGGAATTCATTGATAGCCACAAGGTAATTCATGATGTGCAACTTGAGTCATTTCCTATAGATAAATGAAAAATGGTAATAGCTAGAATCGAAATGGATTAGATGTGATAATTGCTCAGTTTGAGGTAAGAAGTTGTTGACATATAAAAAGTTTAATTTATTGTGTAGAGTTTTGGAGGCTGAAAATTGCTATTCTGCCACCCACTCAGATCTTGTACTCTGCGAAGTGAGACATCTACTTGGGCCTGAAACTCCCATCCTACAGATTGCATTCCTATTGTTCTCCTTCATAATAAACCTATGTTTGGAGAAAACTGTGTTCTAGATAGTAAAACACTGTGACTGTGGTTGGAGGTGACAGGAGCTAGTTTAAATTCTACCTGGTCATAGGGACCCTGAGCTGGTGACATGGGTGCCATGAAGGAAAGAGACTCCAGATTTCTAATTTTTGATTGGCTTATCTAATCGGTTTTAAAAAGTTCAACAGGTGCTCCTGGTGAAGAACTGGAGCAACTATATTCATTTATCCTCACGTGTTTACAAGTTGCCTCTATTTTCTTCTGAGTACAATATTTACAATATAATAAAAACACAGTTTGACTACAATGAAAGACCACCTCATACCCATTAGGATGGCTACTATAGAAAACAAAATAATAAGTGTGGTCAAGGATATAGAGAAATTTGAACTCTTGTGCACTGTTGGTAGAAATATAAAATGGTAATGGCACTGTGGAAAATAGTATGGTTGTTTCTTAAAAAACTAAAAATAGAATTACCATATGATCCAGCAATTCCACTTCTGGGTATATACTCAAAGGAATTGGAATCTGGATCTCAAAGATATATTTGCACACCCATGTCCATAGCATCATTATTCATAATAGCTAAAACGTAGAAGCAACCCAAGCATTTGTGGATGGATGAATGGATAAGCAAAATGTGATACATATATGCAATGGAATACTATTCAGCCTTGAAAAGAAAGGAAATTCCGACATAAGTTATGAATGGATAAACCTTGAGGACATTATGCTAAGTGAAATAAGCCAGTCACAAAAAGGCAAACACCATATAATTCCACTGATATGAGGTTCTTAGAGTAGTCAAAATCATAGAGACAGGTGGTAGAATTGTGGCTGCCAGGGGCTGGAGGAAGGGGGAAATGGGGAGTTAGTGTTTAATGGGTGTGGCATTTCAGTTTTACAAGATGAAAAGAGCTATGGAAATGGATGGTGGTGATGGCTGTACAACATTATAAATGTATTTAATACCCTGAACTGTACACTTAAAAATGGTTAAGATGGAAGATTTTATTATTTTATTATTGTGGCAAAATGTGTATTTTGCCACAATAAAAAAATTAGAAAAAAAACATAAGACAGTTTGCCATACTTAAGATTTCTTTCATTTGACTTAAAATTTGGGAGATAAACTGTAATTTAGAGCTTGAGGAAAATGTTTTTCTGGTCATATACCCTCTTTCATTAAAACGTATTTATTCCAGTATGTATTATATCACCCATATCATCATCATTGTAAGTCATAAAACTTTTTGTTTAGTATATATAGTATGAGAACAGGGCTTTTTTTGTTTTTCGCTGACTGTTGTATGCTCAGTGCCTAGAGCAACGCGTGACATATGGTAGGTATCCCATAAATATTTGTTGACTAAATGAACGAATTAAAGATAGTGTCTTCTTTTAAAGCAGTGCTAGTTTGTGGTATCCGCTTGTTACTTTGATGTTTCTGTTTTGGCAGGGAGCAAGCAAACAACTAGACAAACATGAGCTTGGCTAGACAACTGAAAACTGATTGATTACTCTGTGACTCAATTCAGCCCATGCTATTTCTTGAGCATCTGAATCTGGTTTTAGTTTGCTCAAAAATGTGCGTGCTTGCATGCAGAGGGATTTTTATCTACAGCTATAAAACCTCAAATGGCATCTCTTCTTTCTGTTTTAGGACTAGGAGACAAACCAAGTTAAAGACTGGAAGAAATTAGCAACTGTTTAACATCTGCAGGCAAAGGAGTTCATAACTGGGAGAGATAAAAAAGTTAATTCTAGGGTCACTTTTTCTCCTGTACCTTTCCTGTTCATTGCTGGAGGTGCTCTGGTTGGTTAACAAGTGGAATTTATCAAGGTAGGCCTGACATAGTACATGACTTCCACTGTGTATAACTGAGCAACGGGGGGAGGTGATGGATAATTCTTCTATTTAGTTTAGGAGAATGTTCCATTTGTCACTTGAAATACTTCAGTGGCTTTCCTCTGGAAGCGCATTCTGCAGATGGGGCAATAAGATTCATGACAGGCTTTAGGAGACTGTTGCCAGCAGGAATTACCCAAACTGTATCCTC
>NW_012136858.1:377131-379740 GCF_000956105.1 Propithecus coquereli | reverse complement strand
CAAAAAGGTTGGGGACTGCTGCCCATCACCATATTTATACAAAGAAGAAACAACTTCCATGAATATCAGTGGCCAGAGTTAAGAAGAATTATCAAAACATCTCAAGGAAAAGGTCACTCCAACTCTGTGACTGATTCTAACAGAGTCCTTGTAATACATGTAAATGTTTGAGCCAGGACATAGAATCTGTGCTGTCATGTGACAGGGACTGAAAATTTTGCACCAACAATTTATATCTCCTTCTTGCCAATTAAATCCTATAAAGCAAAACTATGATTTATGACTGTGGAATTACTAATGCTAAAACTCCTATTATATCCATGTATGTGGTACCTATATATCCATACAGATATTTCTATTCACTTCGTAAAAGAGTAATTTACAGTATGATGCACAAAGCAAACTTGTTTTGCTATTAATTACACCAGCTTTTTGTGCAATAGCACAAGACTGAAATGAGAAAAGTCAGTATCAATGACTTTCCCAGAAACTAAAACTGACTTTATGTTTTCAAATACAAAAATAACACAAGTAACTTACAAAAATATAGAAAATACAGAAAAGCACTCATACTCCTCCACCCGTGAACTGCAACCATCGCCACTGGGATGCATTTCCTTCTGGACTTTTCCTCCCTGTGATTTTGAAATGGTTGTGATCATTTTGTAATATGTTTATATCATTTGCTATTTTAGCATGACACTCTCCATTTTGCTGAAAGGCTCCATGAATGTAATTATTTTTAATAATTACATATTTTGTTGTGTTACTATAACATAGTCGAATTTACCATTTTTCTACCCTTAAGCATTTAGCCTGTTTCAAATTTTTTACTATCAATAAATGAAACTAAGATGAACATCTTTGTTCATAGGATTTTTTTATTTTCTGATTATTTCCTTAGGGTGGATACCCTGAGGAATTAATGAAGGTCAAAGGAATTGTCATCTTAAGAGTACATACTGCCGTTTTTTCCCCAAAGAGTTACATTAAATACATTCGTGAGCAATGCACTTTCCATTATTGATTCAATACTTAAAACCCAACCTTGGCAAGCTTCTGTTTAGAATCCTCATACACGAAATTGTTTACACCCTCCTCACTCATCTAACAAAGAAACTAGATGGAGAAAAAAATAAAGGAAGAAAAATAAAGGAGGGAAGAAAGAATGGAAGGCAGAAAGGAAGAAAAAGGAGGAAAGAAAAGAGAAAAGGAGTGAGAGACAAAGACAGGCATGCAGGAAATCAGGAAGAATGAGCTTTTATGCAGGAAACTGAATCTGCAAAGTTTCTCCAGTTCAAAAGGTAAAGTTTACACAAGGTAGTTTTTGTCAACCTCCTTCTTCTGCTTTCAGATCCAGGACTTACTGCCGTAAAACAGGTTCAAATCCTCTCCTTCCTAAATAGCACTCTTCCTTCCTTAACCCAAAGCTTAAGAAAACAGAAACATTTAAAATCAACTTTCTTTCTCCATTTGCCAGGCTACATGAGTTTTCACACACATCATCTCATTTGATTCTCCAATTTTTGTAAAATAGATATTATCGCCCCAGATCTATACACAAAAAAACAAACTCTGAGAAGTTGAGTGGGTTCTCCTAGTAAACGGTAGGGCCAGGTCTCACATCCAGGTTTTGTGATTCTAATTTTATTCTGCTCCAAAATTTCTAAGGCTTCTTGATTTCTATTCACTTATCTGATTTTTCACGCTGGTGTTGCCCTGGTATTCTTGGATTTCTGCCTGGGCTTTGCTTTTCTAGTCTGGGCTTCTTGCCTAGTTCCAACTAGTTCAAACTGCTACTGCCCACGTCTCAGCCTGTCAATTTGCCAACTTTGTATTACTGAAGAGCGTGTTGATTTACGAAAGTTCCTTTTAGGACATTTTACGCAATGAGGAGACTTTATTAGAATTTCTAGATATTTCCCCTTAAATGTAATCACTGACTTCCTGTTCATTTACAGGTCTGACCTTATCCTCTACCAACAGTCTCCTGTGTACCTGCATTACCTTGCTGGGTACCGAAGAGCAGTTAGTTGTTCCCTGATGCCCTGTAAACTCTCCACACTGATCCAGTTACTGTACTACTGTAGAAAAAAACTGCTAATTGCCCACCATCCTCATGTCCTCTTCCTCCTGAACACACAGTTAGATAACATTTCCCACCTGACTGAGTTCTGGCTGTTGGAATGTGAGTGAAAATCATATGTGCCACTTCCAGGCCTGGAAAAGTCTCGCATGTACAACCAATCCATCATATTCATTTTCCTTTCACTGGCTTGACACAGACCTTTGAAGCCACATGTTGATGACGGCAGAGTCACAGATGGAAAGAACCTGGGTTCCTAAATCACTGCTTAGAAGACAAGCAGCTGTCAATGAGGAAACCACATTTTGGACCTTGTATGAGCGAGCAATTTCCTTCTATCATTTGTTTCATTATAGATTTGGGGATTTATATGTTTCACTAGTTAGCCTCCCTTAAGTAGTATAGCCATGAATATTTCTGCATGAGAACATTGCTAATTAAGGGGTACCTCTTTGGTGTTGTGGTTTGATTACACAGCATAACTAAACACAATCATAAATGAGAACTTTCAAAAAGAGTTTGT
>NW_012136858.1:373088-377081 GCF_000956105.1 Propithecus coquereli | reverse complement strand
GGATGCGAGTGAAATAACGGTGTGAAAATACTTCCGTTCGGTCTGAACTGATAGATTCTTTCGGTCAGAATGTGAATGAGAGCTGTTTCAGATGTTTCAGTTTTGCAACAGGTCTTATAAAGGTAAATGGACAAGAGAGAAATGGTAATATTAAAAGGCCAGTTCCCAAGCACAGTAATCACGCACTTCTAGGAATTATAACTCAATCCAATTATTGGTCCTTTAGCTATACAAAGACAAAACCTTCCAGATTTGATTAATTTGGATGCCTTCAGAAGATGACAGTTTCTGATATTACTATGGAAAGCAAAGCAGAGATTTTGCTTGCTATAAAAATAGGTGTGGAGTGGGGGCTCTCAAATGATTAGAAGCAGGAAGCAAAGTTAAAATCTGTCTCCCTTTTCCTGTAGTTGATTCTAACCAACAGCGAGCCCAATCTTATTACAACAGGCCTAATCCTTAAGGCAATTTTTTCCTGTGGCATGGCCCAAGAATCTGCATTTTTAAATTTTATGTTTCTTGGTTAAAAATTGTAAGTGTGGAATCACATTTAGTAAAGTATTGCATTTTACATATTCTAGAAAGTTCCTTCATGCCCCTGCCAACCCCTGCAAAGATAACCCCTATTCTGATCTCCTTCATGAAAGATTAGTTTTCTTTGTTTCCAAATCTGCATTTTTAATAAATGCCGCAAGGGATTCTTATGTACACTGAAATTTAAGAAACATTGACCTGAGGCTTTAAATGTAAAGCAAATAGAAATCTTCAATCCAGGCCCTTTAAATAAAACAAAGCCCAAAATCCATGTGTTTGGATTGATCTATAGTGAGGTGATCACAAATCAATATTTTCAATTTCATCATGAAAGCCCTGCAAGAAAATAAAATACAGCTTTGTGTCTGGACTAATATTGATGCCAGATATCGGAGAAGTTCACCTGAAGCCAGACACCTACAAATTCCTATTATCATAAAAAGACCATGATGCTTCCTGGACTCAGAGTACACCTTCATTTGCATGGGCAGGAAATTCAAATTCAAGTAATATATTTTCCCTGTCAGCTGTGGTATATTTTCCTTAACCATTCTAAATCTGTCATTTTCAGTCTCATGGGTAAACTTTATGGTTTACTGTACTATAATTTTAATATTGAAATCAATTTTACCAGGTTGTAGGAGATGGTGCACCTTTCAATGAATCCAAATAAAGCTGTAAATATTAAAGTAGGAACTCTCCATATCCATTTTATGGTTTATAAAATTTTATTTTTGTTGAATAAAGAAAATAATATTTGCTCTACTTTGGCCATCTTACCCTATCCCTCTAGCAATATCTTGTAATACCCTGTTCTTATTCCAGAACATTGTCAATAGTTCTTTTTGAATTTCTGGACCAACTTTTGATGACCTGTTTGCTTGATAATCTATTCATCTCTTCTCAAATAGCAATGACTACTCAATGCATTCAAGTCTTCCTTGGAACTTCTGAGTGCATCTGTCTGTCTGACACATCATTTTTCTAATTGAATGGACTTTTAAACAAGGCTACATTAAGTTTCTTTCATCTCCCACTGTGGGATGCAATGGACTCAGCCACTCCTAGGAATGTCTATGGGGTAACAGCATTTGATAGTGTTTGTCAATGTCTATAAGGGATTATCTAAGTATTTGCATCACTTGTAGTCCCCATCACCTGTGGTCCCCAATCCCCAGGCCACAGACCAGTCCATGGCCTGCTCGGAACTGGGGCCGCACAGCAGGAGGTCAGCAGCAGGTAAGCAAGTGAAGCTTCATCTGTATTTACAGCTGCTCCCCATTGATCGCATTCCTGCATAAGTTCTGCCTCCTGTCAGATCAGCAGCGGCGGTATTAGGTTCTGATAGGAGCTGGAACCCTACTGTAAACTATATATGGGAGAGACGTAGGTTTTGCACTCCTTATGAGAATCTAATGCCTGATGATGATCTGAGGTGGAGCTGAGGAGGTGATGCTAGCGCTGGGTGGCAGCTGCAAGTACAGATTATCATTAGCAGAGAAGTTTGACTGCACAATAAATGTAATGTGCTTGAATCATCCTGAAACAACCCCGACCACCCTCATCTGTGGAAAATATGTCTTCCATGAAACCGGTCCCTAGTGCCAAAAAGGTTGGGGACTGCTGCCCATCACCATATTTACACAAAGAAGAAACAACTTCCATGAATATCAGTGGCCAGAGTTAAGAAGAATTATCAAAACATCTCAAGGAAAAGGTCACTCCAACTCTGTGACTGATTCTGACAGAGTCCTTGTAATACATGTAAATGTCTGAGCCAGGACATAGAATCTGTGCTGTCATGTGACAGGGACTGAAAATTTTGCACCAACAATTTATATCTCCTTCTTGCCAATTAAATCCTATAAAGCAAAACTATGATTTATGACTGTGGAATTACTAATGCTAAAACTCCTATTATATCCATGTATGTGGTACCTATATATCCATACAGATATTTCTATTCACTTCGTAAAAGAGTAATTTACAGTATGATGCACAAAGCAAACTTGTTTTGCTATTAATTACACCAGCTTTTTGTGCAATAGCACAAGACTGAAATGAGAAAAGTCAGTATCAATGACTTTCCCAGAAACTAAAACTGACTTTATGTTTTCAAATATAAAAATAACACAAGTAACTTACAAAAATATAGAAAATACAGAAAAGCACTCATACTCCTCCACCTGTGAACTGCAACCATCGCCACTGGGATGCATTTCCTTCTGGACTTTTCCTCCCTGTGATTTTGAAATGGTTGTGATCATTTTGTAATATGTTTATATCATTTGCTATTTTAGCATGACACTCTCCATTTTGCTGAAAGGCTCCATGAATGTAATTATTTTTAATAATTACATATTTTGTTGTGTTACTATAACATAGTCGAATTTACCATTTTTCTACCCTTAAGCATTTAGCCTGTTTCAAATTTTTTACTATCAATAAATGAAACTAAGATGAACATCTTTGTTCATAGGATTTTTTTATTTTCTGATTATTTCCTTAGGGTGGATACCCTGAGGAATTAATGAAGGTCAAAGGAATTGTCATCTTAAGAGTACATACTGCCGTTTTTTCCCCAAAGAGTTACATTAAATACATTCGTGAGCAATGCACTTTCCATTATTGATTCAATACTTAAAACCCAACCTTGGCAAGCTTCTGTTTAGAATCCTCATACACGAAATTGTTTACACCCTCCTCACTCATCTAACAAAGAAACTAGATGGAGAAAAAAATAAAGGAAGAAAAATAAAGGAGGGAAGAAAGAATGGAAGGCAGAAAGGAAGAAAAAGGAGGAAAGAAAAGAGAAAAGGAGTGAGAGACAAAGACAGGCATGCAGGAAATCAGGAAGAATGAGCTTTTATGCAGGAAACTGAATCTGCAAAGTTTCTCCAGTTCAAAAGGTAAAGTTTACACAAGGTAGTTTTTGTCAACCTCCTTCTTCTGCTTTCAGATCCAGGACTTACTGCCGTAAAACAGGTTCAAATCCTCTCCTTCCTAAATAGCACTCTTCCTTCCTTAACCCAAAGCTTAAGAAAACAGAAACATTTAAAATCAACTTTCTTTCTCCATTTGCCAGGCTACATGAGTTTTCACACACATCATCTCATTTGATTCTCCAATTTTTGTAAAATAGATATTATCGCCCCAGATCTATACACAAAAAAACAAACTCTGAGAAGTTGAGTGGGTTCTCCTAGTAAACGGTAGGGCCAGGTCTCACATCCAGGTTTTGTGATTCTAATTTTATTCTGCTCCAAAATTTCTAAGGCTTCTTGATTTCTATTCACTTATCTGATTTTTCACGCTGGTGTTGCCCTGGTATTCTTGGATTTCTGCCTGGGCTTTGCTTTTCTAGTCTGGGCTTCTTGCCTAGTTCCAACTAGTTCAAACTGCTACTGCCCACGTCTCAGCCTGTCAATTTGCCAACTTTGTATTACTGAAGAGCGTGTT
>NW_012136858.1:361118-364478 GCF_000956105.1 Propithecus coquereli | reverse complement strand
CAGTTGCCCTCTGTGCTCTTACGCCTAGACTCCTGAAGACTAATGCAGAAAATCATGCTAAGAATAGACTGCCTCTCACCTCCACTGAGCTCCTTGGGACACTGAGCCATCCTTTGGTTGGCTGTCTTTCCCATTCCCTTCAGTGGCTGTTCCTCACCTCCATCACTCTCTCATCCCTATAGCCCATCCTTACCATATCCCATCCCTAAACTCTTCCCCCTCAGCAAATGATATTTCCTCATATTTCACAGGGAAGAAAAACGGTGTCCTTTAGTTAACATCTTTCTCATACTCTCCACAGACACAGACTTTGTAACTGTGCCATCTTTTCTTCATGTCCTACAGGAAAAAACTTCTCCTCAAGACTGGTCCCTCTATCTGTTCTTTAGATCTTATGTATACTCAATTACTCAAGGTCTTGCTATCAATTTCCTCTTCTCTTTCCTGCATCATCAATTTCCTCTCAATGCCATCCTTCCTTCAGCACTGTGTAAACATTTTTAAGTTTCCCCCATATTAAAAAAGATGCTACCCTTGACCTATCCTTACTCCTTTCCTTCTCAATTGCCCATCCTGTAAAAGTTGTTTGCTCTTCCTGTCTCTACATGCTTCTGAAATTACTATTGCTAAGATACTTTCAATGATCTCCAAGTTTCTAAATGTAAAGGCCAATTTTTCATTCTCTTACTTGACCTCCCTGCAGTATTTGAGGCTCTTGGCCACTCCCATCCTCTTTGAATGTTCTTTCCTGGATTCTAGAATAACATGCTTCCTTTTTCACCTCTTAGCTCTCTGATCAGTTTTTTCAGCCTGCTTCCTGCACTCTTCTTCCTGCTCATGTTAAAAAATGTTTAAAAACTAAAAAATAATAATAGCAAACAGAATTCAACATTTGGTTTCCTTCTCTTCTCCCTCTTTGTATTCTTACCAAGTCACTCAGTCACAGATCTGACTTCCACTGCCCGTGCTCCTCCTCAGGTGAGGCTGGGTCTGGGAACCACTCACCCGCAGGGTGAAATCCTTACTCCTCAACATGACTCCAAGCTCCTGCATGACCTGGCTTCTCAGGACCTCCCAACATCCTCTGACCTCTTCCCTCCTTATGCCCTAAGTACCAGCAAAAAAGATGAACGGTAGTTACTGTTTATTTAACGTTTACCAGGTCGAGTGGTTAAGAGCTGACTTGGAAGTTGGGAAGCCTAAGTTCAACTCTTAGATCTGGCGCTTGGTAGCTATGGGAACAAGGGCTCATTAAAAAGATTGCTTTGTGTTTTGCTTTCTCATTTGCAAAATGGAAATGGTAATAGCAGCTAACTCATAGAGTGCTATGAATATCTGTAAAATGATTAGAACTGTAGCTGGCATGTAGTAAGTATTCAACAAATGTTAATGGCCACATAGTCATCATGTCAGCTAGTTTGCCAACACTGGCTTATCTCCAGGATTAAAAGACATTATGAGTATCATGTTCTTATGGTAGAAGCCAGAAACTTGCTTCCTTCCCACCACCACCCTGCCTCCCTTGAACATAGGCATGTGATAAAAATATCGTGCAGACTTTGATTCTAAAGAGAGTGATGAGGGGATGCAGGTACCATGTAGAATCCATTTTCTTAAGAGCATGGACAGTCGAAGGCACTTGGTTTTAAACAATGAAGGAAGTTCTGGTGTTTAATGCCCAGTGTCAGTAGTGCAGAGCATGGTGTCTGTACCCAGAAGTGGCAATGGGGTCTTTGCAGGAGCAGCCCTGCAGCATAGTCTAGGCATTTTACCTGGCTGGATACCCTCCGAGACTGACACCCCAGCCCTCCCAGAGACTCTGTGGACTATCCACAATATCATGTAATGACTTTTCCTGCTTAAACTATGGTAGGATCTACTGTTGCCAACTAATAACCCTGGTTGTTATTTTATTATTGAGTAATAAGTTCATCAACATACTTTTGTTTTTAAATGATTTCTGTTGTTTCTAAAACAAACAAACAAACAAGTGCTACAACAGAAAGTTGCCTGTTGGCTCTGACCTTCTCTGCATCACTGGGGCCTGGAACTCTGCCACCTCTATTTCTCAGACTCCCTTGCCAGGTGGCTGCAGGTTCATCCTGTCAATGGGAGACACTGGTAGAAGATGTTAGGTGGCATAAAAGGATAATCTACTTTTCTTTTCCTTTTCTCTTTCTGACAGTGTCTCAGGCAGTAGCAACAGCAGTAGGTGTGTGTGTATGTGTGTGAGCTCCAGGCTTCTTGCTCTAGAAGCATGATTTTAGAGGTAGCCGAAGCAATGCGAACTCTGACAGCCTTGGATCTGGTTCCAAAGGAAGCTGTGGTGGCAGTAGGTGACTGTGAGTCTCTGGACTTCTGGCTTCCTGCAGGATAGTAGCTGTTGAGGTCCCAGTGGCCCCACAGCAGCAGTGGGCAGTTAGTAAACCTAGGTCCTATGAATGTGGGCTCCGGAACACGACGTTTTCCCCTTTACTCCCAGACTTATGTGGTAGTGACTGCATATAGTCACTAAACTCTGGGTAACTGCAGCACTCTCTTTTCGTATCCCTGGCCTTCCCAACATTTTGTAACCAATTCACTGTATTAAGTACCCCCTGTTTAAAATATCTCTGGGGGTTTCTGTTTCCATTACTGACACAAGAACCAAAGAATATAACATTTTTTCCTGAATTCTTGGTAGAACATTGTTATTTGTGATTATACTTCCTCAAGGGAAAATTGTTTTTAAGTGGTCCTTGAATAAACCGTAATGGAATTGGAGTGCTAATTCTATACCATGTATATAACTCATATATAATTCATATGCTATGATTTATAAAGTTTAAAGGCTTTGATTTTATCAGATAAAATCAAGGTTGAAGATAGACTGCCTGGGCTCACAGCTTGGCTTTTGTACTTGCTTGCTGTATGAACTTGAGCAAGTCACCTAGTTTCTCTCCCCCTATTTCTTCACCTATAATGTGGAGATAACTTCAGTGCCTAGTTGCACAATTGTTCTGACAACTAAATGTGTCAATATATGTAAAGTGCCCAGGACAGTGCCTGGCATATTATAATCATTTAGTCAACGTTAGGTGTGACGTTGCTATTGTTACTGTGTTGTTATTATGATGGTTTGGATATGGTTTGTTTGTCCCCACCAAAATTCATGTTGAAATTTGATCCCCAATGTGGCAGCGTTGGCAGATGGGAGGTGTTGGCCTAGTGGGAGGTGTTTGGGTCATGAATGGCTGGGTACCTTTCTCCTGGTAGTGAGTGACTTCTAGCTCTCATGAGACTAGATTAGTTCTTGTGGGAATGGATCAGTGCCCCTGAGAGTGGGGTATTACAAAGCCAGGATGCCTTGTGGGTTTTTTC
>NW_012136858.1:358003-361063 GCF_000956105.1 Propithecus coquereli | reverse complement strand
TCAGGCAGCTGGAGATGTGATGAAGGATTAACGGAGAGTCCTTGATTACTTATGCGTGCAGGACTTAGGAGGGTGGGAAAAGCATACGATGACTTCCAGTGTACAAGTCCATCAGACCAGAAGATTGGGGGTCCATTAACAGAAATGAGAAAGTGAGAAGGAGGAGGAGTTTGTTCTGAGAGGAAGATGATGTGTTCCACTTTGGTGCTGTTGATCTTACGGGCCAGCTGCCACGCCCATTCCAGTCAGTCAGTAAGCGTCCTCTCCTGTCCTTAGGCTGTCCATCCCTGTTGTCTGTCCTCAGTCAAAATCCCCTCATTTCTGCTTTTGACACATGTTTAGCACATCATGGAGTGATCCTGCATGCATTTCTAAGTATGAACATCTTTTGGAAATGCCTTGCCAGAAACTGAAATTAAAAAAAAAAAAAAAAGCAAAGAAAAAGCAGCCAAGTATAATTTATTCATATTTTATTTAATCCCATTCTCTTTAAAAAAAAAAAATTTTAAAGCTCCAGTCAAATATCTGCCTGATTCTTGGGCTGAAGCATAGCCTGTATTCTTCTATCTTGGTTGGACCATAATACGTATTTGGGTTTATTTGTTTTACCAGTTAGCCTGCCCTGTGAAGAACAACCATACACATTTTCGCACAATATTGCTGATTAAAGAACGCCTAACAGGTTTAGGTCAAGAAATATTGGCTAAAGTAATTGCATCATTGGTTCAGCCTAGTTGTGGGAAGAAACAAACCCTCATGACTCTAGATAAATGAAAACTTCACTTAAAAAGTAATTTTAGTTTCTTAAGTTACAGCTCCAAATGTTCCTGAGACATCCCAACTCTGAGCTTCTTCTCTCCAGCAGCCTTTACCTTCGATCCATTGCCATGGTCATACCCTAAGCCACCATCACCCGAAACAGCTTCAATACCCCACTGTGATCACAGGTCTCATCCTTCCAAAACTCTCTCCATTGTCTTGGTATATTTTATCTTTGAATTCATGAATGTTTCCAATGCTCTGACCACAGGTCATCATCCACTCCCCCGCCTCAGCCCCAGCCACCTCTCTGTCCAGCTTCCTTCTGATCTAGCCTAGACTTTACGCACATTGCTTCAACAAATTTCCTGTCAGAGTCAATTCCCTTGCCACTGCTCCAGCCCTGCTAATTGAAGACCTTTCTCACATCTACCAGTTGCCCTCTGTGCTCTTACGCCTAGACTCCTGAAGACTAATGCAGAAAATCATGCTAAGAATAGACTGCCTCTCACCTCCACTGAGCTCCTTGGGACACTGAGCCATCCTTTGGTTGGCTGTCTTTCCCATTCCCTTCAGTGGCTGTTCCTCACCTCCATCACTCTCTCATCCCTATAGCCCATCCTTACCATATCCCATCCCTAAACTCTTCCCCCTCAGCAAATGATATTTCCTCATATTTCACAGGGAAGAAAAACGGTGTCCTTTAGTTAACATCTTTCTCATACTCTCCACAGACACAGACTTTGTAACTGTGCCATCTTTTCTTCATGTCCTACAGGAAAAAACTTCTCCTCAAGACTGGTCCCTCTATCTGTTCTTTAGATCTTATGTATACTCAATTACTCAAGGTCTTGCTATCAATTTCCTCTTCTCTTTCCTGCATCATCAATTTCCTCTCAATGCCATCCTTCCTTCAGCACTGTGTAAACATTTTTAAGTTTCCCCCATATTAAAAAAGATGCTACCCTTGACCTATCCTTACTCCTTTCCTTCTCAATTGCCCATCCTGTAAAAGTTGTTTGCTCTTCCTGTCTCTACATGCTTCTGAAATTACTATTGCTAAGATACTTTCAATGATCTCCAAGTTTCTAAATGTAAAGGCCAATTTTTCATTCTCTTACTTGACCTCCCTGCAGTATTTGAGGCTCTTGGCCACTCCCATCCTCTTTGAATGTTCTTTCCTGGATTCTAGAATAACATGCTTCCTTTTTCACCTCTTAGCTCTCTGATCAGTTTTTTCAGCCTGCTTCCTGCACTCTTCTTCCTGCTCATGTTAAAAAATGTTTAAAAACTAAAAAATAATAATAGCAAACAGAATTCAACATTTGGTTTCCTTCTCTTCTCCCTCTTTGTATTCTTACCAAGTCACTCAGTCACAGATCTGACTTCCACTGCCCGTGCTCCTCCTCAGGTGAGGCTGGGTCTGGGAACCACTCACCCGCAGGGTGAAATCCTTACTCCTCAACATGACTCCAAGCTCCTGCATGACCTGGCTTCTCAGGACCTCCCAACATCCTCTGACCTCTTCCCTCCTTATGCCCTAAGTACCAGCAAAAAAGATGAACGGTAGTTACTGTTTATTTAACGTTTACCAGGTCGAGTGGTTAAGAGCTGACTTGGAAGTTGGGAAGCCTAAGTTCAACTCTTAGATCTGGCGCTTGGTAGCTATGGGAACAAGGGCTCATTAAAAAGATTGCTTTGTGTTTTGCTTTCTCATTTGCAAAATGGAAATGGTAATAGCAGCTAACTCATAGAGTGCTATGAATATCTGTAAAATGATTAGAACTGTAGCTGGCATGTAGTAAGTATTCAACAAATGTTAATGGCCACATAGTCATCATGTCAGCTAGTTTGCCAACACTGGCTTATCTCCAGGATTAAAAGACATTATGAGTATCATGTTCTTATGGTAGAAGCCAGAAACTTGCTTCCTTCCCACCACCACCCTGCCTCCCTTGAACATAGGCATGTGATAAAAATATCGTGCAAGACTTTGATTCTAAAGAGAGTGATGAGGGGATGCAGGTACCATGTAGAATCCATTTTCTGAAGAGCATGGACAGTAGAAGGCACTTGGTTTTAAACAATGAAGGAAGTTCTGGTGTTTAATGCCCAGTGTCAGTAGTGCAGAGCATGGTGTCTGTACCCAGAAGTGGCAATGGGGTCTTTGCAGGAGCAGCCCTGCAGCATAGTCTAGGCATTTTACCTGGCTGGATACCCTCCGAGACTGACACCCCAGCCCTCCCAGAGACTCTGTGGACTATCCACAATACCATGTAATGACGTTTCCTGCTTAAACTA
>NW_012136858.1:346500-347943 GCF_000956105.1 Propithecus coquereli | reverse complement strand
CATGTCATTCCGAGAAGCCTGATGAAATCCTGTGTGGTCGTGCTCTGTCCCACCCGAGATGTGAATCCATCCCTTGTGTGCCACCCACCTGTTAGTCACTTAGTAGACATGTCGGTTATCAGAGCGACTGTTGTTGGTATCACAGTGCTTGTGTTCAACTGACCTTTGCTTTATTTAATAATGGCCCCGAAGTCCAAGCGTAGTGATGCTGGCATAGTATTATGATTGTTCCGTTTTATTGTTACTTATTGTTAATCTTTTACGGTACCTAATTCATAAATTAAACTGTATCATAGGTATGTATGAATGTATAGAAAAAACACAGTATATATAGGGTTCACTACTATCTGAGATTTCGGGCATTAGTGAGGGGTCTTGGAACATATCCCCAGTGGATAAGGGGCGCTACTGTATAAGCCATGTGATATACATCTAATCTGTGCAGTGTCACAGACTGGTACTAGAGGACTGTACTGAATTATTAAAGTGTCTTAATTAGCTTTTCTTGTACCTCTAATAAAAACTTACCTTGGATAAGACACACAATGAGACTGCCATATAATAAATTCCACAACATAGAACGATTAAAGCACTGTTAGAGCAATAAGCTAAGTTGTTTACATATTAGATACTACTATTAGCATAAATTTTAGTGAAACAAAAATGCCATGTATAAAGATTCTAGAAACACATTAAGATAAATTGATAGGATAGACTCGAACTCTGCATTCTGTGTTTTCGCATCCTTTTTGGCATGAGTGCCTTCCTTAACTAGTTTATTTACTTGCAAATAATTTAATTAGACAATTTTAGTTTTATTGGGCTCTGTTTTCTTCAAGTTGGGCGTGTAACGGGGGGATGTTCAGTTCCATGCTCAGGCTTTGTCCTTATGGGAGCTCTCTGGGATAGAAGGTAACTGCCATTTGTCACTCTCACTTATCATTCTCAGTCTTCAAGTCAGCAGGCAGAGAGGTAAGACAAGTGA
Organism: Propithecus coquereli; assembly: GCF_000956105.1. Lineage (NCBI taxonomy): Eukaryota > Metazoa > Chordata > Mammalia > Primates > Indriidae > Propithecus > Propithecus coquereli. Next base: position 346,958 of record NW_012136858.1, on the reverse strand, counting down.
CAAAACCCAGTCTTTCAGGACACTTCTGAGACTGTAATGCTAGTGGCAATGTGTGAAAGAGCTGCTGGTGCCCTGGGGAAAAGCACGGAGCTTCCCATTTAGAAAAAGCTCGTGGATCACTCCAAAGGCCGTTCTTCTCCCTGTGGCTTCCATGGAAAGTGTGGATAGGAAACAAGTAAATCTGTTTATATTTGATGTTTGTTCCAAATGTCACTTTTGGTGACATGATTTTGAAGGGAGAAATTTCATTACGATGGAAGTTCAATAACTTAGTGAGAAGACAGGAGATCATAAAAGAAGTGCAATAATTTATATTACCAAAACACCTCTAACGTTCAGAATTTAAAGCACTTTTCAGTCTTGAAATGAGTACAGTTCTTACTGATCAAAGAAAGAGACAGATTTGTAGTCTACCCGTTCTGGATTTTTTTATCTTCATCATGCTAAGTAAAATACAC
>NW_012136858.1:345391-346450 GCF_000956105.1 Propithecus coquereli | reverse complement strand
TATAGGCAGAGCTCAGGATTTTTAGGGCAATGCAATTATTCTGTATGATACTATAATAGTGGATGCATGTCATTATACATTTGTCCAAACCCACAGAGTGTACAACAAAAAGAGTGAATTCTATTGTAAACTATGGACTTTGGGTGATAACAATGCGTCAAGATAGGGTCATCAATTGTAACAAATGAACCATTCTGGCAGGGGATGTTGATAGTGGGGGAGGATAGACATGGCAGGGGGTATGTGGGAAATCTCTGAACATTACACTCAATTTTGCTACAAACCTAAAATTGAGCTAAAAACAAAAAATTTTTAAATAGACCTAAAAGATTTTTGGAAAGAAAATCTTTGAACCAAAAAATTTGTATTCACCTTATCTATTTTTAGCAAAAAAGTTTTTAAACTACTACACCGATATTATATAAGGGTTCAAAATATCAAGAGAACAGTCCCCATTAAGACTTGTTTTAACTTTCCACTGAAACATAGGAACAAATGAACACACATCTTACAGTGGTTTAAACACTTTGAAAACTCTAATATACAAAAATCAAGAGAATGCCAGCAATAAAAAAAAAATCTGTCTACATTAAATGCATTCAGTGCCCTCTCAGAAATCCACATTCTCATGAAAAGGGAGAAGAGAGCAAAAGTAGATCTCAAATGTATTGTTCTCATTTGTCCTTCCTGATCTATTTTTTATTTTTGGTGTGAAGACAAATGGCTTGTTTTCTCTAGTCCAACTCAAGGGCATTAATGACAACAAATATATTTATTGTGCACCTACTATATGCTTTCATTGTTCAGGGGACTTGGTGGGAGAACACTGTGAACAAGGGAGAAAGTCTTTGCTCTCATGAAGCTTAAAGTCTAATATAATTCTCAAAAAAGGGACCCAATGCTATTTTATAAATTGTTGATATTGTCCATGTTCATCTATTAACACTGCATATTAAATTAAAATTGACATTTATACTACCGTAACATATATGTTAAACCTGGAATCAGGCCTAAATTGATCTCTTTATATATACTTTCATTTATTTTTAAAAATGTATC
>NW_012136858.1:331945-332446 GCF_000956105.1 Propithecus coquereli | reverse complement strand
ACGATATCAACTCTGTGATATACACCTCTCCATTCTTTCTGCTTAATCTTACTTTTAGCTCAGCTTTTTAATGAGGAAAGATTTGATTTAAAATCAATATCTTTATTTCTGAAATCAGATCAACACCAACAGTAATAATTACCCACCGTTTATATATTTTAATTTTTTAAGTCAGTAGCCATATTCACCACTAAAGAATCGTGTTTTAAAAGGCACACAGCCCATTGCTGTACCTTGCTATGTCTGATCTGATCACCTCTGGTATTCCACCACAGCTTATGTGAAAACTAGAAGGCAAGAGATATTGTTATTAATATAAACAAAAGCAAGATTCCTGAGGGCCAGGGACCTGGGTTCTAATTCTGATTTTGTCACTTAATAGCATTGTGATATTTGGAAAATTCCATTTTTGCATCTGTAAAACTGGAATAATACTTCTTGTCTCACTGAGTTGTTTTGAGGGTTATATGAGTTATGACTTAGTGTCTAAAACCATGCATA
>NW_012136858.1:326614-328750 GCF_000956105.1 Propithecus coquereli | reverse complement strand
CTTGGAACAGTTTTACCCGACTGCCCCACCTGATTGGATACTTCTTTGTTATTATTGTAATTCTTGATCAACTGGAGTCTCCCCCACCGTTAGACTGTAGTCCCCTTAGTCTCAGGACACTTTCCTATTGCATTTTTACCCTAGTGCCTGGTACATTGTAGGCTCCTAATAAACTCACGTTAAATAGGTGATTGAATGAATGAAGAAAAGAATAAAAGGAGAGAAAAGAGAAGGGGAAAAAAAGACAGACTTTCCTTGCTAACATAAATTAGGAGTCTGTGCCTGAACATCCCAAATTTAGCTCCTCATAACCAAAGTGTATTTCCTATTTTTGGCTTACATACTCATCCCATAAAAATAGCTCTGAAAAGAGCTTCCATATCTTAATTCCTGAATGAAATGTAAAGAACTTGGTAAAATGAAGATATCTGAGATTGTTTCAGCAGCATCAGAAAAATAAGGTTCTCTTCTTAGCTAAATCTAACACAAGATCATTCGGAAATCCCCCTTTATAGATAATCTCAGGAACAAAAAAAGAAGTCACAGGCTTATACTTGGAAAGTTAGTCTTACCTACAACAGGAATAGTAGCAAATTCTGGAAGAGCGGGACAAAGCATAGGCCAAATGCTAAATGAACCCTGTGCTGTGCCAGGTAGGAGACACACAGACAAGTGTGGGCCCACCAGCCTGGCCCCCCAGCGCTGAAGGGGGAGGGCTCCTGAACGGGACACAGCTGCAGCTGCCGTGGTGGCTAATACCGGTGGAGTGGGACAGGCAGAAATCACTAATTGAACGGCACTTTTGAAAGGATAAAAAATCTTTATCCCCTTGATTTAGGGAAAGGGAGGGTAGGGAGTAAATCCAGTCTTGCGTGGAATAATCAAGCACGCTAACTGAATAATCAGCCGCAAGAATGACAGCTGACTTTTTGTCTTACTGATGTGGAAACTGCTAAATCAGGAAAAAAAAAAGGGCATGTGGTACAAGTATAAACCTTCAAAATCAATATTTTATAAACTGCAAATTGTGCCCCATTAATGAATCTTGACCATTATTTTTTAAAAAGAAAATAGAATGGAATAGGTTAGGGTAGAAAATGACCAGGATGCTGCATTTTTGTGGGCACAATATAAAATGTTTTCTTAACTCTGGGTTGTGGTTAAAAATGTTTGAAAGTTCCTGCTCTGGGCCGGTGCTTCTCCTAAATGGGGTCCAGGGCTCCCCACATCAAAATCATGGTTCAGATAAACATGTGGCTTCCTGGCTCTACCCCAGGGATTCTGATTTCATAGGTCTGGGGGCCCAGGAATATGCACTTTAGAACTGCAGATGATCCTGACTTGTACTAAGTTTGAAACACAGACGATAGCACCTATAGAGTTGCAACGAAGAGATGTAAAGAATTGCTTGTTTCACTTGCTAGCATTGCAGAGAGCTTTTCCAAGATTGCATTTCGAGAAAGACCTTAATTCTTGATAAGAGGCAGTGTAGCACAGTGGATAAGAGGGTTCTGTGAAGTGAGACAGACTCAAGTTCTAATCTCAGTTTGCCGTTTATTGCTGTAAGATGTTGGGAACCTCATTTACTTTGCATAAGTGGGGTTAATAACTGTGCCTACTGCACAGAATTAAAAGAATTAAATGAGATAAAGCAACTGGTGCACAGTAATATAGGAAATATTAGCTATTATCAATAAGAATCCACCAACATTTTGAGAAAAATGCTATTCAATGTGAGCGTGCCAAGAACTATGTTAAGTGCTCTTAGAAATGCAAAGAGGAAAAACAGTCCTTAATTTCATGGAGTTTATAACCTGTAGTCATAGACTTTTATAGCAGAAAACCTTACAGGTTACTCAACCTATCCCTGATTTCACAGATGAGGAAACTGAGACGAGAATCTAAGTAAGTTGCCTGGAGTCATCCAAATAGTTAGTGGAGGAGTTAAACATAGAACCTGGGAACCTGAATGCAGGCCAGTGTCCTTCCACCAGAGTGGATCTCAGTTTCTGTGTGAGAGCCCAGTCCTGACAGTGGTGTGCTGGTAAATATTAACAACCAGCTCTTTGCTGGGAAGATGTGTATATATATATTTGCATATATTTGTATGTAAGTTTGTTCTAAACTTTACTTATA
>NW_012136858.1:321583-324680 GCF_000956105.1 Propithecus coquereli | reverse complement strand
TCCCCTCAGAGATCTGAGAACCAATCCAACCCTTGCCTCCTTTCGAACTTTAAGAAAATAGTTTGTTCTGATAGAGATCAAAAACCTGGTTTCTGGGTGTGTATCCTCCTTCCCCATAGCTTAATTTCTATAAAAGCACCTCCTCTTTCAGTTATTACTTTGGCAGTCTGGCCCTAAGGTAATTAAAATTCTGACCAAACCTGTACTGTCTTGGAACTTACAGAACTAAACAATTGCTCATGTGTTTGTATAGTGAGTCACATTTAGTCTAAAAGAATTTGTATACTCTTTAGAAGTTTTGAAAATTATAGCCTTTCCCAGTCTGGGAACCAATAACGTTGAGTAGACAGGAAGATGGTATAAGATAGCATGTGTGAGAAGACTCAGGGGATCTATATTTTAACTTAGCCTTAGCATACACGATGTAATCTGGAACAACTGATTTCACTTGTTTGTTTAAGTCTCTGTTTTCTCCATTCTACAAACTAAGGGTGGTAACAATGCTTGGTCTTCTTAAAGTTTGTGAGGGCTAATATTGCTCAAGTGATTTGAGAACATTGGCTAATGGGGTGTTGGAAATGTAGGTCATCATTTATCATCTGGATATGAATGTGGGGCATTAAAGATTGTAATTCCATGAGCCTGACAAAAACACTTTAAGCTTTGAAAAATGTACTTAGATTGTTAAGGCAAATTGAAACTACCAGCTGAAATTAGCTTTTCAATTTTTGTCTGCATTTCCTTTAGCCATATTCTCCCTATGCGATAAGTGATTGAGTGATGATGGCTTAATTTATTCAGGCAAGTTTTTCTTTGTGTTTCCTTTGGATCTGGAATAGACAATCTATGGTACCAATGCCACCATTTCCATGTGTTTCCTTTCTGTGCCCTTTTCTTACTCTATACTTCTCTTCTCTTTTTTCTTTTCATTTTCCTTTATTCTTCCTTGCCAGAGTATATGTATACCCAATATTTTAGCCTGGTGTGACCCTTGAATCAATATGAGGCATGAAGTTGCATAACAATGTATGGTTATGTATAAAATACCACAATTTATACTGTAAAGCTTTTATATGTGGTTCTCTTTTAAATAAGAGACAACTTGGATTCTATGATTAGTGAATCCATATTTATCAAGCCATTATATTACATCATCTTTTTTTTGTTTCCAGGTTATTTCTAGGTTCTAACTCCCACCTTGCTATGGAAGCACACTACCAAAATGCAGCCCTCCTAACATTGATATGTCCCTTTAATCACAAAACATGGGCGAGGACACAGAATATGGGCACGAGAGTTCACTCTGGTAAACCATAGCCTTTGCGAGATGAATCTCATTCCGTGTATTCTGTAGAGGCCAGTTTGGTTCATGCTTTAGTCTCATGAGAATGCCAGCCTACCCATGCCTCCTTCTAAGACCTGACCTATCTCCCTGTTATTAAGACCCAGCGTGAAATCTATATGCTTAATGTGCTAGACCTAATTATTCTTTACTAGCATTGTATATGAAGGTAAATTTGGAAAGTTGCGTCAATTTTGGAAACATATTTCATTTTTTAATAGAATACCATATCTATATTGCAAAGCTTTTGTTTATGGATGTTTCGTTGAGGAGAGTAGCTGTGAAAGGGTTATCCAATTCAAGGTTTTATTTGCCTTTCGTATATGTATATAGATTTGAAAGAGAAAATGCTTGCTTTTATATCTGCTAAGATTAGTCACAAGTAATTGTGGTTAACTTTGCTGAAATTTCTCATCCTAATGATGCAAACAAAAATCACAAAGCACAGAGCTTTAGGTTTCAGAGGTGACTCACAAAGTCTAGCAATCTATCTTGGAAGTCTTAGCAGGCCTATTTTTGGGCTGCTCTCCACACATGGCAAGGCTGAAGAATCCCAGGTGTTCTTGCTGAGAGCACAGTGAGAGCGTGAGGAGTGCCCCGAGAAGCAAGAACATGCTCATTAAAGCAGGTTTCTGGTGGGAGATGACTCCGACTGGCAGGTCTGCGTTTCTCCTTGTGGTGACCCCTTTCCTTGTTAGAGAGGGGGTCTGATGTCCAAATGTATCTGAGTTTAATGAGTCCCGGTTCACTGGGGACCCAGAGAGGGCAAAAAAGTGCTTTCCTGGGGAACCAAGAACAGCACATTGTTTATTTCGTGAATATAACATTGTTTAAATAACGTAAAAATTTTTCTTTTGTGAGCCTCTTTCCATGCTTTGGAAGTATGAAATGGCATCTGTGGATATAGGAAACCTAAGGCTATGGCATAAATGGGCTAATCAAATTGGCTGGATTAATGGTTCTCTTATGATAAAAATCCCTAAACTCTTTAAAAATGATTTAATAAGATCATCAGACATTCATTTCTCTATTTCAAATGAAGATGGAATAAAATTAGAGAAACTCTTCCCATAGGTCTGCAGATGTAGGATGGTTAATCAGGTGAAAAGATCTTTAAATAATAGATCAGGGAATTAGGCCACCAAATTGATTGTTTTAATCTGTCAGAAACTTATTAACAGAAAGAATACTTCACCGTACAGGGCATATTTCAAAGAAATGGCAAATAAATGTGTATCTTGGTAAAACCAAAAGTGACTAATTGGATATAACAAAATTGTGAATAACAAAGTGGCAACATATATATGGCCAGAGAATAGAATTTTATTCAAAATATAAAGAGTGTGATGTCTGTACAAGGAAATGCATGACAACTACACAGTGCCTAAGCCCTCAAGAAACACCAAAGGTGAAACATAAGATAAGCATTAACTTGGCATTAAGTGTCATGAAAAAAGACTTTTTTCCTCTGGCATGATATTTTGAAAGACTTTTCCAACACTTAAAAGTAAGGCTGTTTTTTTTTTTTTTTCTGCCAGTATTCTAGAAATAAATTCAGAAAGTAGTTAGGGTGTATAAAAAGCTTTCTACTATTATTAGCATAAAAAAACAACTGCAAAGGAAAACTTTGTGTTTTCCAAAACAATGTGGTAAACGCTCTCTTTATAGAATCAATTACATCAACTGCTTCATGATATAAATTTGTTTCCTCCTGTTCAACTGAAAATTCAAAATTTTTAACTGATCAACACATAA
>NW_012136858.1:320223-321533 GCF_000956105.1 Propithecus coquereli | reverse complement strand
AGTGTTAAGTGTATTTACATTGTTGTGCAACCAATCTCCAGAACTTTTTCATCTTGTAAAACCAAAACTCTTTACCCATTAAATGACAACTCCCCATTCTCTCCTTCCCTCAGCCTCTGGGAATCACCGCTCTACTTTCTGTTTCTGTGAATTTGACTATTCTAAATATTTCACATAAGTGAAATCGAGTATTTGACTTTTTGTGATTGGCTTATTTCACTTAGTATAAGGTCCTCAAGATTCATCCATGTTGTAGCATGTCCCAAGATTTCCTTCCTTTTTAAGGTATCTATTTGTTTATCTATTCATCTGTTGATGGACACTTGAGTTGCTTCTACCTCTTGGCTATTGCGAATAACACTGCTATGAACACAGTTGAACAAATATCTCTTTAAGACTATGCTTTCAATTCTTTTGGGTATATTCCCAAAAGTGGGATTGTAGGATCATATGGTAGTTCTATTTTTTAATTTTTTGAGTAGTTACCATACTGTTTTTTATAGCAGCTGTACCATTTTACATTCCCACCAATAGCGCACAAGAGTTCCAATTTCTCCACATCCTCACGTCCTTGGCAACACTTATTTTCTACTTTTTTGATAGTACTGATTCTAATTATGAGGTAATCCACTAACTTTTTACCCAATAAAGTTGTTGTCATTAAGTTTGACATATGATCTACCATTAAGATATTTCTCACCCTTGTACAGATTGTATTCATCAAACTCTTTTGGGTTCAGCACACTTATGTATGTTCAAACATAATCATCAATAATGGGAGTGATTACTCTGCTGAATCAGATAATAGTTTTCTAATACTGAAAAAAAAATTTCCTCAGTTTTTTATTCACAATGTAACAACTACTAACAAAATGTGCTTTTAAGTTTAATTTACATTTTTAACACTTTATTCATCTGTTTTAAGTCTAGATGAGGGGTAGGGAAACTTTTCCTATAATGGACCAGAGAGTAATATTTTAGGCTTTGTGGGTCATAATGTCTGTCAAAACTACTCAACGCTGCCAATGTAGCATGAAAGTAGTCACAGACAATACATAAGTGAATGGACATGGATGTGTTCCAATGTAACTTTATTTGTAACAACAGATGGTAAGCAGGCTTTGGTTTGCTGAATCCTGGTCTAGATAATCAACAAAACAATGAATCAAGCCCTGCTGCTTGCCAATTTCCCTTGTGTAAATACTCCCACCATCATTGACCATAAGTTACAATTTGATGCTACTGAAAGCGTAGTTAGAAAGAAATGCATAGTAGCAGGCCATTTATAGCATCCCCGCCAGAGATACAAA
>NW_012136858.1:309786-311047 GCF_000956105.1 Propithecus coquereli | reverse complement strand
TTTTTCTGAAACACGTATTTTTTCTTAATGATATATATTATAAACAATAAATGTCACAGTGGGTTCAACTCACTTTCGAAAGTCCTAGGAGAGCACAAAATGGAGAACTACTTAAACACCAGGAAAGAAACCAAATTATTCAGAAACACCCACCTTATGTAAAAACTTCATCCAAGTGAGGATTTATGTGTAATGTAAATAAACTGCTTTTACTAAAAGTAGACATTTACCATTGTTATTAACACTTTATCCCCAGGAGATACAATTTTTCCAATGCTAAGCAGTAACACAAAAATGCCCAATAACTGTTTTTTCTAGAAAAAAACTGCTGTATTCAGTTTGTATTTATTCTATTATTTTGCAAAAACACTGGAAAATAAAGAAAAAAATATGCCATATAAAGTTTCATTGTACATAAAAGTAGGCTTCAGAAAGAACTGTTTTCCAGCCTGCCAGATGTTTTCCTCCTTTATTGTAAACTAACGGTAGTGATATCTCAAGGATATTGAAGAATTCGCAAATGTATTAAGTCTCCTCCTGCCTTGTCTGTAAGCATTTTATTCATTTGCAAAAAAAAAAAAAATGTTCTAAAGTTTGTACTTGGCATCTTCTAACTGAAAAACTGCTTTAAAAGATACAGAAGTTGCTTTCCATTATTCTAATTTCTGCTACTTCAGTCTACCTCAACCTGCAACTGACAACCAACGAAAATGAAAACATTCACTTTTATTTGCTTTCATCAGAAAATATCACTCGGAATGAATTTGTTAATGTTAAATTAGTCCTATAATTTTCCAGTTCTTTTTAAGTAACTCCTGATCGAGTTATCTAAGATACAGAGAAGTGTTGACAGAGTCTTGTGGCACAACAGGGAACCATCCAGGCAGGAAATCTCACAGCCCCAGTGTTGCATGGTGGTTCCGGAGTAGGAGCGTTAGAGGCGAAAATGTGCACACCCAAGTTCACGGGCACACACAGTCACGTGCAAAGGAGCACTTGCACACAGGGACACACATTCACAGAAGATACCATCAAGCAGATTTCCCCTAGTGCTGTTTGGAATTGCTTTAGCAGATACCATGCTACATCAAAATGTGGTAAATCAGATGTGGGCAGAAGAGAAGGAGAAACAGAGGCTGATGTCTTTCCTGGAAGAAGTCCAGTGTTGGAAGCCTGTCGTAGCTAAATCTCAGGTTCTCTTGACCACTCATGCCTAGAGTGTATGTCCCTTAACCCTTTGGAGTCTATTACTCTTTCTTGA
>NW_012136858.1:269075-308391 GCF_000956105.1 Propithecus coquereli | reverse complement strand
TCTTTCTTCGAAGGTTATTTTTAATTACTTTTATTTTCTAATTAGGGAATTTTTCCTACCATAGAAACTGTGATCTACATGCTAATGAGGAAACAACGAAATCTGAGAATTTAAAGTGAAACGAAAATCTCTTCAAGCCGGTAACTGACTTACCGAAGCTTGGCATCCTTGTAGCTTATGATAAAGGTATCACTTCCAGTTAAGATTTGTGGTCCTCATTGCTGACCTCAGACTTGATCTTTAAAGAACTTGAAATATGACAAATGGACTCTGACAGAAACATATTTAATGACTAGTTTGCTGACATCCACAGGTAAGGCAGAAAAAACTGCCAGTTCTTAAAAAAACACTAATTTGCATGTGGCTCTCCCTGCTCAGGAGCTGCCTCAAGGGTTCTGTTTCCACTTACCCCAAGCAGCCCTGCAGGATGCTCCCAGCACCCATGCCTGGGGACCCTGCACCATCTATCTGGGGCCAACCAATGGGCCAGAAGAGTCTGCTCCTCTCACTCTTAAAATGCACTATTTGTAACTGCTGAGATAAATATTTACTTCCCCTAACCTTTACTTGTGTTAGATGATTTTACTCAAGGGATGGAAAAAAATCTGCTTTGCAGAAATATCCTGAAGTTTTCTGTTAAATGCTCAAAGTTCAACATTTTGGAAGGAAAAGGAAAACAAACAAACAAACAACCCCTCTATGTAATGAACATCTCATCTGTTATTAGTTACAGGATTAGTTCTGCTTAAATTTCTCCCTTTCCCATTCCAGAGTGTTTATGAAAGGGCAGTAAGAAACTAGCCTGAATGTCTGCACAATGGTATCAAACACAGATCCAGCCCGTCTTTCAAGACATGAGCTTCTGTGAAACTCCAAACACAGTATTAATTAGTTGTTAAGAGTAATTAATGAAAATGACTACATTTTAATATCTTCAAAGACTTGGAAAAAGACCCATTCCAAGTTTCCTTACAAACACAAATCCAAAATACGAACTTGTATTTTATGTTTGATGTGTGCAGTCGACTCTAGTTTAAACTTGTTTCAGAATGACAGAGCTATGGAGTAAGTGCACAAAAGAAAACTATTTTGGAAAATGTAACTGAGTTAAAATCTCATACATTTTTGCAGTTGTGAATTGTTTAGCACTGAATGATAGCCTTTCCTCATCACAGCATTTCACGGCCAACTTACATGTGATTAAATTGATCAGTCTTCCGAATGCATTTTCTTATTTTATAACAGAAGCGATTCTTTTTTCTCTTCCTCTAAAATCTTGTTATTCAAAATGTAGTCTCTGGACCAACGGCTTTGAAATGGAGTTTGTTAGAAATGCAGAGCTCAGGCTCCACCACAGACCTTATCAATCAGAAACTGCATTTTAGCTAGTACTCTGGATGATTCATGTGCACGCTATAGCTCGAGAAGCACCGTCCTAAAATACAACTACGTGTGTTTCTCATAAAGAAGAGATGGGTCTTTTTAATTTTTAGAACTAATTATTAAAGTAAAGCAAAAATGTTTTTAAAAATTCTTTTTCATATTTAAATCTTCAATATAATGAGTGTATCAGACTTTGAACATGACTCTAATTAAATTTTTCTAGAAATCTCCCCATCTAGTTGGAGGTGCATTGTAATAGTCCCAATGTGTAATAAATCACAAGTGATAAACAAAAGAATAATTCTTGGTGACAAATATAACAGCAACAGCTAGTTTTGTCTGATATAATATTTTAAATGGACCAGGTTTATTATTTTGCCCACATGTATCAAATACTTTGTGCCTTGTATGCAGTATATTCAAAATTTGTGATAACAGAATTACGTTGCAAATCCTCCAGCAAAATTATAAAAAGCTTTGTTCAGAACAAGAGTAGCCTCTACTGGAATGTGACTGTCTTTTTGGAAATCCAAAACAAAATTGAGAATCTGCTCCATTTTCACAGAGGAAGAGTAACTGCTCTATTTACTTTGAGATAATCTGCCTTCGTTTTTGGAAAAAAACTAAAATTCCTAATAAATAATATGCTTGTATTGTGAAGAACACATTATCTAAATGATAATGTAGAGCTATGATGTAACCTTTTACTGTCAAATCATGAAATCAGATTTATTTGTGCCAATAACATATTTTCTATTTAAATTTAAATATTTTAATGCATCGTCTTCGATCCTTTAGCAATAAATTCGTTTCAGCAAAGAAAGCCTTAAAGAATAATAGTGATCTGCGGGTACAGAAATTATGTTGACTTATTTCTTTTTCCCATTTTTTAAAATTTCCCAAATATTTAACAATGAAGAATTTATTATTTTGTAATTTTAAAAACTTTATTTTTTGGAAAGAACAAAAAATTGCTTTTCCTCTTGGTAAAAGTACAAAACAATACCATATTAAAATAGAATGAGCATTTCCGATAAGGGTTTTTCTTGTATCCATACTGTCCATAATATCAAATCATTTGATTCTAGAAATGCTTAAATGAGTTAGTTAATCAGAGGAAAACTACCTTATGCAACCAAAATTGTTAACCAGCAGTGGTATAATATGCAAAAGAGTCTGTCCCTCTTTCTGACTTTGTAAATTATATTTTCTTGTTGACAGCATGGAAAAAATTCAAAAGGAGAGAAGTATAACCATGTGAAAGTATACAATACATGTAAAAAAAAAGATCTTCTTTAAAAAAGAAAGCATAGTTTTGATTACAGTTCTCTCTACTCAAAAACCTTCAACCACTTACTATTTCTGACTGAATAAATTATAGACTCTTAAGCATGATTACAAATTTTCCATAATCCTGTCCCAAATCTTACCAGTTATCTCCTACTACTTGCCATCCTCTCTTTACTCCAACCAAACCAAACCATTTGCTATTACCCCAATATAACTTCAGTTTTTCCATCCCATATTTCTGTTCACATTATTTCTATGGATTGGGATAATCTCTTTGCAACATCACTCACCCTGTCCCATCCCTCACCATGACCCCAAACTACCTAGAAAAATGCTACCCTGTCAGTTAGAATGATTATAGCTTCTTGTAACAGAATACTCAACTAACTGTGCCTTAAACAATACAGACATTTATTACCTTACATAACAAGAAGTCTGAGATAGAAGGAGCCCATGTGCTTTCCATCATTCTATTTTACCATCTTTAGCATGTTGACCATTATCTTCAGGCTTGTTTCCTTATAGTTACAAGATAGCTGCCACTGCTCCAGGCATCACATTCTCACACATCTATATCAAAAGGGAAGGGGAGGGAAGTTCCTCTCACATACCTTTTTTATCAGAGAAGAAAAACATTTTCCAGCATGCCCTTGGCAGATCTCTGCTAAAGTGCCATTTGAAAGAAACCATTCAGACCCGTTCTCTAGTTTCAAAGGAGGTGCAAAATGTAAGCATCTAGGATTTTTAGCCTCTAAAATGGATAGTGTCTATACTATCCAGAAGGAGGATAAGGGTGGGGTGGGAATAAATGATATGTAGGCAACCAACAGTTGTCTCTAGTACTCTAGTCCTACAAAGCCCAAATCCAATGACATTGACTCCATAAAGTCTTCTCTGAGTCATCCAGGTAAAAATAATCTCTCCTTTGGGTTTGCACAACCCTGTGTACCTTTTCTATTGACATTTTGCTTTGTATTATAGCTATCTGTATATCTGGCCAAGTTCTACTATGAGAATGCATCAACTCTATCTTATTTATCTTTTATTCTCCATATGATCTGACACAGTCCTTTATGCATAGATAGTCTTGATTAATTATTTCCTGAACTTAAAACCTCAATAATTTGAGCCATAGTTAGATGATTCATTTTAGCTATAGTGGAAAAAAGAAACATAGCCCAAAAGGAAACTTCAGGCTTTCACTATATTTGCAATTAATAGATATTTTGCTTTTCAATATGCAAACTACATGGTTAAGAATCAAAAACAAAATTAAAAAATATAAAGAAGCTGAGCTTATCCCCTCTATTCCTCTCTCTCTCTCTCTCTCTCTCTCTCTCTCTCACACACACACACACACACACACACACACACACACTCACTCACTGTCACTCACATAGACACACACATACACACACAAAATTCATCCTGGAAAGACTGGTCCACTTGATACTGGAGGATGAAGTGAGGCTCCTAAGGCCTTATCCTCCAGGGATTCCACGCTAAGCCAATTTAAAACCAAAAGGATTAGGGCTGCCTACTAGGTACAGAGGAGCAATAAGCTAGAAACATCTTGACTTCCCAAGAATTTTATAGCGCAAAGCTACCATATCACTTATTGACTTCAAATCTCCTCTCTTTACATGAAAGAGAAATAAATTTACCTCAACTCTGGGTTTTCTGCCACGCACTATTGAACTAACCAAATTCATGCACTCGGTAGTCTCTGGAGACTATGGTACTACTATGTAGACTATGGAATCTCCAGAAGCCATTGCCAGTAAGACAGTCCTCTTGAGTAAAGCTTCAATCCAGCTTGAAACTCAACTCAACTTGAGGATGGGCCGAAACTAGTTCTGTCTGGTCAAGTGCCATCAATTCTCTGCACTCAGTTCTGCCGGCAAAATGCTCGCTATATATTGAGTTTCCCAAGCAAAACAAAGGACAGTAATGAATTGTCAGATATCTTAAACGATCAACATTGCTGATTGTGTTTAGTTAACATGCCATTTTTTTCCTACCTCAGAGTCATAGAATTGAGTCAAGTCTTCTCAATGCCACAGCAACTTACCTCTCACCAACGGGTAGATGGAAAAACCTGACTCAATGATTCTTTACTTTGTATTTATATTGCACGTCTCTTACCAAAGATCCTCAGATGAACACTATGACAACCTACATGTGGAAAACAATCAAGTCTAGGGGAAGAAAAGTTAAATCAATCTGAAAATGCACTTTGTATCTTATCCTAAACATTAAGTGAATTAAAAAAAGTTGTTCCTTTGGACTGAGAGGTAATTTTGCTGATATGACCAATAAAGTCAGTTAAAATAAGAAGCTGATTTATACATGAAGGTACAGGTTATTTGGAAAATATCTTGATTGCAGTGCACATCAGAGACAGTTTATATAAGTATTAATAGCAGGGGAAACCCTAAGGCTGGACGTTGGTGAGGACACAGGGATTAACACTCTGGCAGGCACATGAGAAGGGCAGGGGTGCTTGTTCTCACTTTTTCCACCCAGAGGACAACTGTCCAGCCCAGATTAAGCTGCAAAGACAGGACAAAGTTTTCTAAACTCTAACAGGGGAACTTCACAGCCATCTGAGTCATATGATAAATGCAGACCTCAGATCTGATGATTAAGGTCAAAACATTCAAGAGAAGGCTTGAAATGTCTCACTTACCCACATTAGTCTTATATCAACCTTCAAAACTAAGTTGCTCTTTGTGGAAAGCGTTTTCCCAAAAATGGATGCAGCCAATAGCATAAAATTGATCATTTAATGTCACAAAGGAAATCTTTGAACTCATCTAGTCAAAAGTAAAATGGCATCATTACTTTTAAGAAAAATGTTTCACTTTTAAGCTATTGTAATTTTTTTTTTTCATTTTAGATTTGCAAATGTCATTTGTATGGTCCACTTCTCCACACACAATAGCTTATTCAGGGCCTTTTATTATTTTATGACCATTCTTCACATATGTTAAATATCATCAAAATGTAGTGATTTTATTTATAGTGAAACAGCAAAAAATTTTTAAAAATTTTAAAATTGAAATTGAATTATTTATTTTGGGGTCACTTAGCCCATAATCCCATACATTACACTTGCAGAAGAGAAACCTGTAATATATTTATTCTTAATTTCTCTAAGCATGTATTGCATTGTGTTTACCATGCATGGTACATGCCAGAAGCAGAATAGCACAATGGTTAAGAAATGGACCCTGGAACAGGATTTAAATCCCTGGATTCAAATCCTAGCTCTACCACCTTGAATTTGGGCAGGCTACTTAACCTCCAGTGTTTCTCAGTTTCCTCATCCATGAAATAGTCCCTTCCGTATTTTCTCATTAAGAGGACAAAATGACCTAATATTTCAAGTCAATATTATGTATGTAGTATAAAGCTATTATATGTATTATAGTATATAGTATATACTTACGTATAAAGCAAGCATATATACTATGTAGTATGTATTATAAAATGGGGTATAAAGTGATATGTACATATTCAGTATGTATATAAAGCTCATTTAAGACTAATCTACCTATATGTGACCAACTTACTCTATGGACTATGAGAACATGATACCATCCAATGATTAACTTGATTAGCCAGTATCAAATTATTATATTAGATTGTAGGTGTGTTCAAGCAAACTCTGGCAAATTCATTTCTCATTAGAACACCTATAAGGATGAAAAAGAAAAAGAAGGGATAGAATATGAAACCCTCAGGATGTTAGATGCAGCCAGTCTCCTCCATTCATTTATTCAGAGGTCAAAACCAACTGGCCCTAAGAACTGACCTGCGAAACAGAGGCAGCATCTTTATACTTGACCAGAGAAGCTTTTTTAAAAAAGTATTTGTTAAAAGCTAACATGAAGGGTCATCTTACCTTAACTACTTAACCACTTTAGCCACATGTCTCTTGCCTCTCCTGTCATCACCATCAGATTAGTTTTACTGGAGCAAAACAATTAAAAAAAGATTCTAACTCTATTTTTGACGTTTGACCTCTGATGTTTTAATGTCCCATCCCTCCCTTTTCCTCTTTCACTCCACATCTGGGCAAACTAATAAGAAACCCACAGCCACACTTTCCCCTTGGCATTGAGGGTGGTGGGCAGGAGAAGAGAGTGAATTTAAAAGAAATAAACCTGGTAGCCCTCATCCTGGCCCCACCCCCTGACCATAATAAAAAGCAGAACCATTCTTCCCTCTTCGCTCAAGCCACTCTAGACCAGCTTGGATGTCTGCCCCGCTCTCTCCTAATATAGGAGTAATAAATATTTTCATACCCTCTTGGTGTGTGTTCGCTCATGTGTGTTTGTTTTATCCTCAATCTTAAAACCCAAACCAATTTGGGGGTTGGGGTGGGTGTTGAACTTGCCATCCAAGGGCAACCAAAACAAAATGGTGGACTGAACAGTATAGTCTAGTTGATGATCACCACCACCTGGGAGTCTTTCTTCTTTTGCTTTTGACTTGCTCACTGTTTCTGATAACACAGAGGCAGGCCTCACCTTAACCACTGAACTGCTGCCTTAAATAAATTTCCTATGGTCATAGTGCCCTTTTGACCTAAAATAGGCCATAGTGGGGATGAATGCTTGACCCAACTAGTAATAAATGGAAATATAATAAGTCTTTGGCACTTAAAGTTGGCTTAACAAAATGGGACCCCATGGACTTTTCCCCACAGCTAAAATAGTTAATATAGTCCAATATAGATTAAAACAAGGCCTCCAGGAATTAAAATGCAGCATATAAGAACCACAAAAGAAAGGAGTCATCATTCCTGTTGTTTTTCCCTTTAATTGCCCAATTTGGCCAAGGCTCAAACCTGACAAAAATAAATGGTATCTAATAGTGGATTATCACAACATTAATGTCATGGTATCCCAATTAAGGCTCTCATACCCAATATAATTGAAGTAACTGGAAAATACTTTGCTATTATACATTTGTAAATATGTTCTGTTAAGTTTCTATTTCAATAGACTGTTAGCTCCAATTTGCCTTCACCTTTGAAGGGACGCAATACAACTTTACCTGATTGTCCATGGGCTACCTCAACAGCCCTGCCACACAGTCTCCGCAGCCAAGGTCTTCCTCACATTCACTTTCCTCCAGGAACACAGGTATAATATTATACTGATGGTATCCTCCTCTTCCAAGATTCATTAGACACACTCACTCAAGAAATACAAATACTCACAAAGGAGCTCACAAATAGGAATGGGCCATTGTCCAACAAAAACTACAAGGCCCTGCAATATCAGTTAAATTCCCAGGAATTATTTTGTTAGTCAAGAGCTGCTCCATCCTTGACACCATCAGAAAACAATTAGTGGCCCTCTCTTAGCATCCACAATGTTAAAACAAGCTAAGAATCTTTTAGGACTTTTGGGGTTCTGGAGGCAAAATATTCCTCATTTACAAATTTTACTTAAGTTCACTTATGCCGTTACTTGTAAACCGGTCCACCTTGAACGGGGACCCCTCCAACAAAAGGCTCTAGAATCTGTCCAAATTGCAGGTACTCTCATTAATGTCCCCCAGAAACTCCTTCAATGTAGAGGCTTAGCAACTTCCTCACATGCCTCCTGGAGGCTGTGGACCACCCACGATGGCCACAAGTTGCCCAGGAGCTTGGTACAAGAAACTGCCCACCTCAGCCCCATGCCACTTGCCATTTGAACATCAACTGCTGGTTGCACACTGGGCCTTTCTTGAGACTGTGGCACTGAGCCTGTGACTTTCCATAACCAGCTGCCCCTCGTGCCTTGGACCATCAATGCAGCACCCTGCAGACTCACAACAGTTACAGAGGCCTCCTTATTAAAATGGAAATGGTACTTACAGAATAGAAGCAAACTGGGTCTTTTGGCATGTCCAACCTACAGGAGGAAGTAGCTTCTCCTGTCCTCGGTCCCTTGTCAGATGCAGTGGTGCTGTAGGCCACCATTCTCCCAGACCTACTGGTCACCTAGAGAGTTCCTTGGGATGAACCGAGTAATCAGAAACGGGAGTACATCATACAGTAAGTACATCACACTGTACTGATGGTAAGGTCATCATAACATGCAATGGAGCCCTCGAGTGAGCTGCTGTTAGCCATCCCCTAACCAGGACATCACTGATCAAGCATGGGACTCAACAGCCAGCATTACTGATGAAACGTCATGCAGTCACCTTAGTTCTAGAGGATGCTTAGCCAACAAGTGGTCAAATATGTATATCTGTATAGACTTTGGGGGCATTATCAATTATCTGGCCAATTAGTCTGATCTAGAGTAGTAACAACAGTTCTTTATCCAAGGTCACCCTCTTCGAGCTATAAAACTCTAGGAATTTCTTGCCTCATAGACATCCAAAATATAAACCAAGGTCACACGTCTGCCCATACTAAAGCTAAACAATAAAAGTCCTCACCGAGACACTTGTTATCCCCTTCAGAATTCCAGACATTAATGGTGACCATGGCAGGCATTTCACTTCTCCAAAAACACACCATGGGCTCCTGATGAAGACATTCAATGGAACTTTCACCTCCCTTGCTGGCCTCGTGCTGCCAGCCTCACAGAGCGCAACAATGGCTTATGTAAACAAATTCACAATCAATTAAATGAGACCTAGCACATTTCAGTCATCAATCAAACACCAGTGGTGAACTGTAACTAGAGTCTGACTCCATTTAAGTCTGAGTACTTATAGCTTTCAAGCCCCATTCCTCATTCTCCTGCTTTTTGCCCCACATCTGGGAGAACCTTGACAAGAGCCTGCGAACTTCATTCCTTGGCACCCACTGGGATGTTTAAGACCACACCAACCTGAAGCCTCATTCTGGCCCCAACCCCAATCACGATGAAACCCAAAGCCAAGTCCTGCTCTCCCCAGAAAGTCCCATTACACGAGTAAGAAACCTATTCATACCCTCTTGGTGTATGTGGTATCACCAGTCTTGATATCCAAATCAACTTGGGAACAGGCAGTTGATTTCATCCTTGGGGACAGCCACAGCTATACATATCATTCCCTTGCTCATACACTTCCAATAGCTCCGTCACTGTCCACAGAAATAAACAGAAACCATTTATCATAGCTACAGATTTAACTTTCTAGTCTCACTCTCCACTATTCTCCTGTGTAAACATTACGCTTCAAATGTTACTGTCCCCAGAACACACTTGGTCTTCAATTGTCTCCATTCTCTTGGCTGTTGCTATCCTCTATGTCCCGAGTGTTCTCTTCTATCCACCATCTCTATTTGCCTCTTGTTCAAGATCATCTTAAAAGCTAACTCCTCTATGAACCCTTGTGGGATTCTCCCAACCAGACAAGATTTCTCCCTACTTTTAATCTCGTATCACTTTGTTTGAATCTCTCATAGTGCTTATCATGTTCTGCACTATAACAAAGTCATTCACGTGTCCTAAAGCTCAGATCTTGAGAGCATGGATCCTGGAGCCACCTACCTCCCAAAAATAACCCCAACAGTTCAAATCCCACATCCGATTCTTCCTACCTAGTTGTTCTGAGGCAAGTCATCCATCTTCTCTGAGCTTCAATTTCCTCTTCATGTTAGAAAACATAAGCTCTTGTATGTCCACACCCTACACCGCCTCTCCCCGTCCTGCGTCACACACTCTCTCACCCTCTCTGTCTCATAACTGGGTTATGGGCTTAGCTGCCCTCTACATTTATTTTAACAAAAAATATACATTCATGGATTAAAACAGTGACAAGTTAGTTGACAACTTGGTCCATGTTTCCTTCTGTTCAGAATCCTGTCCACAGACAATTCGTTACCCTGGAAAGTTTGATGTGAAACATGATCTATATTTAATAATCCTAACTTAAATAGGCATAAAATATTTTTAGAAGTTAAAAAAGAGATTATACACTCCGATACAGCAATTCTCCTTCAACGATCTACCTTAAGGGAAAAATACAAGGTATAGAAACACAGATAGATACAATCACGCGTATTAAAACATCAGGTAAAATTGCAAGAAATGTCCTATATGTGTAAAATATATAATTGTTTGCAATACTCTAAAACTAGGTGTTAAATAAAATAGTTTTGATTGATAGTGGGGCATGTTCAAAACATTATAAGTGAAAAGCAAGATACATGTGACATAAAGAGAAGGCAGTTATCTCAATATTAGGGCACTGTTTCCTTAGTGATAAGATTATTCATGGTGTTTTTCCCCTTCTGTATTTTTAAACATTCTACAAAACCTGAATTAATTTAAAGATATATCATTTAAATGTTTTATAGCCATGTTTGAATTATCTATAATAAGCACAGAATGTGTCTAATTGGAAAATAAAGTCTTCTCTGAATGCAATTTACTGTTGTATTATAAAATTGAGGGAAATTGTCGCACAGAGTCATGTATATTTGTAAATTGACCCACTTGATGTTTCAGTGATTCCAGTTCCCCTGTGTACAAGCAATCACCTTGAAATGTTGTATTATCATAGTTCTCTTTGGAGAAAGAAAACAAAAGTAGAAATAGGACTATAAGGGAAAAAGGGGTTAGGGAAGTCTATAAACTTCCATTTTTTTTTAAAGGCCTATCTTGATAACATCTCCCAGTTCTTTAAAATATATTATTAAATATTGACTTTTCACAAAAAGTATTATAGGTGGTCATATTTTAAGCTTTTGCTTACTTGAGAACAAATATTTCCTTAAATTAACCTAGTTAAACTGAACTACAAATGAGTCCTATAATCTACAATGTCAGCTAAACATAAACTGCATTTGTTTTTATAAACATTTACATGTAAGTTTGTGACATAGTAATCATGATCCTTAGTCTTAAATAGCATTTTTATTTTAAATGATAATGCAAACCTAATTAATTTCCTTTGTGATACATTGAAAGGGATTCATGTTAGATTTTTCTGAAAAATCACATAAATGTTAAAAACTTTTGCAATCTGTGGCATAAATACTATAACATGAGGAAATTGGGACTGTCGTGTGTGGACCTGCACGAGAAGACAGTAAACTGGCACATCAGCAGTTCCAAGGTGATAATGGATTTGCATTGATTTACCTTTCCTGTTTGGTCAGGCCCTTGGAGGATGGTAGCATGCACCTGGAGTGGGCGTGAGCTAGGAGAATAGCAGAGAATGTAATGCTGTCTCACCTGGTGACTGACTAACTTCATGGCCATGAACTTGGTCACATTTGTTTAGTTTTCTCACCAGCTGAGCTAACTAATCTTTAAGGTAGAATTACACAAGTTAGCACAGCATTCCAGAGTTTTTATTTTTCTTTTCAAAATCACCATTAAATTTCTAAAATATTTCCTATCATGTCATAGACTCAGAGGAGCTTCATAGTAATAAGACTGCTATGAAAAAAATCACTTCAAAAACATTTAGGTATATTCAGGGGTTTGAAACAGTAATTTTTAACAAACTGGAAGTGAAATCTAGAGAAAATTGAAATATTCACTCAAAGCAAAAACAATAAAACAAATAAATTCACCAAAGCAATTGGTTTTTTTTTGTTAGACATGAGGATTTCCAAGGCCTCAAGGTAGACAATTAGTAATGCCATCATCTGGCAAAAAGAGCACTAGACGGAGAATCTAGAACCCAGGGATTTCATCCTGCTGTGATTATATAATATAATAAGTCCCAATTACCAGTTTCGTCATTTGTAGAATGGGAAACTGGGCTTGACAAGTCTCCAAGCCCTTCCAGTTTTGAAATACTAAGAATTCTGTTCTTGCTAAAATTATATAAATCTTATAGTAAACATTTTTTTTAAATCTAGATTTTTTTTTAACCCAGAACAAGGGTAGAGATGCTAACAAGTTCCAAAATAAAACAAAATAAAACAAGCCTACCTTTTTAAATCAAAAGTGTATGAATGGAAAAATAACTGTACAAAACATCCTCAAGAAGCTGTTTTTCCCCAACTAAAAGGAGATACAATCGTCTGGACAACACAGAATATATTTTCTTAAACTACTTATTTCTAGTGTGGCACTGCAGGATTGCTAAAAGGTTTTTAAAAGACATTGTCAAGGTAATTTTCATATATTATCTAGAAATTTATCTTCCTCCCTTTCCTATCCTTTACTGTTAAAAATCCTTAATCCGTAAGTGTAAAAGTGAAACCTCTATTTCATCTAATAAATGTCTCTCTTCACTTTATGGTGCTTCTCTAAAGGGTGGATGACTGGATTTGGAAGCAGAAGGAAGCAGGTGCAAAATTGTTTCTAAACTTCATAGTGTTTTTAGTCCTTATGGCGTCCCCTTTAGTGTAGTCTTCGGAGAAAAATTAAAATGGAAAGCAGAAATGATATAAAAGATTTGCAAACTAGAGTTGCAAAGCCTCTAACGTCCTCAACAAGGTAAGCCCCATATTAGAACATCAGACCAAAAACAAAGGATAAAACAGAATTCTTAAGAAACAATTTCAGTTCATTTAGACCTTCTTTTTATAGCTACTTTAATTAAAGACAGAAAACAAAGATATAAGTTATTTCTAATTTAATATTGAGATGAGCATAATCCATATTTGCTGCCAATCAAGGTATTTTAAAAGGGTTTACTATTTGTGATTTGCTCATTTATTTTCAATCCAGCCTTCCCCCCAACCCTACTCTGTTTCCTTTAA
This sequence comes from Propithecus coquereli, assembly GCF_000956105.1. NCBI lineage: Eukaryota > Metazoa > Chordata > Mammalia > Primates > Indriidae > Propithecus > Propithecus coquereli. Next base: position 295,055 of record NW_012136858.1, on the reverse strand, counting down.
AAAACTCTATCAAATGTGCTTCAAATTTTCCTTATTTTATAAGAAAACTCTACCAGCTCCTGTACAAATTTACCTTATTGGTCGCCTTATAGGTCACTTGTGGCAGCAAAACTGATACTACAAAAGCTAACGCTGCAAACTGAATGGTTACAATGAAAGGGTGAGAGACACACTCCAGGGTCAAATAGCTATATCATCCTAAAATCTGTGCTACTTTAAATAGAAAATTCATTGGGCATTTTAATAGCCTTTTAAATTGAGGGATTTATCAAGTGCTTTAATTTTTAAGTATTTTTTCTGACTTTCTTTAAATGAAACTTGTAAAGGATAAATGATGTTTTCTGCTGAAAATTTTAAGCTCAGTAATAAAGTATATTACTAACCCAAATAAATTTTTTGAAATGGATATTTCTCAATTTCTAGGATAAATAATGCATAATGATTCTAAAGAACAGTGTTTAAAACAAGTAGACTTGTTTTATTTTTAAATAAAGTTATATTTTTATTTCATTTTCCTATATTCCCTTATACTTACTGGATTTACATAGCATCTACTTCCAAGGAACTTAGACAGTCTTACAGGCTTAGAGACTGAGAGTATTAGGACTACACAGTATCAATTAGTCATCAAACAATTACTATGTTTTACCTGAAGAATTTTCTATGGCCATATTTTGGAGAATGGCAAGAAGTGATGTCATAGAAAACAAAGCAGTGGCAAATTGGGAAGTCCACACAAAGGAGGAAGCAGCAGGATGAAAAAGAAGCAAGAAATTGTAACTTCAAAGAAGCCAAACACCTAACTGACAAAAACTGCTTCACTTTATCACAGATTGATCATTGCTTCAGGGAGTTGAGAAAACCTAGGCAAATGAACCTACTGCTTTCCTGGATCTTAAATAAAGCTCAATTTTTAACTATTAGATTATCACAGGATGAAGAAACAATCCTTCTAAATAGAGTTTCTATTGATATTATAATTTGTTTTCTACAATATCAGCAGACTTATCAAAGTCCATCAGCGGTTTACTAAGATAGTGTGTTATTATTTACTAAATGTTTTCACTATTTTTGTAGACTAGTGTCTCACCATTTTTAGGAAATAATGGCAGCCAGCCAGTTTATGAATTCCTAGTGAACACTTGAAATGATTAATGGAATATTAAGTGCCAAATATTTAGGCTTTTCTCAGGTAATTACAGGATCTGAGATATAACCCATAAATAATGAATACTATATTTCATAAAATAAGCCTTATATTTAAAGAGTTAAAGCTTCATATTCTGACTGTATAATCTTATCTATAAAAGGAAAAGATTTACATATTTCTAGTCCTATTTTGATAATTTCTGAATTTAATTCAAAGAAGGAATCAGCAAAGATTTCTAGAACCCAAAGTACTATCTAATCCTACTTTATTTATAAAAATATGGAAATGTGTATTTGATTTCAAATATTAAGCACTGCAGAACATAACTAGTTTAAAAGGGAAGCAGGGCCTAAGACATACAGATGCAAGTTTGCCTACTACTTTAAGTTAAACAGTAGTGGCTAAATTTAAGTCACTTAAAATAATAGCTTGGAGATTGATTAACAGAATTTACTTTTCAGCTTAACTGGCAGATAATAAACTCTGGGGGAAAAAACAGAACCGTGTCTATTATTGATGGTATCAATTCCTTATCATGACTGTTTTTATTTATACCTAAATGTGATTTACTCTTCACAGAGGTGTATATACTTACATAGAGCTTAGCTTAAATCAAAATATCCTCAAATTATTTAATACTGAACTGAATTTAAGAACCTATAATTAGTTGAGACACTTGTTTATAGACATAGATAATTATCTCTGGCTATTTCCTCAAGTTCATATTCAATCATGTCAACTTTTTAAACATATTAGCTGGGTCTCTGATAAACTATCAAACATTCATGTACCATCTTAAATGTTTTTTTAAAATATTCTCAAGTTCCAATTCACATTACGATCTTAAGAGATATTTTTTAAATTTATATTTTTAAATCTTTTATGTTAGAATATTCTGTCTTTAAGACACTTTATTTTCATATATTTATTTGCATTACTTTTTTTTCACATTCTGTTCTAAAAATCTATAGAAAAGTTTCATATGGAGAGTTTTATTACTAATACTATTCAGTGCTAACAGTAACTTCATTAGTCTTGAAAAAAACCCTAACTGTGAACTGTTTATTGTACAGAACTCTTCACTCTTACCAACTTCATAAAGCTATTACAAAATTGTTACAAACTAATATTGATTCTGGTACCATGAGAAGTCCAGACACATGAATATTCAAATTCTCTATTTAAATCCTAAAAAGATCTACTATTTCAAAACTATCTCGAAAGTCTATTACATAAGACATGGCTAAAACCTGATTCTCAGCTATATTAACTTAATTATCATCTGAACCAAGACCATTCAATATTATTGCCCTTAATCCTTTTTTGAAATAGCAAACTTGAGCACACTGTAATTCTTTTAAGAATCTTTATTGATTTTTTTTAACAATTCAGTTTGTTGGATCTCGATGCAGTTTATAAAAAAACTTCAGTACAGTTTCATATAAACTGCAATCAAAAAGGTAATTTATTTGGTCAAAGAAGTTATCTGAAGTTGCAAGTTACTTTTTGTAATATGCAGAACAGTAAAATATAAGCATGCTCTCGGATGCAGGTGCTCCTGTGTACTATGGAGTTATTTTGAAGAGCTTGCTATGGTCTGCAGGCAGTTTATGGGATGCAATTATTTTCTCCACAATTTAGGTACATGAGAATAAAACTGATATTTATGAATAAAGTATTTTTCTCAAAAAAGTTGAGGCAGCTTTTGTTGAATGCTATCTGTGTGGGTACACTTGCTACACCTGAAACAGTACTAAGAGAGAGACAGACAGCATGGAGTCCATGTTCATGCTGAAACTTGAAAAATCCCTCCACACGTGTTGAGGAGTTCCAAGGAAAGGAAGAGGGTATGACACTATGCCCTCTGAACATAGTGAACAGTGAACACTATGCCCTCTCAACAGTTGTTCATCGTCTTACATTAACAGAACACACCAAGAAACTTTACATAACAAGGAAGCAAATCCCCTCCACTGCTTTCAAAGTCAGTGGTGTCTATAGTGGAGGGTGAAAGTGGAGCAAGCCTAGTAAGGGATAAAGCTTAAGTCTACACCTCATGCAGAGTTGTCCTTGTTCTGTCCTCTAATGTTTCTCAGACATCCGAATTAGAACTGAGGTTTGTTAACCTGGGGTCTGCATTGATTTCGTATCTGTAATGATACCCTTCCATGTGATCCCTGCAGGCATCTCTGATGTTATGCATCCATTTTTTTATCCCCTTGCGGTTCAAATACAAAACCAGGAGGAAAATAGCGCCTATCAGGGCTAAAACAATACCCAGGAAGACATAAGAAGTCTGCAGGGACTGGGGAAGGATCGGGTCACACTCCAGGTCAGCGCTGTCGAGTTGCAAGAGGACCCGATTCCTCATTTTTTCCGGGAATGCACAGGTGAGCCTGGATTTGCCCTGCACTATCTCTGTCACCTTGAGCCAGGCCACCATGTCCGCCATGAGGCAGTCGCAGACCCAGGGATTGTTGTCCAGGAAGACCCTGACGTGGGGCAGGCCTTGCAATTCATCCAGGGTGCCGTTGTGAAGGACCTTGAGGGCATTGTCCTCCAGGTGGAGGCTTTCTAGATGTGTCAGGTTGCGGAAGGACACGTAGGTCAGGCTCACCAGCGAGTTGTTACTCAAGTCCAGGTACCTGAGGCCGGGCAGTTGGGCCAGCACATTCCGGGGCAGGTAGAGGAAGTGGTTGCTGGCCAGCTCCAGGCGGCGGAGCCCACGCAGTGCCTGACCCGCCCGCAGGGCAGCGGCCACCATGCCCTCGAAGCTCCGGTTGTGCCGTTCGAAGGAGCTCTGGTTCTGCCGGTCATCCTCGGGAGGCACGATGTGGTTCAGGATCAGTTCCACCAGGGTGCTAGGGGCTGAGACGCTGGCGTTGCTGCCCGAAAAAGCGAAGGGGCTGAGGCTGGTCAGTGGGTTGTGGCTGAGGTCGAGCTGGCGCAGGCTGGGCAGATGCTCGAAGGCGCCGGCGCGCACCTCCTCCAGGCGGCTGCCGCTGAGGTTGAGCGCGGCCAGCTCGGCCAGCGGCGGCCGGCGGGCGAAGGCGCCGGCAGGAAGCACCGCCAGGTGGTTGCCGGTGAGGAAGAGGTTGCGCACGTAGGGGGGCAGGTCCGTGGGCACCTCGGTCAGATTGCGGTTAACGCACTTGACGGTGCGCGCCGCCTCGGAGCACTCGCACGGCTGGGGGCACTGGCTGGGCAGCGGGGGCCGGGCGGACACGGCGGAGGCCAGGAACGACGCCGAGAAGGTGGAGGAGGAGGACGCCGAGGAGGTGGGAGAGGACGAGGAGACCCAGCCCAGGAGGATCAGCGCCAGCCGCGCCAGCCGCAGCCGCCCGTCTCCGGCGGCGGGGCCCCGGGAGCACCCCCCAGGCATCGCGGCTCGCGTTTCCCCGGAGCAGGGCCGAGACGGCGCCCGCTCCGAAAGCTCGGGAGGCTGGGCCCGGAGGGCGCGAGCCGGCCGGAAGCGTCTGAAGAAAACTTTCCTCTCGTGGGAGCGGAGGAGGGACGCCGCAGCCGGAACTTGGCTAACCCCCTAGCCACCGGGCGTCCCCCTCCCCGAGCCGATTCCCCCGCCCCTTCCCTCCAGAAAGTACGCACGGCGGGTCGGGACGCTCGGCTCCGCGCTCCTCCTCCCGCGCCTCTGCCTGCCGTGGCACCTCCTCGTCTCTTTTGTTGGCGCCCCTCGCTGGATCCGCTGCACGACCTGGGACAAGCGGGACAGAAGCGTGAGGAGCGGCGGCTCCCGCGGCTGCCCAAATGTAGGAACCGGCCTCCTCGAGCCAAGTCGTCTCTACAGTGTCCCTGAGACCTTCCTCCGAAAGCCCGCCCGGGCCTCTCCTTCCCCAGCCCCTCCGCACATCCTTACCCGGGAGAGGGACGCGCGTCCTGAGACCCGGAGCGCAAAGTCTTCCTTCTCCCCTGGCCCACACTTTATATACCCGTCCAGCCGCCCGCCCCCTCCTTTCCTGATCACACTCGTCTCCCGCGTGTAACTTCTCACTTAATTCCCAGCGCCTCTCCGACCAAACTTCTCCGTCTTCCAGCTCCTTTTCCCCTACCACCTCCGCAGACGACCTGCCCTCGAGGTCTCTGCCTTGTCCCAGACCTCTCCTCCGGGTCCAGGTTGGGAAGAGAGGGAAGTTTCAGGTTACAGGAGTCTTTTGATCCCCTTTGGTACCTTCTCGCTTTAGCAGGAAGTGGAGGGACCCCCGGCCCACGCTCCGCCAGCCCTTCGGATCCCCAAGGGGTTCAGGTTCTTTCCAACCGGGAGGGGAGAGCCCGCGAACAAAGCGGCGGGGGGACTCGGGGAAGGCTGGCAACCCGAACCCACGCTACTCTCCGCCCGAGGGTGGGGAGGAGCCCCAGCGCCACCTCCGGGTTCCCTCGCTGGTTGCTGGCTCCCCACCGCTCACCTCCGCGCCCGCCGCCTCCCGAGCTAACTCCGAGTTCCAGCAGAGTCGCGACGACTTCCCGGCTCCGCGCAGCGGGCGCCGGCTCTCCTGGCACCCCAGCCCAACCTCCGCAGCTGGGAAAAACCAACCCGGGGGGCGGGGGAGGGCCGGGACTGCTGAAGGGACTTGGGCGCTCGGCCAACCTCGGCAAGCCTACTCAGGGGGATTAAAGAAGAGAGACTAGGGACACTGGGCTGCGCGCCTCCTCCTGGTGGAAATTAACGGGGAACTTGCCAGGAGAGGGTGAGGGAATCCCTTTCTCTCCCCCCTCCCGGCCATCCTTTGGTGGCTCCTCATTTTGCATACTGTATTTACCTTGCACGGGAACAAAACCGCTGGCGAATCTCGTGGAATTCACTCTGATTCGGGCACCTTTGGTAGTGACAAGATAGATTTGGGGGTGACAGAACAGCGCAAAGCTGCAGCAGAGAGAAATGAGCTGAGGATCACAGCGGCTGCAGCAAACGCCCAGCATGTTGTAAGGGAGCTTCAGAAAGTCTCCCCATCAAAGTGGTACCTTAGGCTGCAAACTTTAGATTTAGGTGTAATTAATGCGTTCCTGCCTCTCCCGCCCCCGCGCTTCTTGCGTAGTTATGGAACTTGTGAAGAGAGAGAACCAACTTTAAGAAAAAAATAGATTAGTGGAAAGGAGAGTCATTCTTGATTCATTAGCTTTTCTCCTCCCAAAATTAAAAGCAGAAGGAAGAAAACGGCAGCCAAAGCATCCCAGAAACAAAAGGCAAATAGCAACGACGTGAGTCACCCGGAAAGCGGACCCGCCCCCTTCACCAGATGTGGATCTGTGTGTCAGCGCAAGTCATTTAAGCAGGGAAAGCTCAAGAGGTGGGAGAATAGGGGTTGGAGGAGGCTGACCTGGGAGAGAGGTTTGGTCCCAAAGTCGATCGTCCCAGGGGGCGTCCGTCAGGCGGTGGTGGAGAGGACAAGGGGTTGGGGAAAGGGACAGATTGAGTGATTATTACCAGAAGGATCTGTTACTGTACTGGATAGGTTTAGGGTCCCGAAAGCCTCATCATTGCTCTCTTAATAGCTCGTATCCCCTTTGTCCCAATCAAATAATTTCCCTGAAAGGGTAAAAAGGTGCTGGTTATTCCAAGCTGCTTCATTTTAGGGGGAAAATAGCAATTAGGAAAACAAGGTTAGGAAAATTAAGATCCGGTCATATAAAAAGGATCAAATAAGGGATGCTGAAGTTTGTGCCTGGGACGTGTGCCTTTAGTGTGAGGAAAGGCACCAACTCTCAGATGGATGCCTGATTACCTTTGTAGAAAGATAGTCTGAAGAACCAACAGCAAAAAATGGCCCAGACAAAAGCTGGTGGGTCCTGGAGGCTGCTGAGATTTGTGCAAAAGAGCCAGTTTCATTACTTTGCATCTTCGGCACTTTTATCTAAATCTCTTCTTATTTTTAAAAGTGTTTTGAAACATGAATGTGAGACACTTTGGAAAAAGAATCTCTAAAGCTGTAGTCATGTTCTGTATTCTGATTGTGGTGGTGGTTATATAAATCTATGCAAGCGTTAAAACTCACAGAACTTTATACAACAAAAAGAGTCAGTTTTACTGTAGGGTAAGTTTAGAAATAAAATTAATTACTCATTGGAACAAACTATAGTAATGTTCTGGTGTAATACTAACTCTGGTTCTGACCTAAAAGAGCAACTGCTGTTAGGAGGGTGAGATGTACTTTAGAAATTTAGAAAGATAATTAATATATATTCTCATCTGATCCTCCAAACAACTCAGAGGCAAGATAGATATCATTAGTATTATTGTCTTGTTATTATTGTTGTCATTCTGTTTTACAAATGAAAAAACTGGAGCTTTGAGCTAATAATAACTAGCATTGACTGTCTTCTCCTTCCAAGCCCTGTGCTGATCACTTTACAGAAATTATCTCATTTATCCTCCACAACAGTACTCAGATTAGGTCCTCTCACTCCAGTTTCACAAATGAGAAAATTGATGTAAAATTAAATTATATAACTTGTTCAAATGAGTGATGGAGGTGGGAACTAGGTCCAGATTTGCCTGCCTCCCATACAGTACATCACACATTCTGCCTCTAGGCGAGATTAAGGGGTTTGTGCAATGTTCTGCTCTGTTCCATTTAGGCAGAATGGAAGCCTCACCCCTCATTCTTTCTCGTTTTACTTTTTATCCCTCTCTACTTTCCTGCAGCTGGAAATTGGTTATGGCTGCTGGAAAGGGATGCAGAAACTTAGGGTCATTTCTAGCACCAACGTTTGCTTGCTGTGTGTCTTCTGTATACTTTTGTTTCTTAATCTGTAAAATAGGACCACTCATAAAATTTCAAAACATTTCCATGAGAATTGAGATGATGTGTGTAACACACTTAGCAAAATCACCTGTTATTATTGTTCTCTTCTTAATTACTCTCCCTCCTGCCATTTCTTGTGACCTGTTATATCTCTGTAACTGTATTATTGAAAGGATTACAAGGATGAATAATTTAAGGCCTCCCTAAAGTACTTGCCAGATTTGGCAAATAAAAATACGAGGCACCCAGTTAAACTTAAATTTCAGATAAACAATGAATAATTTTTTTAGTATAAGGGTGTCCCATGAAACATTTGGGAAATGCACTAAAAAAAAAAATTGTTGTTTACAGTTGAAATTCAAATTTAATTGAGTGTCCTATATTTGATCTGGCAAGAAAGCAATTTATAATCTGGTAGAGGAAATAGACACAGAAGCAAAAGCTTTCAATGCAGAATTGAATACAGTTTGGTATGTGCATCTTTTCAGTGCCCTCTCTTTGTATATATTTTGCTTCTGTTTCTGCTACTTTTATATGAATGGGATCATAGTATATGAATTATTCACAATTTTTATTTTTTTAAAACAACCATATATCCTTCCATGTCCATACATATAGGTATGCTTTCTTCTTTTTTAAAGACTGCAAAATATTCCAAACTGCGGATTGTTATATCACAGTTTTTTTACAGTCCTATTGAAAGACATTGAGATCAGTAACTACTTTTTAAAGAAGTTTCCTTCAAGTGAGAAAAGCTTACTAGGATCAGTTCTATTTTGATTGTCTTAAGCATTTAATTATCCCAAATTATCATACTTTCTTTACTCTTGACAGCTTGAAATTTTTTTGTGCTTGATGCTATTTACATGCTCTAAAGCATGGCAGAGGATTGCAGAGCACATTTTTCCCCGTTTATGCTTCTATTTCAAAATGAAATAAAGGAAGGATCTGAATCTCCTGACAGAGAAGAACCAATTTAGTATATTTCAATAGGTCACTTTGTAGCCTCCAGGAAAATGTCTCTGTACAATCATTTATTTAGAAGATTGTTTCTATAGGAACCATTTTTCTTCTACTGACCCAAAGGAGAGCCATTAGTAAATGATTGAAATATTGCTCCTAAATCCTAATTAGGCAAGGAATAAGGTAGGTATAAAAAGCCATTTTACATAAGGGTACTTGAGCATCCTTGGATTATGGTATCCACGGGAATCCTGGAACCAATCCCCTGAGAATACTGAGGGATGACTGTACACAGTAATCTGTGGAACTCTCCAAATAGCTAACGTTACAGGATCACTCAACTTTAATTCCATAAACACTTTTCAAGACCTCGCTGTATGCCATCCACCATTTGATGCACGTGGGATACAAACATAGATAGGACAAAAATCCTTGCCCTCAGATAACTTGCAGTCTAATAGGAGAGCAGACTAACAGTTACAAAGCATATGGTAGGTGCCAACGTTGAGATGGAGCAGGGAGATTGTCAGAAAGATTCACTGGGGCAGCAACGCCTGAGTTGCATTTTGAAGTACAGTCAGTCCATATCCTCAGGTTCCACACCCACGGATTCAACCAACTGCAGATTGAAAATATTTGAAAACAAACCAATAAAAAAATAACAATATGACAATAAAAATCATACAAATAAAATGTAGTAAAACAGCTTTTTTATATAGCATTTGCATTGCTTTAGGTATGTAATAATCTAGACATGATTTAAAGTATATGGGAGAGAGGAACACACGTGCGCGGGGAGAGACCGCCTGCGGGGCCCGTCTGGGGGGACCGCGGCCCCTCGAGGTCGCCGTCCCACCACCCTGAGGTTGGCCGGGCGGACACGCACGGATGGCCCCGTGCGGCCCCTGCACAGCTACTGAGCGACAGTATTTAGACACATACGATGAGGCCTCCGTTTGAATCTTGCCCAGATGCTGCAAACGCCAGGCTGGAGATGAAATGAAAAAGCAAAACGGGTATTCTCAAGAAAATAATTCAGTTCAAACGAGAATGAAACACTACCAAAACTTTCTTCTAGACTACGGGCCATTCCCTCTGTTACAACATGGTGAACTTGGAACCCTTGCACGCTGCTGGCAGGAATGTAAGACAGTGCAGCTGCTTTGGAAACCAGTCTGGCAGTTCTTCCAAAGGTTAAACAGCAACTCTACGCCTAGGTGTATACCTGAAAGGAATGAAAACGTAACGTCCTCACAAAAACTTGTATGTGAATGTTCATAGCAGCACTATTTGTAATAGCCCCAAACTGGAAAAAACCTCAAGGTACATCAACTCATGAATGGATGAAGAAAACGTACATCCATACAGTAGACACAGTGGGATGTACTGCAGTATGACAAGAAGCATGGTTCAGGCCTGAAAAGCAGTGAAGCACTGACACACTACAGCACCATGAGAGAAGCCAGACGCAGAGGCCACAGGCTCTGTGGCTCCAGTTATATGAAACGTGGAGAACAGGCGACTCCAGGGAGATAGAAAGTAGATGAGTGGTTGCCAGGGGCAGGGGGGATGAGGGTGACTGCTAAAGGGTTGGTCTGTCAACGGAAAAGAAGCCAGACTCTTCATGATAATTTAAAGACGGTTATTCTGAGCCAAATTTGAGGACTCTGGCCACGCCCAAGAAGCCTTGAGCAAGTGGTGTCAGTAGGGTTACAGTTTGGTTTTATACATTTCAGGGAGACAGGAATTACACGTAAAGTCATAAATCAATACATGGAAGGGGTACATTGGTTAGGCCTAAAAAGGCGGGACATCTCAAGGTGGGGGCTTACAGGTTATAGGTAGGTTTAAAGACTCTTTGACTTGTAATTGGTTAAAGAAATGAAGCTTTGTCTATAGGCTTGGAATATTTTAAGATAAGGAGTTGTTAATCAGAGATAAGATACCTGCCATACGTTTGTGTGTAAACTGAGGACCTGCAGGTTTGTCTTGCATATCCTTAGGCCAGTCCATGGGTTACAAAGGATGTCTCCAAGAAGGGAGGGAGGGCAGGATGAGGCATGTCTGACCTCCTTTCTCATAGTAACTCAGTTTTAGGGTATCCCCTTGGCCAAGAGGGGGTCCATTCAGTCAGCCGGTTGGGGGGAGGTCCTTAGGATTTTATTTTAGTTCACAGGGTTGCTTGTTGGGATGATGGAAATGTTCTAAGCTTGACTGCATAAACTCATAACTACACTGGAAACCACTGAATCGTACACTTTAAATGGGTGAAGTATATGGCGTGTGTGAATTCTATATCCATAAAGCTATTTTTAAAAAATGAAAAAAAAAAAAGTATATGGGAGGATGTGCATAGGTTATATGCAAATATTATGCCATTTTATATAAGGGACTTGAACATCTGTAGAGTTTGGTATCCACAGGGCTCCTGGAACCAATCCCCCACAGATACTGAGGGATGACTATATTAGTAAGAGCTTGACAGACAAAAGATTGTCAAGTTGGTTAAAAAACAAAACAAAACAGTATTTGTTTAGTTCTAGGGACTACACAGGGAAGAACACACAGTATATATTGGAAGAAGTGGTCCAAGGTCAAATTTGAAATATGATGGGATCAGATTACTAACCTCCAGTCTAAAAGGTTTGTCTTATCCTGTAGTGCTGGGGAGCCAATGAAGGTTTTAGGCAAGGTTTAGGAATGACGTGATCACAAGTGCATTTTAGAAACATCACATTTGTTATTTATTTGAAGGGTGAATTATAGGCAGAGAAGACTGAGAACAGAGAGAATAGTTGGGAAGTCCAAGTGAGAGACAACCAAGACCCAAACTAAAGCAGAGGTAAGATTGGCAAGGCAGGAACAGATTATATAGACCAGTGGTTCTCAACAGGATGGCACTGCCCCCAGTGGGCATTTGGGATATTTCTGGACGCATTTTCTGTTGTCACAATAATTGGGGAGAGCTACTTGCATTTAGTGGGTAGAGGCCAGGGATATTAGACATCCTATAATTACAGGAGCAATCCCATACAATGCAGAATTGTTCTACATCCCACATGACTTTGAAATATCCATCTTGGCATTCTTGTAGACAAAAACTTGAAGTTCTCAGCCTAGAAATAACTCCATTTTACATTTAAACTGCAAATACTTGTAGTACGATTTTATTGCACACTGAATTTTCAAATATTATAACTACATTGTTTGTTAAAGAAAGAATAGATATTGTTTTGTTCAACTTTACCAAAATTTTGTCTCTGACAGGCATGGGACTAATTCTATTTGAATCACCAATACTACCTACGTGTGTCAGTTTGCATTTGTAATTGCATTTGCAGTGATTCTTATTTCAAAATATCTAATATAGAAAAGCTATTTCAATAGTCATTTGAATATTGGTCTAATTTTCCTTAAATCCTAGTTTATTTATAAGTCGGTAGAAGAATATCACCGCTTCATTAGGTCTTCTAATGTAGTTATGCCCAATATGTTGTGCCACCTATTATCTAATATTTAATTACTTTTTTATTTCTCCTTTAATATTTTAGTTAATATAGTATATATTTTAAAAATCATGTGTGAAGGCACATTGTTTTAAAAAGGAAACTTTGGTTTTTAGAAAGTTTGAAAATAACTTACATAAATTTTTGAGAGAATCTATAAATCTCTGATTTATTCATTATGAAAGTAAGAATACAGACATTTATAACTTCAAATATTGTAACATTACAGAGAACTTCTATCTTTTAAATAACGACCAAGAAAAATTCTGATAATTCTAAATTGAAGAGTAAAGTTTGATTGTGAGGAAACTGAAAAATACCCAGAGAAAGGATAGAATAAACTTACCTGTTTAAAGAAGAACCTGCTGGCCAGGCATGGTGGCTCAAGCCTATAATCCCAGTGCTTTGGGAGGCCAAGGCCAGAGGATTGCTTGAGTTTGAGACCAGCCTGGGCAACACAGTGAGACTCTGTCTCTAAAAGTTAAGAAAAGTTAGCTGAGTGTGATGTCACGTGCCTGTAGTCCTAGGTAATTGGCAGTTGAGGCTTGAGGATACCTTGAGCCCTGGAGTTCCAGGTTACATTGACTTGCACTCCAGCGTGGGTAATAGCAAGACCCTGTTTCTAAAAAAAAAAGAACCTGTCTTATTTGGATGAAATTATTGTCTTTTAAAAGGAAGTTGTGGCAAATGTTTAATCAGCAGTGTTACTCAATAAATTTTTTAATGTAAATTAATTCAACTTTGAAGGTGACATTGAAGATTTTCCATTTCTCTAGTTCTTGCCCAAGATGGGTTCTAAACCAAAACTGGAATTCAGTCAAGAAGTGGGAGCAGTTGCAATTGTAGCCACCATCCAAATTCAATTATTTTCAATTAAATTTAATACAGTTCAATAAATGTTTATTAATGTGCTTTTTTTGTAGTACTCGCTTTGTCTTCCAAACAGAGCCACCTCCAAAGCCAGCGATTTCCCTTAAAAAAATGTCTAATCCTGGCACATTGACAGGTGATCTATAGCATGTCCATGGCAGAGGTTCAGCAGATAGACTGAGGCCAAAGTTTGGATACATGACCCAGGCTTCTGTAATCTATTTTATAAGTCTTACCCAGTGACACAGTGTGGGTGAGGTAGAGTAAAGGAGTTGGGTGCAGAACCAATGCCAAAGGATGCCCATACTGAACTTAATAAAAGCCTACTGGAAGAACGTGTGACATTAGGCGAGACTTTAACCCAAAAAATATTAGTGTGGTGACATTTGGAAAGTAATTTACAATGAGTATGGCACAAACACTGACCAATCAGTGTCCAATAATCGGAGAGGGTGTCACCTGTGAACAACTAATAGACGTTTGCCTGCTGCACACTAGCTGAATACAAGCCCTACATCTCCATAAAAATACTAAGGACACTTGAAGGTTTCTGATCTCCAAAACCACCCTCCAGAGTGTGGGCTGTCACCCTAGAATTATTGATAACCTTCGAGCTTCGTGGAAAGGAATTGGAAGCTTCTTTAAAATAAGAAAATAACCAGTAACTATAGATAAATTGTGTTTATTCATTATTTATTAAATAAATATTTATGGAGTATATGATGAATGCTTCTAGGCACTATTCTGAGAACTGAGGCAGCAATAGTGAATAAACAGACAAGGGCTCTACTTTCATGAAATTTGTTTCCACTACTTTATTAAATCAATTAACTCAAGTGTGGAAATCTAGTTTTCTTTTTTTAAATCGAATTAAAATATTTTGCATGAAGTATAGCAAACACATAACAACAGAGAATAGCATAAAAACTTGTGCACCTGTTACTCGGCCTTATGAATCTTAACATTTTTTTTCCTTTTTTGCATATCATTCAAGCATACAATTTGATAAGTTTGGACTTATGTATATACCCTTGAAATCATCATTATGATAAAAAATAAACATATTTATCATCCTCAATACTTTCCTCATGCACTTTTATAATCTCTATGCACATATCACATCTAACTCATCCCATCCCTAGGCAACTATTAATTATCTTTCTGTCACTATAGATTAGTTTGAATTTTCTAGAATTTCATATAAATGGAATCATATAGTTATATGTTCTTTTTTACCTGGCTTCTTTCAACTCTGCATAATTAATTTGAAATCATCCATGTTGTCACAAGTATCAGTAATTCACTGTTTTTTATTCTTTTGCTGAGTAGTATTCCACAGTATGGATATAAGACAGTTCTGCTCCAAATAGTTCTGACCTTCCTCCCAAGACCAGTGGAATAGCATAAGCATGTTATTCTCCTGGCAACAGTTTAAGCATAAGAGCAAGCAAGCCTAATCCATGCAAGCCCTTTTTAGGGTACTGCTTGCATCAAACCTTGTCAACATGCTATAAGCCAGAGCAAATCACGTGCTAAAGCCAAGGGGAAGGGCATTACACCCCACTCAGAGTGGGAGAGCCCTGCAAAGTGACATGGCGAAAGGCTTGTATAAAGGAAGATCTGAGGAGCTATTGAAGCAATCTACCATGAACTGATGTATCACAATTTCTTTAAACAACCCCCCCATTAGGATGTTTTCAGCCTTTCGCTATTACAAAGAATGCAGAAAAAACTAACTGAGTACATGTGTTATCTTCCAAATATGCCAGTGAATCTGTAGGATAAATCCTTAGAAGTGAAATTCTTGGCTAAAGGATATGGGTTTTTGTAATTTTGATAGGTATTGCCAAAACACTGTTGAAAGATGATTGATTGTAATAATTTATATTCCTACACAGTTAGGACTATGTTATCATTTTTTAAAAATCTTTGCCACTCTTATGCATGAATTGTAATCTCTGTATGGTTCTGATTTGCATTTTTCTTTTTATAAATAATATTGATAATCTTTTCATATGTTTAAAAGCTGTATATATTTCCTTTTTTGAATCCACTTGTTCATATCTTTTCCCTGTTTTGTTCCAGTGGGGGTTTTTTCCTCTTTTTTTTTAAGAGCTGGGGTCTCACTATGTTGCCCCAGCTGGAATGCAGTGACCACAGGTGTGATCATAGTACACTACAGCTCCAAACTCCTGGGCTCAAGTGCTCCTCCTGCCTTAGCCTTCTGAGTAGCTGGAACCATAGGCATGTGCCACTGTGCTGAGCTTAGTGGTTTTTTTTTTCTTTTTTCTTTTTTGTCTTTTCTCCAAGGCTATTAAACTATTAAATTTTGGGAACTATTAAATTTTTAATCTCACAGATTAAAGAGCTTGATATGCCTATGGGCTGATATGGAAGAACAGAAGACATTCCATGAGGAGAATAGAAATATTGTGCAAAACTCAGTACTTCCAATCTAACTCATCCTCCACACTCTCTCTGGAGAGATCTTTCTAAGGCAAAATTCTGAGCAATTCATTCTCTCCTTAAAGCCCTAATGGCACCTCATCACTTCCAGAATAAGGTCCAGATCTCTTAGTGTAACATTCACAGCCCTCACACCACTTGCCTCAAATCACTCCTTGTAACTGTTGCTTCCACGGTACTAGACAGTTTGTGGTTCTCTAAACTTGTCAAATTCTTTCTTTCTTTTGGTTTTCTATATATTTCACACTTTGCTCAGAGAGCCTTCCAGAAATGTATTTTCTTTGCCTGCCTGGTAAACTCACATTCATCCTAGAATACTCAGCTGAACATCACATTCTTCTTGAAAGCTTTTGACCTCAGATAGCGTGCATCACTCTATCCTCTGCCCTACCCATGAGAGTTAGGGGGTATGTACCTCTATTACGGAACTTACCTCATGTATGGTAATTATTTTTTTACATGGTTGACTTCTACATCACACTGTAATACTATCTTCTTTGTATCTTCAGTGCCAGGGACAGCACCTATTGAAGGACTACATGCATGGATGCATGAATGGATAGATGGATAAAAGAATAGATGGATGAATAAATTGCAAACTAATTACAAAGTCTTAGTCATTTACTTTAATCTTAGTGAAATCTGAAATACCTAAATAATCTGATGCCTTCCTAACTAGTATAATTTGAGAATAATTTTTGAACTTTTCAAGAAAATTTTTAGAAATGGTATCATAGCACTTTTAATAGAAACTGAGCTTTCTCTTACTTTCTTTCCAAAAGGGGGAAAAAAAAAAGAATCACTCTGTTTTACTTTCTTTTATGAGGTGGTCAGTCAGGTGTGGCCACATAAAGAAACGGAGGAGAGACCCAGGGAAAAATAAAGTTTATCATACTTAGAGGTTCCAGAGAGACAGAGTCACTGCATGCTGAGAGAGGGTCACCTGGGAAGGAGTGTTAAGGGAGCAAACTCAACCAAGCAGATGGCAAGCAGAGAGCGGGGGAGGACCTGTGAGCAAGTGCCTTTATTAGGGTTCAAGGTGGGGTACAAGAAAGGCATGAGGGGATTTCACTGGTATGTTTGTTACTAGGTCACAGCCAGGGGAGAGTAGGCTGGACATCTTGTGGCAAGGATCCACTTATCCCACCGGTGCACCTGGTTGCCTGGGCAGGGTGCTCGCAACCTCTTTGTGGGGATGTTGAGGCAGCAGGAAAATATGAGGTTTAAAAGGTTATAACACACACTCTCTGCAAAAGAAAAAAGTAAGAAAATAGTAATATACTTTTGTGAGGTAGATTCAAGTCTGCAATATTCATTCCCTTAAGCAATGGAATTTAGCTTCGTACTTCAGCAGTTCCGAAATTCAAACAAAACTTAACAAAATTCACACAAAGAAAAAAATATAAATATTAATTTGAAGGTTGTGACTAAAATATGTTTTAAAGAGTTGTCTAATATATGTTCTAAATATGTGAGGTGGTAGGTCAATGTGACAAATAGATTTTTACCATAAACAATTCATAATAATTTTTTTGTCTTTGGACCAAATGAAAAAATGTGCTTATTAGATTACATGTTGTACCTAATATGAAAAGTACAGAGTGCCTCGTTAGTTCAACATGAAGTATTACTATTTACTATTAATATAATTCTCAAGAGCTTTGCTGAGCTTGATTTTCTATTCTAATTTCTGTTGTAAATTCTTCTATGTGTATAATCTCATTATAAATTGATTTTTTTGTTAGGAAACAAAAGTCACAACACAGGGTAGCATTTTATGAGAAAATCTTTATTGAGAAAATATTTCTACTCTCAAGAAAACTGCAATATGTTGTCTATTTCAAACTTTTTGTTTTCAGATTTTGCTTATGTATTTTAAAAAGTTTATGGCTTAAAAGTAGGCCACAAGACATTAAAAAATTACTCTGCTTTTTCTCTTGAGGGCCTTTTTAGAGCCCAGTGTAGATGTCACTGAGGTAAAGCCTATTGTAGGCCTCATTGTCTTTCCTAAGCCCAAATATGTTTATTACTAAACTTCGACTTGGTGGGCTCCCAAGTAGGCTAGGTTTAAAGAAATTTCTAGGGCATGGAATTTGAACTAGGCTTAGCTACCGTGAATGCAGCACTCATTCTCCCTATTAGATTGTAAGTACCTGACCAAGTTTTACTTATCTTTTTATAACCCGTACAATTTTTTACAGTGGCTTAGCATATAGGAGGTACCTAATCAATGTCCTTTGGAATGTCAAATTATTAATTCATCTAAATTCAAATATAGAATTGTGATGATGCCAAAGATATGTTCAGAGAAAATTTTGGATTCACCACAATTAGAAACATCACTGATACAATAATTGAGCTTGCTCTATAGATCAGCTTATAGACAGATGCTGTTGTCTTCCTCCTTCTAGTTCATTTTTTTAAATAGCCTGCAGCTCACTGAAGGACTTCCGTAAGTGAGCTGCTTTATGTTTTCGCACTCTCCAGAGGGTTTCAGAGTATTCTGCCAACTTGTCCTTGAAGAATAGGCAGGTGCACTTTTGGCCGAAATCCACAGTTTTGCACTGGGGACAGTTTGCCAGGACTTGCAGCACGTGGCATGTTTTCATGAGACTGAGGCAGCCTTTGTCAGAACATGCCTCTCTGCTGCCTGAGGTACCAGGCCCTTGAGGTGATCATAAGCTGATCATAAGTCAGAGATGCAGGCTCTCAAGAGACACACGAGGTGACCTTCAAGGTGTGGAAAGAAAATATGAGAGCTTCTATTTACATATTTTGTCAAAAAATGTGAAAGAAATGATACTTTATTAATAGTTAATACATGCATTGCCAAAATACGGTTCTCAATATATCCTGAGGAAATGGTGGGAGAGATTGATGTTGATACTCTCCTTCCTCTGTATGCATCAATCTATCAGAGTTTACTAATCCTGACCCTAATCCTAACCTGAAACATGTGTAACAGACATTCTAGCTACCATGCCCCACACCTGCAGGGCCCGCCGGACTTCACCTTAGGTGTATTAAGTCTGGGTGGAGGGCAAACAAGCGGCAAGGCAGGTAAGGAAATGGCTAAAGGTGGAGAGTGAGAACCAATGAGAATGCGGAAAAGAAACCACAATATCAGGTATTTGTGGCTAGAGACAGGTCCCTGGATGGAGCATGCGCAGTGAGGAGCTCTTAATGACCTTAGCTGACCTGGGGCACAATACCATCTAATTAGTATTATGGTTTTGACCACCCCAGTATGTTTTTCTTGAAGGATTCTGGAATGATGCATGCATAGAAAGGAAACAGTTACATAACCCCAACCTGTTACGTAACCTGTTGCGTAATCTGTTATATAATCCCAACCTGTCAATCACCCAAAGTCAGGGAATCAGCAACCAATCCCACCCAGGAGAGAGGCGGGACAAACTAGTGAGCATTTAAAAGACAGTGTGTGCTAAGACTTCAGGGTCTTCTCCACTCGCTGAGAATAACTCCTCTCTCCCTCTGAGATGTACTTTTGCTTGGCAATAAATGCCGCGTGTGTGGGATTGCTTTGTATTTGTGATCACTCCGTCATTGGTTCGATTCAGTACCAGTACTCATTCCTGACAATGGGAACTGAGGACCAGGGACACCGAGGCCGACCTAACGGGTGCAGTGAACAGTTTGCAGCATGCTAAAAGATTTCCATCCCTAGCACCGGCATCTCTCTTCTTCTGATTCTCCTACACCATGGAGTTTGCTCTGTCAAAAACAGGTGCAACTCTGAAGTAATGGGAGTTAATGCCCCCAAGGACAACCATCAGTCAGTGCGGAAGGAAAGTCAGTGGATAAATGCCCCAGCCTCCCCATCATCCAGGAATGGTTGGTTTGAGGTGTGCCCCACATGGCTTCTCAGAGAGCGGCTGTTGGGATTGGTCCCACATCAGCAACATGCTCGTGAACATAGGCTTTATGTAACTTTTCCTGCCCCCTTTCTAATGCTTCCTAGGGTCACCTTCCAAGAAAATGACCTGTACTCAAGTCTTCGATTCAGGGTCTGCTGTTGAGGAAACCCAAGAAGTCAGGTTGAGTGGATTTATATACTGTGTTATCTCATTAACTAAACTCACATTATGTACACATGTTTTAAAAAGATTAGTTCAAAGAAACTTCATACTGAAGATTATACTGATAATATAGGGCAAGTGAATAAGAAAATGACATTGCTGACACTTCTCTGAATCCAAGTAAGATCTCTTTGTCAGCCAAATAGCAATATAAAAATAATGACAGTCAAATGGGTCTGACAAGAGTGGGCAAAAAATAAAAATTGTCAAAGACTATTTGAAATAGATGTTTACATTGATTATAATGATAAACCTCGCTCTACCTAAATATTGTACCTTGAGATACTAGTTAATGATTATAGGCTACCATCACAATTGACAAGACAATTAAAATATATTGTTTCCTCTTTACTTTATTATTTTTACACTTTTATATTTCATAACGTACTTAATATATTGGTAAAGTGGTGCATGTACTAATTTTACATTTGTGAATATTTATAAATTTGTCCATTTAGCATTTTACTAAATGGGGATATTTGCAGAGATTTCTTTACTAATGAGTCCTTAATTAAAGTTTGTAAAGACTGCTGGGTGAAGGATAATAGATTTTGTAACTATATAACCAGTAGAGGTTACCACATTGAAATCTCTAATTTCACAGATGGGAAAAGTGAGCTCCACTTAATTTAAGTAGCTTTTCCAGGATCATACTTCCAACTGATGGTAGAACCAAGTTACAGTGCAGGTCTTCTGGCACCCAGTTCAAAAACCTTTCCATTCTACTACAGAGTGTAAGACGTCTGAAATGACTTTACCATGAGTTGGAAGATGGCTTTGTTTCTGGGACACATTCTCTGCCTCTGTCTGTTCTCATGACCCACCTTGACTCTGTTTCTTTGTATTCTTGACCTCTTTATATTTTCTGACTTAAATCCATTGCTCTATGTGGACCTCTTTTTGATGTTCACTCACAGGGTCTAGACCATCCACTCACTTTGTCCTACATGGCAGCTCCAAATTATGTTTTGTCCTGCCTTACAGCCTTGTCTTTTCAACTCAGTACTCCCCATGGTCCAAAGTGACAGGGCTAATAATCACCAGTGATCCAGATCCTGCTCTGGAGGCCTAATTTTGCTTTAAGCTATAGGAGCCATCCAGGTTGCATCTCACATATTGTTGGGCCCCACTTTAATCTACGGTTTCCCCTCAAACTCTGAGCTAATTTTTGTTCTGCTCTGGAATTACATGAGGGATTGGATGAGGCTGAGAATGTGAATTTAGTCCAAGATTCACATCTGTAAATTTGTGAATTTAGTAACTATTGTATTTTCATAGCTATAATGAAAAATTAATTAGGATCTGAGTGTAACGCATAGAGGCAGACCAAAGGAATACGTAAGGAAGTGCCATATTTAGGAGCATGGATTTAAAGCCAAACTGTCTGTGATCTGATTCTAGCTCTACCATTTATTAGCTTCATTAACTTGGGCAAGTCAATTCACTTCTGCATGTCTGTCTCGCCATCTATAAAAATGTGAACAATAACTTTACTTCAAAAGAAGATTGTGAAGAGTAAATAAGATAATATAGCTAAAGCCCTTAGAATAATGTCTGGTGAATAGCAAGCACTATGTAAGTATTAGAAACTAGAGGAATCTTTGCAAAGTGTAACTGTTGGATAGACATTTATTCACTTAAAAGTCTGATGGTCTATTTCTGTGTACAAAATTGTACTAGATGTTATAGGGGATACAATAAGTACAATACATAATACTGGATCCCAAAAGGGAAGTGATAGGTTGAGGGTCTGAGCTACAGCAGCAGAAATGATAATGGAGATGGACAGACAAATTTATATACACATAATATTGTGACTGATTAAATGTAAGAGTGAATTAAAAAGAGATGTAAAAATGTCTTTCTTCCCCATCTTCTAGCTTGTATATTTATATAAAATATGTTTTAGAATAAGGGAGGAAACACAGAGGGAGGAACAGGCTTGACTGAAAGATAATGAGGTTGATTTGGAAAGTTCTAGTTTGTAGTACCTATAAGTAGAGATGAACCTGGAGCTCATGAGAGAAGGACCTGGGAATTAGAGTTGAGATGATTATCGAGGGCAAAGGAGTAATTGAGATCACTTGGGAGGTATTCAAAGGAAGAAGAAAATTCAGATTATACCAACATTTAAAGGAGAACTTAAGAGGATAAATTAGCAAAGTCAGAAAGAATAATTAGAAATGTAGAGACACGAAAATCCGAAAATGAAAGCTGGAAGAAGGTCCCAGATGCCCAACAGTGGCCACTGATGTCATGAGATTGAGTATGATGAAGATTGAAAATAGATCCTTGTATTTCAAGGTTCAGTGAGCTGGCTATAGTAAGTTGGTAGAGACAGGATAATAGCAATGACTTAGACATCACCTAAGTGATGGAGCTTTTATGTTGCCACTTATTCACTGTCTGACTTGCTGGGCAATGTACTAATACTCTCTAAGACTCAGTGTTTTCATCTGTATAAACAGAGCCACTAATGATACTTACCTCATTTGATTCCTGGAAGAAATGTGAGCTGCATAGTGCTTGGCACACATTATTCACTCAACACATATTAGCTATTATTAATAATAATATTATTACAGTCACTTGAGGAGAAAATGGGAGGTAGAACATGGAGGTTTCTCAAGAAGTCTACAACAAGGAAGGAAAGGAAAAACATAAAACATTCACTTGAGTAGAAAACAGTGTCCAAAGAAGTATTTTTTTTAAGGATAGAGAGAGGCTTGAGCATGTTTTTAGGCAGAGGAGAAAGAGACAATAATCGAATAAAAATAATACTACTATAAGAAATGGAGTCTTCTTTATTTAGAGAAAATTTTCTCATAAAGGAAAAAATTCACAGAGAGATAATGTGACAAGTTCAATAAATCAATGACAGAGTAATATTTGAATTGAAATGTCTCTGGGTAAATCCAATTTATGCAACCACCTACAATTTGTTGGCTGTTCTCATTTACTCCATGGAGCGCTTTCAATTTACAAGTCTTTACTGCTTCTGAAATGAGTGTGAATTCTTGAAAGACATGGCTAAGAGTCCAGGCAGGTTTACCTGGATGGGATAATGGGATATCACCTCTTTCCAACAGTTTTTCTAGTCATATGAGAATTGGAAAAATGAGAGAGAAAGAGAGAGAAACAGACAGACTAAACAAACCAGGCAATCTCTCAAGCAGATTTCAGTCTACCAGTAGGGTGCATGGGAGAATATTGATTACCTTGTTGGCCATAAAATATTCAATGAAATCAAATAGCCTCTTCCAAAATGGATGGAGATCAGTGGCCCCTCAATGCTCACACAAATGGGAAAAAGGAAAAATGTCAGGAGAGAACAGAATACTTTTAGTAAGTGGCTTGGTTCAAAAAACAACTACTCCCAACATTATGTTTTAAAAAAAGTGTGATGAAACATTTTGACTGCCAGATATCATTTCAAGCTTTGCCAGAACCATCCTTATGCTTGTCAAACTGAAAATTTAAAAAAAGCAACAGCCACCTCTTCACAATTTTGCCTAAGGTTGACCTTGCAGGCAAATGAAGAAGGTCCTTTTAGACCTCTAGACCTCTCCAATTCTAGGACTTCCTCCTTCCAAGGAGCCCAGGGCTCCTGTCAATGGAAAGAGGAAGAGATTGGGGGAAATGTATCTCCCCAGATTTTGCCCTCTCATGGCAGAGGCTGGGCACAGCTCACGTCAGCGAAAACTTCTCTATTAAATTCTCACTTTCTTCTAGGCCATCTATTGTCAGCAGAAAAAGAATCTAATAGCTTAATTCACACTGAGTTACTGATGACTGAGAATGATTTATTATGATATCCCAACAGGCTATTTACATTTGAAAGAGAGAAGTCAGGAAAGTATTGACTCTGAAGGTAGGAAATTTAAGTACCTTGGAATGATAAAGAAGAGATGTTTGAAGACTTAGAGCAAGCATTTCACCAAATTATGTCATATAAACAACAGCCTACTCTTGGCCCTGACAATTCTTGGCAGGCTACAGAGCTGAGGATACCAAGAATAATAACCATGTGACCAGAGTTCCAATACTAAACCCTACCTAGAAAGAAAAGCCTTCATGACCTAGAAAAACAAGATGAAATTACCTTCTCCTTTGTGTAGCCCTCATCATAGATTAGCTGTGACAATTAAATGGATCTTGTACTGATTTTTTTTAATCCATGGATTAAAAAAATATATCTTCAACAGTTATTCTAATCTGAGTAAGGAAGAAAAAGGAAGCAAGTGGTTCATAGAAACCATATTCTATAAAAGTAAATCCTCAGGCCATATTCAGGAAATAAAGAATTTTCATTGATGAAAAATTTGGCCTATAATAGCATTGAAAAAATATTTATTAGACAGGTAGTAGTATCATTTATAGAAAAGATGCTGTACTAACTGTTGTGAGACAATATAAAGGAGGAAACAGTAAGAAACTACTATGTACCTGGAAACATAAATATCAGAGACAGATATATAACCCAATATGTGTGTTTGTGTGTGTGTGTGTGTGTGTGTGTGTGTGTGTGTGTAGAATGTGGATGAAAGGCAAAATAAAGTTATTAAACATTGTTTTAAGGCAAAGACAATAGCAAGTCCCTATCTTTGTGTAGGGAAATTGCTTTCACAAATGCATTTTTCATTTGATCCTTACAACCATCCTAAGACCTTAAGTATTATAACACTAAAAATTCCAGTGCAACAGAGATTCAGAGAGAAGAGAGACTCGACTCATCTGAAAAGGTTACACAGCAGGTGGACAGTCAAGGGGAGTAATGGGAGAGGAGTCAGGACAAAGTCATCCATTCAGCATCATTACTGGCTTGTGCTCAATTTTATTATACCCTCTGTTTTTGGAAACTTACAGGTACTAAAGTCACAATAATTCTTCATTCGTTGTTATGCAGGACATCTTATTCCAATTTGAGATTCAGCCACTCCTAGGTGTTTAGCCCAGGATAATCTCACATGTGGGAAATGACACATGTATAAGGTTATTCATTTCTGCATTGTTTTTAATGACAGAAGTTTGAAAACAACTTAAATGTTTATCAATAAGGGACTGGGCAAATAAGGTGTGGCCCAGCCATGCAGCAGAATACTAGGCAGCTGTCAAATAGAATGAAGCAGCTCTCTATTGATATGGAAACATCTCTGGATTAGTTTCCTAAGACTGCTGAAACAAAGCATTACAAATGGTGTGGGTTAAACCAACAGAAGTTTATTGTATCACAGTTCTGAAGGCCAGAAGTCCAAGTTCAAAGAGTTGGTAGTGCCATGCTACCTCTGAAACCTGTAGGAGAGGGTCCTTCCTCGCCTCTTCCTAGCTTCTGGTAGTTTGCCAGTAAGCCTTGGCATTCCTTGGCTTGTAGTCACCTGACTTCAATCTCTGTCTCTGTTGTTACATGGCATTTCCCCCGCATGTCTCTGTGTCCTCTTCTTATAAGGACACCAGTCACATTGGATTGAGGGCCCATCCTACTCCAGTGTGACCTCATCGTAGCTAATTGCATTTGCAACAGCTTTACTTCCAAGTAAGATCACTTTCTGAGGTACTGGAGGTTAGGACTCCAACATATTTTGTGGGGAGACACGATTCAACCTATAAAATATCCAAGATAAATTAGGTGACAAAAAGCAATATGCAGAGCAGATAGCATGATTTTTGTGCAAAAGAGATATACACACACATATATGTTTTTGTAAACTCATTAGAGTATCTACAGAAGGATTCACATAACACCAGTGGCCTCCATGTAGGAGAACTATATAGCTGGTAGAAACAAGACAGGAGAATCATACTTTTTAATTATTGCTTTTTTGTACTTTTTGAATTCTGTGTTAACTATTTTTCAAAATCCCCTTCTGCAATGATTCTTCAGTTATCTTGAATCTATTTAACATCCAATTCCCTTAAATATTAGGAGAAGGTATTTAGATCTTTTTTTCTGTACTGCTCTGGCAAGATTAATCAGAGAGGGAATTAGCTAGGTTTAATGCCAGTCTGAAATATTAAGTAGAAAGAGAGAAACCAGAAACAAGATGAGAGACTAGGATCAGAAATTGCGTGATCAGAATCTGAAGATAAGCAGATACATATGACAGAAGATGAGTTCAGATTCTTCAATAGGATTATCATGGGTGGGAGGGCAAAGTGCAGGCCAGGGT
>NW_012136858.1:264689-267655 GCF_000956105.1 Propithecus coquereli | reverse complement strand
AAAAGGAAAGAAAGAAAGAAAACCACTAGGAGAACAAAGAGAACTGGGTGGGCAATAACAGCAGTGAAGAGGTTGCAATAGATGTTAGAAGATGGAAAGTAGATGAATTAGTGGTAAAAGACAGCTCAGGAGAGAGAATCGAAGCCTAACCACGTGTAGTGTGAGACACCCTAACATCAAGCACACCTATGAAACTGTAAGAGTCATAAAGGTTCAGGATTTGAAGACACTGGTTCCTCCTGAACAACCAAGGTGTGGGATGGGGCTGAAAAGGAAAATTAATAGAAAGACTATAAGCAGCACTTAGACCTCGCAGGTACCCTCTTTAGCCAACACAGTCAGGCACCACCCCTCTGGCACCGTGATAGGAAGCAGCATGAAGAGTTAGCTTTACCTTGAAGCTAAAGAAGTACAGGCTTTAGGCTCCACTTGCACATGTCCCTTTCAAGACTCTATATTTAATTTTTGATTCATAATTTTTTTTTTTGTCTGGAAGAGGGCCCCTAAAACCATATAATCTTTAGGCTCCACAAAACCTAGACAGAGTGGAGAGGTTGGACTAGGAGACACCATACTGAACGCAAGAGGATTGTGAGAGTTTCCGGAAAAAGTTACCCTCCATTCCTGCCACAGTTCAGCTCCCAAAACACTGATACCCAGGCAAGAGACTGGAAATAACTGACCGGTTCAAAATCAAAGACCTATAGAAACTGACATTTAGAGAGGCCCAGCTGTCTCTTCAGGGGATCCCTACCCTGACCCAATCTCCCTACAGCAAGGCTCACCAGTTGAGAAGTCCTATAATTTAAAATTCTCGCTTTTAAGTATGAATAGCTGGATAAAAATCACCAGAGAAAAGTCTCTAACATAATAGTTGGGGGGCAATGGAGGGGAGAAAAAAAAACTTTCAAAATAACAAACCCCATAACAAATATTCTCAGAAAAAAAGAGAAAATATTGCAGCCATTTTAAAAAGTTCTTCTCTCTGTATACGTGTTTATATGTAAATACATAAATATATGTATGTGCATATGTATATATATACACACATTCAGAAAATAAAACAAAAGTATTGGATATTTAAAATATGATGGGTTGAAACAGAACATTGAGGAAATTCAACTAATAAGGATTACAGAAATAAGGTATCAAAAAAATGAAGGGGAGGAAATTATTAAAGAAATAACACACGCAGATATCCCAGCTGTGAGAATCTGAGTTTCCAAGTTGAAAGAATCTACTAAATGACCAGCACAATAACTAATAATAATTATCTTGATAGCCAATGTTTATAGAGGGCTTGTTAGGTGCCGGGCACTATTCTAGACATTTTAAAGTATTACTGCTATCCTCCTCCAAACCCTATGAAGTGGGTTCTAGTATTATTGTTTTACAGCCAGCAGAGGCACAGGGAATTTGAGTAACCTGCCTAAAGTTATAGAGCTATTTAAATGATGAACCCAGCAGTCTGGTTCTAGAATCTGTGATCTTAATAACCACACATTCCTGCCTCTCCGTAAATAAAGGCCTTGTGAAACCTAAATTGTTTTGAAATTTTAGAAACCTAAGACTTCCAGTGGAAAAAAAAATTAGGTCACATACCAAGGATTAGGAACAAAATGGCGTCAGAATTCTCAACAACAACACTGAAAAGCAGAAGGCAACGGAGAGGAAAAATCATTTCCTACCTAGAATCTTATACCTAGACTATATTAATCAAGGGTGAGAGTAGAATAAAAACATTTCAGTCACTCAAGATTGCAAAAAATTTATTTCCTGTGTACCCTTTCTCTAGAAGCTACTGGAGGAAGGAATCAAGAAAGAGGAAGATGCGGTACTAGGAAAGGAGATTCACCCAGGGGAAGGACGTAGAGGGAAATCCTAGGAGGAGGATAGAGGGGTCCCTGCACACTGCAGCGGTGCTGCAGGCCTGAAAAGCTATGAGCAAAGACTGGAGCAGGATGAAAGAGGAAGAAATGATAAGAGAGGAGGAAGAGAGACTAGTTTGTTGTGCTTGACCATATTGATAGAAGTTTCGTAGTTCTGGCAGAACGTTTAGGAATGAATTAGTTCTCAGTGCGTGGAAAATGAATCGAATGCCAAAATGAGGCAATTGCAGTGTCTAGAAAAGAAGTATTAATAGTTGTACAATAAATGAAAGGTAATCATAGTACAATATATGCCTCAGTGCCAAGTAACTATCTAGTTGTACCAATGAAAACATCGAGTTTTATTATAGCTATATTGGGAAGATGGAGGGAGGGGACATGTGTCCTTGCCTCTGTCATTCTTTCTTTCTTTCTTTTTTTTTCATATTATTGGTCACTTTCCAGAATTAGATTATTCAATTATCTAGTTACTTGTTTATATTTTACCTTTTTATACCACAATGTAAGTTCATAAGTAGGGGGCTTTTGTCTTGTTCTTTGGTATATGCCCAGTCCCTGTAACAGTTATTGCAGGAAGGAAAAAGGCACAGAGTGTGTAACTGAGCTAAATTCCTGTTCTTTAGAAAAGCAACTGGCAGTGTCCAATATTAAGAAATCTGGAAGGAGTGGTACAAGCACATCATTTCAAATAATATCATTAGAAACAGCTAACTAAAATAGTTGAAAGTGATGTCGTCTGGAAAGCAAAAATTGGGAATGGCAAGGGCTGATTCAAGAGAGAACTGCAAGTCTTGTAATATTTTTTGATTCTTAAATTATTTATGTGTATTTATTTGATAAGCAAATAATTAAACTTTTAAAGGGGTAAAAATATAAATGAATACTATAAGTTTATTTATAGCAAAACGCAGATTCATTTTACATTGAAAACATTTTGCAGTAGTGTTTTAGAATGACTACTTTCACAGGACGCAAAATGGGTTGCATGAGGGAAGAGATTAGGGGAAAGAAAACCAAAAAAGAGACATTGAGCTAATTGAGATGATGGATGAGGTCCTGAATTGGATGGATATCCCC
>NW_012136858.1:258245-263299 GCF_000956105.1 Propithecus coquereli | reverse complement strand
TAATCATTATTTATCTCTAGTTATCTTCCCCTTCCCTGCAGCATGTCTCTCTCCTTCTTCCTCTTGGCTTAATTCCTGGCTAGAATGAAGATTTGGGGGTAGGAACAAGTCAGCACTGGTGAGCTGGTTCCAAGACCCTGGGAAACCCACGGAATAACATTACGGAAATGCTTTATGTAATGCTATGCCTGCAAAAGATTGTAATGCCCATTCACTAGAAATGCTTAATATTTAATGGTGAACATTGTGACCATTTATTCTTTATATCACATTATAATATTGATAATATCATTTTCACTATAAACATATCAGTTACTAAATAACAATATCTAATTTATTTAATAATTTCACAATTAGCTCATAGAAGCCTTTTGCACACGAGCAAACTGAAGTTAAAACTTGTTCAGAGCAGCCACCCCAGGCCTTCTGTCACATGGTTCAAACACCAGTGTTTTTTCTACTCTAGTATGTCCCTTGTCTTTTGTGGCTAAGTGGAAACTTTTTCTTTTTTTAAGTATGTCAGATTTCAAGTTCTAAATGTGCAATTTATTTTCTGATGAATATTTCCTTTTAAAAAAGAGAACATTTGGAATAGTATATTCCAAGCAATCAGGCCATTACAATTTGTATAATAATTTTATGTTACTCATGTTTGTGTATTTTCCATATGGAAATAACTGGTCATGTTTAAAATCTATAAATTGCCTGCAAAACTGCCAGCACCATGACTTTGAAATCGATTTTTATCCTATAAAATGCAGAAGAATTTGACAATAACGGAAAAGAGTCTATCAAAGGATTGTTTTTCCATGTTGACATCGTAGGTATTTGATAACCTGGTTCTTGGAAATAGTAACAGGAATGGGTGTTAGCATTCGCGATACATGCACCTTGCTCATCACGTATGCAACAAGACAGACACAATTTGACCTTGATGTGCCAAAATAAAGAGTTTGTGTGGAAAAGCCAAAAGGAGAGTGGGGTGGTTATACAGAGGGGTCTAATTACACGTATCTAAAACATAAAATCATTGTTTAGAATCTCTTCACAGAGAAAAGCATGTCCTACCAGCTGTATTTTTCCATGCTCTTTTCTACTTTTATGGAAATCAACTCCTTTGTTACCCTTCCAAAATGTTTAAATAGCCTGGAGCTATATTTTGAGAGACAATTAGAAACTCTAGAGCCTTACAGAAGGTTTAAAAAGTATAAGAACTTTTCTAATGGATTCTTCTCATTTCATTTCATTGTAGAATGTAAAATGTTGGGAGCGGGGAACCTGAACAGGGAACTAAGACCCTATTTCTAGATCCATTTCTGCCACAAACTTATTACATTAATGTAATCCTTGTGTGCTTCTCAGAGCCTATATTTCCTCGTCTGTGAAATGGAGGCATTAGACTAGAATGGTCTTTCTTCCCAGCCTGAATATTTCATAATGCTGCATTTCTACATTTTCTCAAGTTTAATCTTCATTCTACGCTGAAAATATCTAAAATCTAAAATTTTATGTAGATCCTCTCTTGAAAAATTATTTTGCTGCCACTAACATTGGTTTTCAAATTTTGCTCTCAAATTTCATTATAACAAAATTGCCTGGAATTCAAATTTAAAATGCAGATTTCTAGGATCCTGTCCGAGCCAACTAACTCAAAATCTTTAGGATAGGAGGAAGGATTCAAGAATATATATGTCTAATGACATTTCTCAAAAGAAGACATACAAATGTCCAACAGATATATAAAAAAATGTTCAATATCTCCGATCATCAGAGAAAAGCAAATTAATCCCACAATGAGATAGCACCTCACACCTAGTAGACTGCTTGTTACCAAAAAGATGAAAAATAAAAAGTGTTGGGGAGGATGTAGAGAAAAGGGAACCCTTGTGCACTGCTGAAAGTATTGTAAATTAGTGTAGCCATTTTGGAAAATAGTATGGGGATTCTTCAAAAAACTAAAAATAGAATTACCATGTGATACAACAATTCCACTTCTGGGTATACATCCAAAGGAATTGAAATCAGTATGTCAAAGAGATGTCTTCATTCCCATGTTCATTGAAGCATTTTCACAATAGACAAGATATGAAAACAACTGAGATGTTCATTAATGGATGAATGAATTTTAAGAAACATAGTGTATGTATATACACAATAGAATACTATTCAGCCTTAAAAAAGCAGAAAAGTCTGTTATTTGCAACAACATGAATGAATCTATAGGACATTATGCTAGGTGAAATAAGCCAGGCACAGAAAGACAAATACCACATGATATCATTTATTTGTGTAATCTAAATAAGTTTAATGCAAAGAAGAAGGAAGTAGAATGGTGGTTACCAGAATCTGAGGAGAGGAGGAGTCCATATAGAAAGGGGAGATGTTCATCAAAGGGTGATATAGTTTTGATGTTTGTCCTCTCCAAACCTCATGTTAAAATTTGATCCCCAGTGTTAGAGGTGGGGCCTAATGGGAGGTGTCTGGGTTATGGAGGCAGATCCCTCATGAATAGATTAATGCCCTCCCATGGTGGTTAGTGAGTTCTCACCCTGTTAGTTCCTGCCAGAGCTGGTTGTTCAAAACAGCCTGGCATCTCCCACCCCTTGCTTCCTCTCTGGCCATATGATCTCTGCACATGCTGGCTCTCCTTTCCCTTCCACCATGAGTGGAAGAAGCCTGAGGACCTCACCAGATACAGATGCCCAATCTTGAACTCCCCAGCCATTCAGTTAGGAGGAATAGATTCTGGTGATCTATTGCAAAGTTTGGTGACCCTAGTTAATAATAATATATTGTATACTTCAAAATAGCTAAAAGAATGGATTTTAAATGTTCTCCCCACAAAGAAATGATAAGTATTTGAGGTGATAGATATGCTAATTAGCCTAATTTGATCATTCCACAATGTATACATATATCAAAGCATCACTTTGTACCCCACAAATATATGCAATTATAATTTGTAGATAAAAAAAGAATATATATATCACATAAGTTCGTTGGTAATCCCTATTTCTTCTAAAGGTTTAAAACAACTGAGAATCCAAGAGTAAACCTTAGAAGAGGGAAGGAGACAGAGATAGAGTAACGGTGATAATTGTTATCTAGTTTTGGATGAGGAAGAAACAGGTGGAGAGGAAAGAGGGGAGCAATTCAGGTTGGGAGGTGTTCCTGGAAAACGCATCTGTTAATATTTTTCACACTGCGTTCCTTGTTTGAACAGACTGAAATCAAGCACTGACTATGAGAATGGCTTATGCAAAAGTGCCCTGCATTCATAGCGTCAACTGCTATGTTGGGTCTCCAGCTTTTGTTTTGTATGATATTCAAAACCACATAAGCAGGTTGTGGTTATGTTTTATGAATGAGGAAATGGCATTCCTGAAGGAGCAGTGAGAAAAGTGAAGAAAGTGACGAATCTTTGGGATTTCTGAAGATTTTTAAACAATGGAAATAAAACCTTTAGTAAATTAAAATATATTCTTTTCATGCTTGGGATTTTGTTTGAATTTTCTTTATCTTGTTTTGGGAGCTGTATGTTATTCTGGATTGTTTAGGCTGATCATTTATGAGTATCCATGGGAAAACACAGTCTTTATCAGCATGATTTTATACCATGATTTTATACTTCTATAGTG
Organism: Propithecus coquereli; assembly: GCF_000956105.1. NCBI lineage: Eukaryota > Metazoa > Chordata > Mammalia > Primates > Indriidae > Propithecus > Propithecus coquereli. The sequence goes on along the minus strand of NW_012136858.1, from coordinate 259,661 downwards.
ATTATCTTTGTAGGTCCTCTGACCATGTTGCCTTTTTAGCACAAACAAACATACATACAAAATAGAAAGAAAAGGGAAAATCTCATCACACAGTGTCTTAACTTCAAACAAGTTTGTGATCAAGCCTCAGGGAATCCACCTTATCTTTTGGCTAAGTAAATGTCCTATGTGGAAGGACACTGACCTGCTCAAGGCATTTGGCTAAGTTTAAATGTCCACGTTGCTTTAAAGACAAGTTAATCAGATATAGGAGCTGCTCTGGCTTAAGAGGATCTTTTGAGAGCTGCAGACTTGTGAGTGCTGTTCAGAACAGGGTAGCATTGCATTGGAAGGGCCTGCAACCTAAAAAGGGTTTTGACAGGGAACAGCAACATTAACATCAACACTTCCGGCTTTCCATTGATTCAAGCGTGGATTTCTAAAATCATGGTAAGCAGGTGGCAACCTAGCTAAGTCAAGCATTGTCTTAGTGTAGACAACTACAAGTAAAGGGGAAAAGGTGACCACAAGATTTCGTTTCCCTTCTCCATGGCTTCCTACACAAATGAAGAGCTTTCTTGGTAAGGCCTTCCCTGCCTACTCAACCTTCTTCTCTACTTTATTTTTCTTCATAATAATTATGCTTATTTAAAGTTTATTTTCTGCATCTACTTCCCTAGAATATAAGCTCTGTTGAAGACATGGATTTCTGTCCATATTGTTCACTGCTATAGCCCCAGTACCTAGAAGTTTCTGGCACCTAGTAGGTGCTCACTAAATATTTTTTTAAAAAATGAATGAACTCTTATTAGATTATTTCTTTCCCACATTTAGTGATAAAGAAAGAATTAATCTATTTTAAGTAGCTTTAGAATTGTTCTCCCAAAGATGAAAATAAAATGCACGGGGAGATGAAACAAGGTGGAATATTTACCTGGCTGATTATTTCTGGCTTTATGAAAAATTATGTTACTTGGTCATTGAGAGCTTCTGCTCTGGAATTGGACTACGTTAGTTTGCATCCTGGCCCTGCTACTTACTAGCTGTGAAATCTCCAGCAAGTGAACATCTCTGTGGCTCAATTTCCTCCTTTGTGGAATGAGATAATAATAGGAAGGTAGTTCTATATACCAACTATATCCAAAGTGTTTGAAATGCGGTCTTGCATGTAGTACACAAGAATAATGTTAGTTGTGGTTGTTTTCCTGTGAATAACAAAATTACCTTTTCTAGGAATGGTGTTTTCAGTAAACCATAAACACAGTTACATTTGTGTTCTTGAGCTAAATCTGCATTTCTTGAAATATATAGCTGTGTGACCCTTATCAGAATCAGAAGGTACAATTTTTAGAAAAATAAAAGGGGGAATAAAAGGCAAGCCACTCTTTGGACAATGGAATCCAGAGCACAACAACAATGTAATAGTAACTATTATTT
>NW_012136858.1:251841-257515 GCF_000956105.1 Propithecus coquereli | reverse complement strand
TGTCCTCACATGGTAGAAGGGTCTAGCTAGCTCTCTGTGGTCTTTTATAAGGGCCCTAATCCTAATCATGAGGGCCGGGCCCTCATGATATAATCATCTCCCAAAGGCCCCACCTACTAATACCATCACCTTGAGGATTAAGGCTTCAACACACAAATTTGGGAGAGGACACAAACATTCAGACCACAGCATATGAGGCACAAATAGATCCCCCGAAGCTAGAGAAAAAATACAGGACTGATTCCTCCTCAGTGCTGAATACTAATTTGAGGGGATGTTTGTGTTTTGTTGCAGAAAATGAGTGCTGCGATATAAACCCATAGGTACTTACAGGCAGTTTGGCCTACCGCCTGGGGCTTTTTCACCTCCTTGGGTTTGCAGTTGCCAAGGGGATGATGGAAGAATTTCTGGAAGGGGCTTCTATTTTACTCAGCTCCCCAGATGAGTCAGTGACTATCTTAACTCCTGGAAGCAATTGCAGTAGAGGATATAGCTCTAAGCTCATTGTACCTTAGATATACTGGGGTTTCAAACAGAGAATTTCACGAAATTTCTAAACGGAGAATCCTATCTTCTGTAAAGTTAACTCTGATACAACTTGAGGAATAAAATAAAGAAGTATCCTTGAACATACATGTCGCCCAAGTTCTTCTTTCACATTCTTGGTGTCCCGGATAGCCTCTAGAATGGGTGGTAAAATGACTGACTGAACAATCATTCAACTAGACCCCAAAATCCCTTAAGGATTGAGCTGAGTGCTTTACACAAGTCACCTCAAAATAAATCTACACACTATTATATCCCTATTTTACAGAGAAAACAGATTTGAAGAAGTCATAGGTTAGCTCAAAGTCACACAACTTGTATATGACAGAGCTGATACTAGAACCCGGTTCTGTCTGACTTCGTAGCCTTTGTTCCTAAAAAACACATCGCACTGTATGAATAAATGAGGGGATTTGGAAGGAAGGTAAGGAGATGGTATATCATACGGATGGTGCAAGGTGTTTCCAAAATTATGACTCCACATACAAGAATGAATTTAATTAGCTAGGACCCTTGGTTGGAAGTGATAGAAACCTAATTCAAACTACCTTAAGTCAGAAAGAAAAAAAAAAGAAAAGATTTATTGGTTTATTTAATATAAAAGTCCAAAAGTTGGTAATATAGAACCAGACGCTTAAATGAAGTTTTTAGGAATCTTTGTCTACATATATTCACCTGTTAATTTTGCTCGTGTGTGTGTGTGTGTGTGTGTGTGTGTGTGTGTGTGTTGGTTTTGTTTTGTAGGCTGGTTCTGACTATATGATGGAGAAAATGACTCCTGACAGCACTAGGCATACGCAGTCCTTGTAGTTCAGGACTCCTAATGCATAAATAATGCTCTCTCCCCAATCATCCATGTTAATCCTTGAAAAATCCTGGCACCACATGGATCACATACCCGTCCTTGGACTGATCACTGTATTTGGGGGAAAGTGCAGTACTCTTATTGGCCAGCCTGACCTGAGCCATAGGCTCACCTCTAGCAGAATTGATAAACGTGTGATTGACAGCCTTAACTGTTCCCAAAAGAGACAGTTTCCAAAACAAAAGGAGACTGGGCAGAAAAAAAAAGGTAAGAAAATAGAAATGGATACAAAATTACTAACTCACTAACTAAATAAACAGGGCAGTTTTTCCTCGTGGGTGGCTAAATGAAGGATGTGAGCAACAGACAAGCATATGAGAACATATCCCTTGCTACCTCATTGAGCAAGAAATACAATATCTTAAAAATAGCTCCCTTGGGTAGACCACACTGCTTAAACAAAGATAGAAAGATTTTATTTTTCTTAAACTGTAGACCAATACTGCTGGAATAATGATAACTTCCCTCCCTAAAGCATTTTTTTTTCCTAGCAAGGAAATCAGGGATCTTTCTAGACATTACCTCACTCATTACTCTGAAAACACAAATCGGTTTAAGAGCAAGAACCATTATCATTATTTTATAGGGGGAAAAAAAGAGAGAAAATGTATTTACCTGAAGTTAATGTCTGGTAGACTGAATACAGGCATTCTTTAACTTAAAAACTCTCTTGGCAGAATAACATCTGGGCACCTGCCTCTGGATTCAGAAAGCCTGGCATTTCTCCAGAGCTGTTTTTCCAGGAGGGCCATCTTAGCATTCACCCTTTGGGTTCTTCTCTCTACCCTCCTCCCTCTGGATCCTCAGTGCTTGGGGGTCTGGGACTAAGAACTTGAGGTTAGTACTGCAGGTTAACTAGCCCAGGGAGTCCTTCGCCTTCTCCATTCTCCTCCTCTCCTTCCTCCAACTACCCGAGAAACTAAACTTTTCAACTTTGCTCAGCCAGCATCTCTTTTGTGCTTTCATCTATTATAGAACTCTTTTTACTTTGTCCTTTTATTTACATGTGCATCTTCCCCCATATTCTCCTAGTCCTCTATTATTGACAAGGTGATGAAGCTTGTTTATTCATTTTTGGGTCCATAGGAGTTTTTACATTGCCTAACATATAGTAGGTACTCAATATAGTTGGTGGAGTGAATGAGAACTTGACCATTATTTGTATTAGTAAAATAGTGATTCTCTGGTTTGTTAAGAGCCAAACAGAATAGAATTCAGGGAAATTTTTGTACAACCCAAAGAACTATGGATATGCTAAACTTGAATACTAAATTGAACGTCACACTAGATTTTATTACAGAAAAGTAGTAATAGTATTGAAAGTTTATGGAAGCAGTGAAATGTATAGTTTAAGATGAGCCATAGAGTCCAACAGATCCAGGTTCTATTACTGATTGTTCTGGTTGTTATTATTGCAAAAGTAATTACCCCAACACTTAGTGGTATAAAACAACAATCAGGTAGTTCTCACTTGGAGTCTCTCATGCAGTTTCAGCAGACATGGAGCTGCAGGCATCTGAGGCTTGGTTGTGCTGTTGTGCTGGACTTTTCATTGGCTCACTCACTGATAGTTGATGCTGGGCTGTTGAACAGAGTGCCTATATATGGCCTCTCTAGGATGAAGGTCTCAGGATGGTCAGATTTCTTACATGTCAGTTGTTTTCTACTAGAGCAAGCACCACAAGAGAGCCAGGTGGAAGCTACATGATCTTTTCTAACCTAGTCTCAGAAATCAAAAAATGTCACTTCCATTGTATTCTATCAATTACAAGTGAGTCATTCAGGCCAGCTCAGTTTCAAGGGTAAAGGGATGTAGATTGTCAATGGGAGAAATGAGAAAGCATTTGTGGACATGTTTTAAATTTACCATACTAGCTCCATCACCTAGTATTTGAGTAGCCAGGGGAAAATAAGTCATTAGAGTTTTCCTATCTATAAAATATGATCCTTGCGAAGATTAAATAATATGATATATCTAAAGCATTTAGCTCACAATAAGCTTTCAAACGTCCATTTAGAGAAAATATTAATAGATGAGGAAAATCCTTAAAACCAAAAAAATGATATCCATGAATTATATTACCCTGAATATTGGGGAAATAGCATTACTCTCTTGTATTTTTCTATAAGAATTCCTTGTTGTACACCAGTGTTTCCATGGGAGCATGTTTTTAAAAGCACTAAATTCTAACCATATTTTCATACCTGCAATCATACCAAATTTCAATCGACTTATCCAAATGTGAACTTTTGAGACCCAACTCATTTGTGTATAACTTCAAAGCAGTCTCCATATGCATGCAAATACATCTATTTATTATCTTAACAACTTACCACCTTGCTATTCTGTCAAAGGGATAAAAGGGAAAAAGGTTACCAGAAAAAAAAATCTGTTAGTTATTGAATGATATAACTTTGTATTAGGTTAAAAATATCAAGAGAGTGAGACTGATGGTTGATCTACATTTAACACAAAAGCAAGAACTTCAAAAACTGTCACAGCCTGTGCTGAAATATCACATTGATTTAATAGCTAGAAATACGATTAGTAAAAAAAATAGGGAAATCATTAACATGGGTGGGACAATCATCCTTATAATCAATCTTTTATAAATGCCCTGTGGGTAATTAATTTCATATAATATTATCCAGTGTTGTAATTCCCTCCCTGCTCTTCCCCTTCCCCAGAATCAAGAAATATTTAAAATTCTTGCTACAGATTTATATTAAAAGGTTTAATTAATAGAAAATTCTGCATAGTGTATCTATCAAATATAGAGATTGTTCTCCATACAAGTCCCAGGGATTCCTGAAAAACGTCTGTCTGTAGATTCCATTCACTTCAGTCACAATCTCCGACACATTGTTTGTCTTCCTGAGAAGCTGTGGCAGATCTTGGTTTGCAATCACTTTTATATTCAACTTTCCAGGGCTTTCTGGAACTTTCCTTCATGTAATGAATCTTGAAAGTAATCAAGAATTTCCTCTTAGCTCTTGGCCTATGGAATCATCTTCTTTCCTCTCTAGAAGGCCTTGCTCCATTTCTCTGAGTGTTATCTGTTCACTCATCACCAGCTGGGAAGCCATTAACAAGAGGAACCTGGACAGTCATGAGAACTCACTCTGCTGTTGCTAAGGGGAAGGGAACCTAAACTCCTTGCTAGCAATCACCATCGTCTTTCTCCTTGATAATTTTTTTATCTTGGGCAGAGCAAGATCTTCCAATGGCCTTACTACCTTTCTTATTCTTCCAATGCTCCTTTACAATACATCCCTGCACAACAGTCTCATTTTGGGAGAGGTACTAAGGCAGGAACAAATGGGAGGGGAAAACCCAGCTCCAATAATAACAACCTGATGTTAGTGAAGAAAGCAAGAAATACAATCCAGTCAATGTTGAATATCAATGAGGCACAGATGAATTGACCAAAAACCAAACTCTGTTCTCAGCGTTCCTGGACAGATTCCTATCTTTGCTGTTTTCCTTGAATCCCCAAATTTGTTTTTCTTCCCTTTCAGGAATGATGCTTTGCTTCACTGGCCTACTATAGTTGGCCCTCCATACCCATGGATTCCACATCCTTTGATTCAACCAACCACAGATAGAAAGCATTTGAAAAAAATAAAATAAAAAAATGACAATACAACAATGAAAATAACACAAATTTAAAATATCAATATAACAACTTTTTACATAGCATTTACATTGTGTTAGGTATAATGAATAATCCAGAGATAATATGGGAGGCTATATGTAGGTTATATGTAAATATTACGCTATCCTGCGTAAGGGATTTGAGCATTCTTGGATTTTGGTATCGGTGGGGAGCCCTAGACCAATCTCCTAATGGATACTGAGGGAGAACTGTATATCGCATGTCTTTTTCCATCCTTTCACTTTTAACCTATTTGTGTCTTTATAGTTGAAGTGGATTTCTTGAAAGCAGCATATAGTTGGGCCTTGATCTTTTATCCAGTCTGACAGTCTCTGACTTTTAATTGGGACATGCAGCCCATTTGCGTTTAATGTGATTATTGATATATGGGTAGGTTTAAGTTTATCGTCTTGCTGTTTTCTTAGTAGAAACTAGCCCTATGTTCTTTATTCCCTTTTCCCTCCTTTTCTGCCTCTCTTTGGATTAACTGAGTATTTTTTATGATTCCATCTTATCTCTTTTGTTAATTTATTAGCTAAAATTCTTTGTTTTGTTATTTTAACAGTTGCTATGGGATTCATAGTATACGTTCTCAATACTCACAGTT
>NW_012136858.1:242259-251791 GCF_000956105.1 Propithecus coquereli | reverse complement strand
AAAGTCAGTCTCCCTTATACCCATTCCCTTCCCCAAAAGCAACTACTGTTAATGTCCTCTGCTCCTTCTAGGAACAGTCTATGCATACAAGTATACAACAATGAAAATAATACAAATTTAAAAATACAGTATAACAACTATTTTCATAGTATTTACATTGTATTAGGAACCATAAGTAATTTAGAGTTTACTTAAAGTATACGGGAGGATGTACATGGGTTATATGCAATTACTAAACCATTTTCTATAAGGGGCTTAAGCGTCTGTGGATTTTGGTCTGGGAGGGTGGGTCCTGAAACCAATACCCCCAACAATACCAAGAGGTGACTATATTGTTCTTTGTTGAATGGGATGCCATTCAATGATTTGAGAGGCAAAAACTCCCTTCCTTCCTGTCCTGCTTCCCAACAAAACATTTCCTTCGAGAGTACACTTCCTTCATCAGATTTAGTTTTATTATTTGAGGATATCCTTACATATCTATGTGTGGTGTGTGTGTTTGCGTGTGTGTGTGTGCATGTACATATATAGATATATGTGAATTAAAGAATTATATATTATTAAATATTTCAATGAAGATAAGTACTTCACCATTACTAGCTGCGTGATTTTAACAATTTAACCTACTGTGCCTCATTTTCCTTACCTGTAAAACAGGAATAATGATAGCACCTCCCTCAGGATGGGGTTGTGAACATTCAGTAAAACTTGTTAGAAAATGCCTGATACATAGGAAGTATTCACTAAATCTTAGCTATTATTATTGCCTAAATTTTCTTCTTTCACAATTTTACTAGGGCACATACAACATAACCATAGGTCCCAGAGAGTCTTTGGATCATAGAAATTCCCTCAATTCTAGATGGCAACACTATTTATGCCTGCTATCATAGGAACTCTCCCTGCATGTTCTAACAACCAGGGGGGTTAGTTTTCATTTTATCTTAAACCCATAAGACCACTTCTCTTGCTGCCTTCTCTCCATCCCACACAGTCCCTGAGTGTAGGAAATGAAGAAAGATCAATATTTGGGAAAATGTGAAAGAAGGTAAAGGTCTCTGTAGTTTCTCAAAGTTGGTATTCAGTATGTATTGATCCATGGGCCTAAAATAGATTTGAAAAGGATCAGAAACTTTACCGTCTTTTCTGTGGTATACTGTAAAGTGACTAAGGTCGGGAGAGAATGTGAGGGGCTAAAGGAAAACTAAAGTTCCTTGGTCAGCTTAGTTTGAAATTGACAAACAGCTACCGCAAAAATCTACATGGTTCTTAGAAAGCTACACTGCCCAATTCCTTACCTGACTGATACTGCTACTTGAATAGGGATAGAACAAGCTTGGGTTAAATAAAAATGATGTATTAACCATACTATTGGCAGAGAAAATCAGAGCAACTAGGAAAAATGCATAAACTTAAGTAAATGTCCGAGTTAACATTTGTTCCCTCCAGCATGATTTGGTATAGCTGGCGTTGGCCGTGTCTTTGTACTTTCAGTCCTTTACAGATGGATTCTTTCTGTTAGAAATCATCTTCTTTCCATCATCTTTTGATATTCTTCCTTTTCCATATTAAAAGACTTCCAGAAAACCAGAAATATGAATGTTGTTTATAAAAATTTTTCTTGTCCTGATATTAATGAAAATTAAATAGCTATGCCTGAAATATCCATGTCCAACTAATCTCAATATAAAAAACTCAGCCATATTGCAGTTTTAATTAAATTGATAGCTATCTTTCATTCACATTATTTCATTCCAGAAAATAAGAAAAAAGTGTCAAAAGTGAATATTAAACATTGAGAAAGCTTTCATTCTTAATATACTTAATGTAGTATATCCCAATATGTAATTATCAAGTATAGAAGGCTAATAATTTTTTAAAACCTTAGAACATAATAATGGCACAGTCAGAGAAAACTTTCATGGAAATTTCTAAAGGCAAAGACTCAAAATATAATTGAATATTGTTTTTGAAATGAGCAAAACTTCCAAAATTATTCTACAGACTAATGAAGTAAGATGTTTCTTTCACTTTTCAAAAGTTTTTCTTATAGAAATAAAGAACATGTAGTTTACGGTATTGAATCAAAAACTATAGACTTAATTATAGGCTTCCATTGTGTCTCTGATTAAAACAAAGTCAGAAGAAGGAGAATCGCATGTTATACTTTCAGTTGTACTTCAGTGGACACTAGTCCAGAGACCACTTCAGACTATCCACCAGACAGCAAAGACCAGCAGAAAATAATTTATGAATGCTCAGTGTCTGCATTGCCAAGAGTACTTTCCCCTACAAATACTATCTTGAGTAGAGAAATAAAGAGGAGAGGAATGTTCCTAATAGGGAGTTGACCCTTGAATTGACAAAATGTTTACCTGAACACAACTGTTTAATCCAGAATTTATTTTAATTGGCAAGTTAAAAGTGTCTGTTGTTCTGCCATTGAACTGTGTGCACCTAAAAATGGTTAAGATGTTAATGTGTATTTTAGCACAATTTTTTAAAAAAGTATCTCTTGTTCCTTCAGCTTCCTCCCACTTCAGGTATAGGAAGTAAAGAAGCTATATTTCTTTGTATATTTAATTATAATAGAATTAAAATTAAAATTAAAACATACATACACATATACTTTCTGTTAAAATTTATAAGGGTTTCAGCCCTAGGATCCTTTCCAAACTTTCTTTTCTTCCAAGGGTTCTCCTTTTCACAAGTGGAATTCTTTCAGGGTTTTGGATTTCAGGTGTGTTCCGGGACTAGAATTTTTTTCTCCTGAGTCTCTAAAGATCACATAATGATATTCAGCCATATTTCACTAATAAATATAAAAAGAAAATTAGGTGCAGTCCTGTCCATTGGCTTATCCTCCTACAAATTTCAAAATCTATAGTATTTGAGCAAGAGAGAGCTTCAAGGAAGTCATGTGTACTTGTCATATTCCAAAGGGAACTCTGGGGGTGGGTGGTTCTACAAGCTCTTTTAATAATAATAATATTAATAATACCCTTCTCAGTATTTCCTGCCCATGCCCCTCTTTACCTCTAATGTATCCTTGGAGCTGGTTTTCCAAACTCCTACTCTCTTTATATGTGTTACTATTACTGTCCAAGTCAAAAACCTCTACCCCTGAATTAAACTGAGTTGGATGAAATGGAATGTGAAGCCAGACTGGCCTATGCCACTTATAAACTATGTGATTTGGGGCAATTATTTAATCTCTCTGACCTTTAACTTCCTCCTTTATAAAATGGAAATAATTCATACCATAAGAGGTTCGTTGTGAGGGTTAAATAAAATAATGAATGCAGAGTGCTTACTCAATCTAAGCTGCTATTATGAGCATCTCCCCCTTAAATTTAGCCCCCCTCATTTCTGTATCTGTCTTAGGGAATGCTTGTGAATGAATTTCCCTGTGCTTCCCACATTCTCTTTATTCCTTTATTGAGCACCTACTATGGACCAGATACAATGTTGGCTTCTTGTGATCCAAAAACGAATAGGATATAGATAGTTCAAGATGCCCTCACCATAACAGAGAAGACAGATGCTATGACTCTGTCTTCTCTGCCCAGAACGTGAAGCAACTGACTCTGTCCAGAGTGGGAGGAGGGTGAAAAGATCCTTCTTAAAAGAGAAAACACTTGGGTTGCACAAGACAAGAGGGAGTGGGCTGTTCGTGTTATGCTCTTTGGGCCTCTTCCTTATGAAGAGGGTGCCAAAGTTATCCATGAGCCTCTGGCTGCAGTTGAAACCCTGCTTTCTTCAGATGGCCGCATGTTTCTGAAAACCCTCTACAACGGGATTGAAACACAGAGAGGATAAGAGGGAAAATTGTTGTTGCTCTCTACTTCTTCATGCATATATTCCTTCATTCTTCATGCATTCAACAAATATTTATCGAGTACTGGTTAAGTACTAGGCACTGTGCTAGATGCTTAGGGATGTAGAGAGATAAGAAACACAGTCTAGTGAGAGATACAAACAAGAAAGTCAAAGATGACACCATCACCATGTTTCCAAGAGCTCTAGCAGAATACTCAGGGGGATTTAGGGAGCAGTGTTAGGGTGCCCAACCATCCCAGTTTACCTGACACTGTCCCTGTTTTAGCTCTAAAAATCTCACATCCTGGGAAAACCTTCAGTTCTGCACAAACTGGGACAATTGGCTAACCTAGCTCTGGGACACAGAGCAGGCTCCCCTAATGCAGCCTGGGATGGGGGCGGGAGTATAATCATGTTAGAATGGTGCCCAGCATAAACTTAATGATATACTGATGGACGAGGACACTCACAATCATTGAGTGAAAGAATTTAGCACATGTGGACTAGATTACATAGAGTGATTGGGAAAAGCCCAGTAATGTGCCCACAGTTCATGTGGAACATTATTCCTAGAGCCGTATAAAGATTAAGTGATTTAAATATATTTGCACATCTGTTACCCGAAGAGATAATTTTGGCAAAGTCATTGCCTGCAAGGAACTTATATTTCAATAAAGGATAAAGCAGTGTATACAAAGCATTATGAAGTAAGCTACAGAACATGAAAGTACTTCAGATAAAGGGCAGTGGGATTCAGAGGAGGATGCTATTGCTCTGGGCTGGGGGAAGCTTAGTGTCCTTGAGGGCCCAGGGACGACTTTATGGAATAACAGTGTGGGAGAACAAACAAAGGAGAATCCCAGAAAGGATGAGAGGGAAGGGGCTCAGATGGAGAAGCAAGAGCTCCTCCACAGAAGCAGAGCAAAACCTACGCCTGGCACCCCCGGCTCCAGCAGAATGGTTGACATTGGGGGATAGAGTGACTCATTCTAATCTTGAATTTTTCTCTATCAAAATTTTACTCCCACAAAATATTACCCAGGGACTCTGCATCAATGTGCTCATTTGGAGTTGGACTGCAGTTATACTTTTTTTTGTAATTAGAGTCAATATAGCAATATTTTGTTACCCGAAAGGCTTTTTCACATTGCTAACAGGAGTTTAGTTAAGCAGCCTGTTGACACTTTAGTAACTACTCCAGAACGTTAATTCACCACAGAGTTTATTTTTCAAGCTTAAACTGAATGGTAATGCATAGCATCGGGGCTCAGAAAACAATCCCCCAAAGTATGGTGTTTTAACATGCTGAGTACTTAAAACTAAAGGAGACTGGAAGGCTTCAGAAGCAGCCTCAAAAACAAAGTCTCTCTGGCCTTTTCCTGCCCTCCTGTCTCCCACTCATCTTTCTTCTCTGAAGTGAGTCATAGAAACCAGAATTCCTCTTCTTCAAGGTGGGTCATAAAAACTAGAACCCTCTCCTCCAAAGCAAGCTAGGAAACCTAGAATGGTCACTCTCTCCCTTCTCCCGTGAAGACCCTCATTTCAGAGGCATCTGCCCCATACCCCGGAGGAAGTTACACTACACACAGAGGCCAAGAAGAATCTGAACAGACAGGTCTTGCTGGGTTTCCCCTCTCAGTCTATTACCATTAGATCACACCCTTTTGTCCAATCACATTTCTATACAGCTGTTCATTCTCCATAGAACCTAACTATAAAAACAGACAGCTGTCCCTGTGTCCTTGGGTCTTCATTTCTGAAGCTTCCTTTAACTTCGATTAAAAAAATCCATTATGCTTTTCTTTTGTTAACCTGTCTTTTGTTATAAGAATGTGGCATGTCAGCTGTGACCTTTAGGACGAGTGAGCAAAGGTACCACCACTTTCCACCCCTACAATAGCAAAATCCTACTTTCATGACTTCTTTTTCCAGTTGCTGGTGCCTCCTGGTCTCTTATTCTAAAATCCCATAAATTCACCCACACTATTCATCCTTGTTCCTCTCTCTGCTTCCCTCCTCCAGCTCTAGCTACCATAAAATGCAGCATTCACGTCTCATTTCTCTGCAAAATTATGAAGTGTTGAGTGAATTCACATTAATAATATTTTAGCTAACAACACTTTGAAGAGTCTACAGATCATTTACCAAGGAAACTAAATTATTTCATATACTTATGTCAAAATAAATGAACCAAGGTTTTTCTCCTGTAGTAGCCTAACATTTTATTGTGGGTGTAAACATAACTCCCTAATCTCCCAAATTCAGCAATCCTTATTAGGTTCTCTCTTCATTAGTGAGAGTAAAAAATGTTCCACTATAGATTTTTCCATAACTTTTAGTGGTGGAATCTGGCATTTCTTTCCTAAAGTAATTCAAACGAATATGAAACTCTTTTCTAATATAACAGTATCGTTAGAACACCTTGGAATTTATTAAGGTTATGAATCAAAGAGAAATCTTGTGTTTTCTTGTTGTCATTAAAAAATTTAGAGGTTAATCTTTTCCCCTTTTTTTTTTTTTTTTTGGCTTAGAATGACTCTGGGTTTTTTTGTTTGGTTTTTTTTTCCTTTCCTAATAGGTTCTCTTCGGTTCCAAGGTATTCCCAGCTGCTGAGAGTCACAAATTCCGTCTGAATAGCAGGGTGACCTTTCCAGGGAGGAGCTAATGTTTGTAAGCTAAAACACAGAGGAAGGAGGAAAAGTTTACTAAATGACTGTGGGCTGGAAGCAGAGAGCTCATTTAAACCAGCCCTCATCCATGCGACCACCACCTGAGTTTTCCAACCCGTCCATCTCTGCATTCTTTCCTAAACTCACTAGCCTGGTAGGACTGCCAGCTGTAGGGATGTAGCTGGGGATGGGGTAGTCCACTAAGGCTCTTTGAAGTCCCTGAAATTCTTCCTCAGTGTCTGCTCATTTCCTGGGGGCAAACACCAGCATATGGCACCTGAACTCTGAGGAACATAGCCCACGGTCCCTGGGAAGGGGAGTTGAGAAGCAACCGACCTGCCCGATACCGGTCACACAGACATTTTGTCAGGATCTAACCAGATGTCCTCAATTCCCCGGGCTCGAATACATTTACCCTTGCTTCTCCAAACTGCTTTACATTCCTTACCCACCCCCTCATCCCCTCCATTCTTGGCTCTTAAAAAAAAAAAAAATCACAGATGCTGCAGTTATCATCCATCTTCTTTTTACCATAGCTTTGCATACCCTTTCAAATATTCTCTTCCTTTCTCGCTCTTCTTTTCAACCTCACAATTTTGCTTTTTGGAGACCAATCAAAGATTTCCGTGTGTGACTTAAAAGAAATATTACAAGACAAACCCTCTCCTGGTACAAGAGCTACAGAATTACTTGCATATATAATCTCCTCTTGTGCCGCCTGCTAGCATGGGCCTTTTTCGTCCTCAATACTCATGGTGCAACAAAAGAATAAATTATGGTACTACTGATAGAACATTAAACTGACAATCTTCTGAGGCACTGGCAGTTTTAATGGAAACCAAAGAAAATTCAAGATTATACATTTTCTTTTAAATGTATCTCTTTTTACTGTCTTCCCTCTCAAATATTATCAATTTTCTTGCCTTCTTATTATTCAGTTTCCTATCTGTCAAATAACAAACCTAAAGAAAGCTGCCTTTGAGCCAATCTCCTGTCAGTGGAACTGTACGTGCTGATAGAGGATTAAGATATTGGCAAATTGGTTATAAGTGTTTAGGCTTATAATTAAAGGTTTAGAATTAATAAACAGTAGCAATTTCAAAGAGACTAAATGGATTTCCTTACCTAATATTTTGCCTCCTTCCTGACCTTTGGGAAGATTCGAAAAGTGAAAATAAAGGTGTTTATATAGTGCCATCTAGTGACAGATAAATAAAAAAGCTCTGTGTAACCTAAGGATTGCTTGAATGAGCACAGGAAAAAAAATCCTGCTATTAAGGTCTGCTTTGGAATCTCTAGATTTAATTTTAGTTTCGTTTTACTGTCTATAGGGATAATTCAATCCTGGGTCTCGTGTTGGTATCATTGAGAATTTTAAGCTTTTTTTTTTTTTGAGACATCCGTCACCCAGGCTGGAATGCAGTGGCCTCATCATAGCTCACTGCAGACTCAAACTCGTGGGCTCAAGCGATGCTCCTGCCTCAGCCTCCCAAGTAGCTGGGACTACAGGAGTGCACCACCACGCCTGGTTAGGACAGTTTTAAGCTTTAATTTGTTTTGTGGAGAGCTAAAAACAATAAAAACTCTTCCAATATCCAGAGGAATTACTGCCTTGGTATTTTAACTTTGGACTTTTCCTTGCTACTGACTTCTGTCTGGCACACTAAAATAAAACACTGATACTGCTGAGAATAGGAAAATGTTAATAATCTAAGAAAACAGAAATGATCATGTCACTTAAACTGTAACACTGCTCTCCTTTCCCAACTCTCCTCACTTAAATCTATGGTTCTTAAATGTTAAATATATGGATATGGAAAAATAAAGGTATTCAATTATATTTATTAAAGAGATACACATCTATGAGAATGATAACTATAGTTTTAGACGTTGGCCCACTGTTAGCCCGTAGCCACTTGGCTATGAATTTTTAAAGTTTTGTTTTCTTCCCCTATGTATATGGAAGGGAAACAAAACTTTAAAAAAATCATAACCAAATCAGAAACTGCTATCTAATTTAAATGATTCATGGTTCCCCAAATCAGCTTGCCCTCTCAAAGGCTGAGCTCGAACTTATAGTTGAGGCTGGCTTTGCTTTGACTGTGAGATAACTTCCAAGATCAGGTCTCTGGCCTGATCCCTACTTACCAGCCGCTCTGTTGCCAAAGCACTTCTGCCTTTCCTTGCGGGGCTCTCCTCCTGTGCAGGCACTCATAGGCTGATCGTTTCTGCATGTGTCAATGGTGGCCTGCTTCTCAGTTGGTGACAGAGGTGAATTCTTAACATGTCTACCTCAGAGGCCTCTTCCTCTCATGTTTCTCAGGATTTCTTCCTGTTGTGCATTCTTTCATTCTGTCATCTTATGGATAAACTCACAGATGTGAAAACGAATTGAAATGTAAAACATGCTGGGCAAGTCTAAGATGGTTTGAATAATAGGAGGTAATTAAAGGAATGACTTTCAGACCCCATATGATGTCTGCTGAGATGTCACATATCTGCTGAGTCAGAGGGTCAAAACTCTTAATTTCCCAATACCATCCAACACCTGAAAATTTTTCCTTCAGTAAATTGATCTTCCTCTCATGGTTCCATGATGCTTATGAGAGGATTTCTTTTGTCATAGTATTTTTATCATTAAGATATGAAAGTAAACATGATTTTTCAGGATGGTAGATTTGAGGATACTATACTTTTACCATGTTAATTAGAATATAAGTGACTGAACAAGATACACCTGCCTAAAGAATTTTAGTTAACAAGGACTCCACACCTGTTTTTAATTTCAGCTAAACTACCATAGAATTTTCCTTTCAAAAACAGGATTGTGATCTCTTGATCTCTATGGTTTCAGTGCCCTCCCTTCACCCCCAGTTTAAAGGCTCCTGTTTTATTGATGGCATTAGTAGTGATTTCATAATTGGTAGTTAGAATTGACATGCACTGAAGTTTAAGTGGTTGTTGGGATCTTTGTTGATTAAAGATTTTTAAATTAAATACCACTTTAGTACTTGGTGTTATTTGAAAGGGCCAATCTTCCTCAG